>NC_088205.1:617671-926506 GCF_037126465.1 Ornithodoros turicata
TCCTGTTTAAAGGGCGCACCTACAGGCACCATTTTCGCCACTTTGAATCTTGTATATGGTTTCTTTTCTTTCTATTGTGTGTTGAATATCTGGGAATGGGGTACTAGGCTTGTTGTGAAAGTTCAAACCCCCCCCCCCCCCTATTTCTAAGACAACGTATCCTTATCATGTACGGGATCCTAACACCAGCGGAAGTAGTAAGTCTATGTGCAAGTGAACCGTAGGCGGGCTGCGTTCATGACAGTTCTGCCCGAGGGGTATCGTGGAGGTGGGCAACTGCACGTCTGATGCATGTTCTTGATGCGCAGGCATCAACAGAGCCAGAGCTAGAGACTCGAAAAGCCAAGACAAGTGCCAGCGACATATCGGAGCAAAAGGTCTTGATAAACAAGGTATCCATTCGGCAGCAAGTCCCGAGGGAGAACGTTCGACCATCGAACCCAACTCCTGACGCCGCCAGCAGAAACACCAAAGAATCTATGAAGAGGAACAACACCCGTGGCGGAAACGCACGCGGGGGCGGCGGTGACAACAAGAAAATGGCATGCCACGAAAGCCATGCCAACAAGAATGGCACATTTCCTCGCAAAGAGTACCACAATAAGCGATACGGAGATGCAGCACAGCAAGACAGTAAGAATGACTCGGGCCAAGGCAAGTGCACACCCGTACGTGAAGTCATTTCAATCTAGCAGTGTCTAAGGCCGTAGTTCAGTTTCTCAAGTATTACCCCGTATCTTCCCCGTTTGTTTCACCACATAGTGGTAGCGCTACACCATTCACCCGTGTTCGCGCTCCTGAAGGCATGAACCTCATGATGGGGCGTGGTGGGGGCCCCGTCCAACGGTCTGCCACATGGACGTCACGATGTGGGGGGACCTGTTTTCTGCTGTAGCGCTGCTGCCCTCTTGTGTGGAGGGCGTAAGGTGGAAGTTAGTATTGAGCAGCCTGCTTCGCTCAGTGTTAGGTCACAAGATTTCAGCAATAACACATTCAATCCCTTTCGAATTTCAATGGTGAACAGCCTTTCCTGGATTTCCACAGGTCCAACAGGACGGCCCCGCGGACAACAAAGGCACACACACAGATCTCGCCGGGGCGCCAAAGTCCAAGAGCCCTCCCGCTCTTCCTTGCCGTACTGTTGTCGCCAAGTTCAACCCTCAAACGTTAACCCCAGCGGAGAACGCCAGCAGCGACGCTTTCAAAAGTTCACAGCCCAGAAACCAAAGGACATACCAGAGGGAAGCTCAGCAGACCTCAAGACCGCAGGCTCCAGGACAGCGAACAAAGAAGACACCAAGACACGCAAGGTGGTGACCGGCACGAAAAGGGGGTCCAGGTCTCTGGAAAGACAACCGATCTTTTCTGGAGCGTCAGCGGGATCGCGTAGAAGGTCTTTGTCGTTAGAGATACTGGGGGAACGAACATACTTGACTGTTTACCGGAGACCTACGTTGTAGCATAACAGTGCGCCGCTTTATTGTTCTTTTCGCGGCTGTTACGTATTTGTACATAGTCGTAAGTTTCCGTTGCATCCCGGCGTTATCGCCGGGGTGCATCGCCATTGCGCAATGTCCGATGTGTTGCTCATGTTGTACAGCCTTGGCGTGACGCGTTCGTAACTGGATGTGTAAATATGCTGAAGAGATGAAATAAACAGAAAACGCAAGCCTTTTATGGCTGTCTAAAACGCTGGAATAAAGGTAATCTGGAACAGGCGCCCTGTACGGTTAGTCTGGGCAGGTGGCTAATTTTGGCGTCTGTGTCGTATTCGTGGAGTGGAGTGCATGAAACGGAAAGCCGAACGAAAGGTGATCGTGTACTTTTACAGGAAAAAGCCGTTCGCAGCACAATGGGTCAGGCGTCCATGCATTCGGGAGCCTTGGCAGACGAAAGTGGCAGACTTTGGACCTACTGAAGTTCGGGTGCACATGGTCAATCTGCGCTAAATTCTCCAGCAGTGAAGCTACGTTCCAGGACAGAAGACCTGAATACTTAATATCCGAATAAAATTCAGATGAGGTACTACGTAGGACGTGCTCTTGTGGGTTTTCTTTTTCTTTTCATATCGCGCCAGGAGCTCAGGTGAGACCCGATCTGGGAGGCTTTGTTCGCTGATTTTCGAGATAAGTAATCGGAACGCGCATATTGGTCAGCGCTGCGCGCGGTGCTGCCCGCTGTCCAATAGACTCGTTCCGATTATTTCTCTCGACTCTTCTATGAAACTTATTATTAGAAAGGGATTATCAAGTTATTATCAAGGGGACGCATCAAGTTATATCTACGCTGAACGAACTCCCTGTTCTGTTTGGAAATGTTTCGCAGATCAGTACCACGACAGTATATTGTACACCCTAACGTCAGTATGTCCAGTGCTCTATTGTTGCACATACAGGGCGTCTTACATAATTGTCGTAATAAAACTATGAGAGCTACCTAGATGCGGTTTTCACTATGAGTGGTTATATCTTTCTTTAAAAACTTGTGAGAGCAGCACTGACGTAATTTTTGTAGGCAGGTTACCGATATGCGGCCAGGCGGACAACCTGTGGTGGTAGTGCATCCTGTGAGAAAACGCATGGAACTACAGGACGACTACCCAAGCAACAAACAAAGGTTGGGCCAAGCTAGGCTATAGTTAGGCTGGCCTACCTGGCCTTGCTTGGTACATCATCGGCCAACAAGCTTGTTTCTTGATACGGATCTGTACCTTGGCCAACGATTTGCCAAGCATTGGCTAGCCTACGTTGTGCCAAGCTTGTGCCAAGATACAGACCAAAGCATTGCAGCGGCGTCCCTCATTTTCAGACTAAATTGTCTCGCGGCGTAAGGTAACGATATACCATTATTTGTTTGTTTCTCGTATTTCCCACAACGTTTCCGGAGGAAAAACAGATACTATATACATAACTTGTCTCGCGAGCTTCCGCAAATTCGAGAGACCTGCTCGCGTGTGAGTCAAAATGAAGGGTGAGGCGTGTCTAAGTCTAATTTGGCGCGTACACAAACGACACTGATGATGAATTGCTTGTCGTATTAACTTGCCATGAAGGTATTGCTTCTGTTTCTTACTGCTTTAGCTTTGAGAAATTCCCTTGGTCCATCGAAAGTCGAACTTATGCAGCGCTAGACCATTCTACGTTTCCCTCTCGCCCAGGCGAGATTAATCAAAGCTTTCGCAAGTGCTTGGCCAACGAGCTCGTTTCTTGATACGGATCTGTACCTGGCCGACGGCTTTCCAATCCTCGCTCTGCCTCTCACTATGCAACGCTGCGCCAACGTTGGATGGCCAAAATAGTCGTTGGCCAACTGCCATCCGACCTTTTGCCAACCGTCGGCCATCGGCCATTGCTTGCTTGGGTAGTCTCACAATCATGCGGGCAACGTCACCACCATAGGATGGCGAATTCACCCATGATGGCCATCACTGACATCATTCTACGTCACATCATTCTGAGTGATGTGATGGTGAATGATGGGCAGTGATGTGATGTGTAATGATGTGATGTGATGTTGAATGATGGGTAACGATGTGATGTGATGATGAGTTTGATGAATATAGTCCAGAGGCCGGGAGTAGACATGTTTAATAAGTTCAGCGCACCGGCAAGCAACAACACAAAACAACAATGTACTTGACGTTTCGGGTCCCATACGGGTCCCATCATCAGAAGTGAGCCAGTGGGGTGTAACAGTCTGGGAGAGGGCACTGGTGCATAAATAGGCAGTAGCAGATTGGACGGCTCACTTCTGATGATGGGACCCGTATGGGAGTTTGATGTTGAATGATGGGTAGTGATGTGATGTGATTTTGAATTTGATGTTGAATTATGAGTATTGATGTGATGATGAGTTTGATGTTGAAACGGGTAATGATGTGATGTCGAGTTTCAAGTCCCTGTGATGAGTTTTTAAAGTAGATATCGTCGTCGTTTGTAGGTTCTGATGTTGACAATTCTGGGGGGAGGTGAAGTTGCACACAAGTATGCTTTGACTAAAGATGGATATGATGCCCCAGTTTCAGTGTTTCAGTGAACCTGTCCTCGTGTCTTGTGAGTTTACTGGCAACGGAAAGCTAGGTTCCAGTCGTATGCGTGACCTTGCTTCCGGTGTGTGGGAGGTGAGGGGTATTCAGACTTGGGTCTCGGTCGGTGAGGCGGTGCTGCACTTGGAGGGGAGGAGGGTTGACCTTTGCATCGCAGGTGTGGTCACTGTGGGGTGGCGTTCCGGCTGTTGTATCGAGTGCGTGGGAGGAGAGGGCTTGGAGCCGTGGGCTCGGTGCTGCTGCACTTGGATGGCATTAGGGAGACTAGAATTGACCTTGGCGCTTTCGCGCTATTAGTTCCGCATCGCTTCGGAGCAGGTGTGGTGTGGAGGTGGGCTTCAGTGCATAAAGAAGAGACACATTCGGGCTGTTATATCGGTTGTGTAAATCAGAGAGTCCTCTGGTGCGAGTTTTTCTTTTTGTTACTGCTAGCACCAAAACATACCTGCTGCCTGGGCAAATAATGGAGTAGATTGAAAAATGCGACGGCTTTTCTGCAGTATGAACTCTGGGTAGGTCGCTGTCATGTGAACAAAATGATGTCGTCAAAGGCCCGATATCGTTTTGGGCAACAGGTTGACATTGCTGCACAAAATTAGGCTTCGAAATAGCGTGACAGTTTTGTCCGCTAATAACATAATCGCAGATAAATATGTACTAAAAACTCGAGAAATATGCACGCAACTACGCACCAAAAAAATGTTGGCCGAATGTGCGCCTCGAAATATGCATTAAATAACGACAACAACTTTATTATTAGATGATGAATATGGAGTTTCATTACTCCATTGCTGGTGGTGATGTGGGGAACGAAATCCCTTCACAGTAAGGATCAAAGCCCGGCATTAAATGCTCGATACAAGCATTGTTTTTCATCCTTGTTGGTGCGAAGTCAATGAATTTTTGTATTAGGGATCACGACCTACGTCACGCTGTGACGTGGCCCTACTGGTGGGCATTTTTCGTGGCCATTGAGACACGAGAAACTGGGCGATTTTTCGATGCGGCAACCATAATGTCTTCTGTATAAAAGAAGGGAATATAAACGCAACCTATGATTTCGATGCTTCGTTTTCGAGCAAACGCCTTCCTTTCATGTCTCGTTCAGGAGCATGCAACAGAGAAGGCATAAACATAAATTTTGGAGCCGCATCGGGAGTAGATGTAACGTGTGCTGAAATGCCGCACATGCCACAGGGTAAATGTGCGGATAATTTCCACCACCTGGGTTTCGTAAGCAATGTTTACCGTGCTCGGCCTGAATTGAGCTCGCATTCTTGTGCTCAGCGAGCCAACACTGACTGGGATCCGTCTGAGGTTTTCCCCGGGTTTTCCGAAGACTCCAGACGGCACAATTCGCCCAGGACGCGTACTAACCTCCTTCCTGCTGTGTACGCAGCCACAGTTGCTTCGCGGCGCTAACGCAAAAGTAAAACGCCGCTCGACGGTATGTAGAAAGCGAAAAAGCCTCGAGCGCTGTGGAGGGTGGGGCATCCGTCAACCATGGTATTCCGGTCATTGCCTCAATATCCTGTGCCACTGAACCTGGCCAACTACCGGCGAGCAGTTTCCGTCGAACCGTAACGTTTTTCTGTTTGTTTCGGGTTCAGCTCCGGAGTTCATATCGGTTCGCGATTAACCGGTTCGGATCCGGTTCGAGGTTCTAATATACTACAAAATTAGAGGTAGTCACTGAAAATGATACAAGATCTCTTAGTTACGTTTTTTACGCATTTATTTCTGTTTTTCGACCAACAGGACTCCCTCCCCCGAGCAACGTGCCGCCAATATGATTTAAATTGCGAAAAATAAAAAATGAAACGCGTCGATTGTACACTTGATCCGGCACTGTTTTTTTTATGTAGCATCTTCATATGGCAAATGAATATATTGCTCAAATGAACTTGCAACGCTCCATCCAAGTCTCAGGACTTGTGTGTCACTATATATAGTTGAAGGGACTTGCATTCACCTCCGTGTGCTTCCTTCAGCCTTCTCTGCGTCCGCGTTCTGACAGACTGACACGACTTCGTCCAACGCGTATACACCTCTCAAATCGAAACTATACAAGTACGCCATAGTTGCAAACGGAAGGACTCAACTGCGAGTCGCGGCAACATAGCGGTTCTTTGGCTACTTTTTTTAATGTTCCACATGATGTTGCTAGTGGTAGGGTTCGGGTTCAGGCATATTGGTTCGGTTCGGGTTTAGCTCCGCTGAACCGAGATTATCAGTTTGAACCGGTTCAGGTGTATCGGTTCGGGTTCGGCTCGGGGAGAACACCCCCCGCACATACACAGACAAAAAAAAAATCGATCAGCGGTCGGGACATTTACAAGGATTGGAACCGTTACTTTTTCGGTCCCGATTTAACCGGTTCATGGGCAGTAATTTTGCTACATGTGAGCGAGCTTACCCGTACCCGGTTGAGAAAGGTGTGAGATAACCGGTTCGGGTGAATCAAAAAAAGGTAGGTCAGTAGTACAATATTATTTCACCTCTGAACCGATTCCCGCACCGGTAACCGTATGATTTTTTTTTTCAGTTCCGGTTTGGTTCAGGACAAGCAAAAAAAAAAAAAAAGCTCTTGTTCGGTTCGGGTTCGTCAGAAAATAACGTGTTTTTTTTTTCGGTTTTCGGTTCGGGTTCTGTTCCGATCCCTGGTGGTTACAATGCCCTGCTGCTGCAAATTTTCAGAGGTAGGAATGACAAAACATGTTTCTTCTATAAGCGGCAGCGAGAGAACAACTTCCTTCACCCTTGGCCTTGTATGTCCCGAGTTATCTAATGGACCGCCGTCAGATATCGAGTATTATGTCACACAAAACGGATGCAGACGGTGCAAGATCAGTGTGCAGCAACATTTTGTTTCACCGCTGCGGTTCAAGGTGGCGGTGGCCGTGATGACAGTCAACTAATTACGCTTCTGCACGCTTCACCCTGAACCTTCAAATTTACGCGCCAAAAGCGTCGCCAAAAAGGTCAAAAACAAAGAAATAACAAATAAAATAATTGACATTATGTTAGTTAGTTCATCCTCGTATGAAGCCATGAAGCGCATAATAGGATCACTGCAAATATGAACCTACTTTTTGCAATCGTTTCTGAATATTCAGCTTTATCCACTTTGAATTAAATACGAAACTATACATGTAGTGGGACTTGCCACTGGGAGATCAATGGATTCTCATGTTTGCTGGTGTAGCGCAGTGTGATTGTGTATAGTCAGTTTTATTTTCATGTAAACAGTAATCACAATCCATTAGGCGATCTACCGACACATGTATGATGGACCGAGTAGCACTCCTCTACAAGAACTACGACGTTCTGGCTAATGCAAAGGATAAAATTAATGAAGTAAGCCGGCATTTGGCCATCATAGTTAGGCCTCGTCTATTTCATAGGCTACTCGTTACCGCTATTAAACTTCACATTTCGCACTTTTTTCTAGCTAAATTAACGTATAACTTAGTTAATTATCAGTTGTAGGACCATATGATGTACCCACTTAGTGTTGTTTGTGTGATGCAACTGCTCAAAAGTTACTATGCCAGCGTTTACTCTTACGAAACCACACTTCTAACATTGACATGTTCATCACAAAATTTTAAAACAAAAATTGCGTGCATGAACTTTAGAATTTGGTGAGCGAATTTTAGTTCCCCCCTTCTTCAGTTCTACAAAACTCTGCCCAGCTCTGTTCAATGTGTCCTGTGTAGTTCCATTGCGAACTTGTTGTGCTGTTCCTTTGCGATGTTGTGTGGCTTTCATTGTAAGGATGGAATTTCTCTCCAGCATGAAAAAGAATATACGGAAATACTGGATGCTGTGAAGGGAGCACCAAGCGAAAAACGACTGGCGTCACAGTTTATCGCACGGTTTTTCAAAGACTTCCCACACCTAGCAGAGAAAGCCATCGACGCCCAGCTTGACCTATGTGAGGACACAGACGTTGCTGTAAGCATATTTCCTCCTTTCCTTAATCACGTCCTTAATGAGCCAAGTGTGTTCATATCAGTCCGCATTGCTTCCAGATTCGAAAGCAAGCTATCAAAGATTTGCCCAGCTTTTGTAAAAGCAGCCAAGAGTACGTCCCAAAGATTGCTGACGTGTTGGCACAGTTGCTGCTTACAGAAGACAACTCCGAGCTATTTGTTATTTACAATTCTCTCGCAACACTGATCAAATTGGATGCAAAAGGTATGTGTGGCAGTGCAACAATAAGAGCACCGACGATTATGACAAACTCCTTTTGCAGGAACGCTAGGTGGAATCTTTTCGCAGGTTGTAGCGGGTGAAGATGTTGTCAGAGAGCGAGCCATTAAATTTTTGTGCTCTAAACTTCCCTCCATGAGTACAGAAGTGTTCACTAAGGAAGTGGAGGAATATTTGTTCCAGGAGTGCTGCAAGGTGAGTGTCCCGCACTTTTATATACCTTGTGTGGGGAGGCACCTTCAACATATTTTATTATAACATTCTAATAAATGTACAGATTTTTTACACCACGACACGAATGAATTAACTATCATGCTTATATGTAATCACTTTGGGAAGCACACATTTCCTGAAAAGGAAAAAGGTCTCTCAGGGCTCATTCTGGCGTGTTTATTGGCTGCCAAGAATTGACTGCGCGGGAGGAAGGCATCCAGATGGCTGCTCTGTATCAGATGCTGGACCACAAAGAGCCACAAACGCAGAAAGAACGAAAGAAAAATGCACGCTTTACTATTGGACAGATGAGATGATGTCACAGACTGAGGGAAGAGGCTTTTCTGAGCTATGAGATTGAAGATCTTGCATGCCAAGATAGCACTATACACTTTTACATTTTGTATGAACATGTATCCCAGGGCTTAGAATCCTAATCTTTTTCCCCTCATGCTTTTCTTCTTTTTTTTTTTTTGAGCTTGTCTACGCTTATTTAACGGGTTACTCAATTTGGGAAGGTACCTCCCAGAGGGTGTTGCGTACTATGCAGAGCCATTTATAGGAAGAGTTTGGCCTAGGAGGAGCCTAACTCGAATTGCGTCATGCGACCTCCCAATTGTTGTCCAGTTGTCAGCAGTCGTCAACCGGTCGCCGATGCCATGTTGATGCAAGGGATAAGAGACGTTTGTCCTCGAATCCTTTCAGTTTGTTAACAAAGCCCCCGTTTGACAGGTGCCTGTGAACTGCATCAAGATGGTGCCTACCTGCTGGCTGATAAGCAGATTTCTCTTTGCCTTTTGGGCGGTGCAATACCGACTCTGACGTCAAAACAGGCTCCGCCCGTGGATGGAATGATGGCCAAACTCTCTCTGTATACAGCTCTGTGTACTATGTACACCATATGCGCTTACGTCTCTACACTTTTGGTCTTTAGGTGATGCAGGATGTGACGGGCCAGGAATTTTCTAGCCTCATGTCTCTGCTGAGCAGCCTGAAACTGGCAAAGACAATTCCTGGTCAGCAAGCACTCGTGGACTTGGCAGCCGAACAGGCGGAGCTAGACAAGCCACTGGAGCGCACAGCAGCTGCCAATGGAAGCGGTGCAGCATCAGTTGGAGCAGTCCCAGATACGTCTGAGTCCATTGCAAAGCTGGCCCACTGCATACGTCAGGTGTTGCCGTTCTTCTCGGTAATTTTTCTCTCTCTCTTTCTTTCTATTTCATGCTAGATGATTCAACTAGACTGATTGGCCATCTCTGATATATAAAAAAAAATCTTGAGGTGCCTTATGCATTGAACCCTGTGTTTTCGGGTTTTATGTTTTTTTGAAAATCTGGGGGGGGGGGGGTAAATCGGATTTTATATCAGGAGCCATAAAACAGTGTAAAATCGGGGGATACAGGGTGGAAAAGCAGATTATTGGATGAAAAAAAAAAAAAAAAGAAGCTAATCGCCTTTTAGATGAACATAAGATGCGGAACAGCTGTGCTGGATGTCCAGTGCCCGTATTGGTGGCTGAATTGATAATTTGCAAATTCATGCATATGAGTAGGTCTCATCTGAGAATATTGTCTCCGAGGTTTGGAAGGACCTAATAGGTAGCACGAAGCCAGAAAACTGTTCCAGAACATTTTCGCTGTTATTTGCTTTATCGTGCTTTATCCGATAAACTATCTCGCATGATTTTGATGCTATTAGAAGATGCGGGACACTTATGCAAAATGTGTCTCTCCCTCACCCTCTAATGCTGCGCACAAGAAATGCAATTTCACCTCTGACTTTCTTATTTTTTCGCATCTTTCTTTTACAACTCATAGGGGAAGCAAACATGGTCTTTTATCGAGTAGCATCTCGGGGATATTAACAAAAATATTTGTTTCTGCGCAAAATACTTTTTCATTAGCAACTGCGAAATTTGTGGGAAGAGAATAGGCACCCCGTGGGGGGGCACGATTTGTGTATCACTGGGAACCCGAAATTAATTGAGTCTTTTTTGCAGCGTGGTGAAGCGTTGGACAAATTCACTACCTTAAGGTATCCTTAAGGGCATCAGCCGACAATCTAGTTGGATTACTTTTTTGTCAGAAAAGTGCTTAGATGTTAAATAAACAAATTTTAAAGATGAGCGCTCCAGCATAGTGACGTCACTTCCTAAGTGGAAGAGAGCGGCGCTCAGGGGAGGAGGAAGGCATGTCATAATCAAAACCCCTATGAGGAGATCGCGAGATCTACGTCGCGATTGGACAATAGAAATTTGAACGCGAACGTGGGACTAGCGTAGGAGATGACTGCAACAGCTCCTATGAAGAAAGATGATGATAATGTACTTTAGAAAGAAGCATCTCTCATGGGACATGGACAGCTTGTACGAAAATACTAAGCTAAGGTGAAGTACAAAGTATCGCAGAAATTGAGAAAGCCGATGAGTAGCACCACCATTAGCTTCCAAATGCGGTTCTCTTTAAGCATCCTACGTGAAATAGTTTGGAATAGCGAGTTGATATTGAATTAGATAAAGTTCAAGCGTGGACAACATTTGAGCTAAAATCCAAATTTTTGTGCCTGACTTTCCATCCATTGATGTATACTGTCAGACATGCAACCTTGGAACCGAGTGTGCGGCGTACAGAAAATTACTAGATTAGTAGAAATTTTAGCGTATTTCTCAATTTTCCTCGTGATTCTTTACAGCCATACGTGTCATCCTCCAAATTCGTGCAGTACCTGTGTGAGCAGGTACTTCCAGTGTTGAATGAGATGCCGTCGGATGAAGAAGGCCTGGAGCTCATCAAGTTGCTCGCAGAGATGTCACCGCACGCTACAGGGATACAAGAACATCCCTCCTGTCTGGAATCGGTTTTCAACAAACTTTTGGTACATAACCAATTTTTGGATGCAATGACCCCAAAAATTGTGCCATCGATTAAGAAGCTGTCCAACTGCACATGCTACTGGGCCACAGATTTTTGGAATTGTCTCGCGTGCACTAAAGGTTTCCTTCGCGACTGCGTGAATATAGTAGAACCTCGTTAATTCGACCAACATCCGAATTATCCGAATGTTGAAATAACGAAAGGACAACAATAGGCTACTTTATTTAGAGAGAAAAGCATGAGCTCTGTGGTGGTAGCCAAGGTCGTGCTCAAGACTGGAAGGTTGAAATCCTACCACCGGCTGTACTGTCTAAGGTCTCCCTGAGTTTTTGGGCAAAGTTTCAGTGGGAAATGTCCCATTTACCTGATGACGTCACGCCAGGAGATTGGGCCTCTAAGGGGTCACCACCTCGTGTTTTAGGGTTAAACTGATTCGCATCGTGGTTACTTTGGGTGAAATCCAAAAACCTTTCAGGGAGCATATTTTGCGTGGTGGCTCCTGGTACTCAGTTTCATGAACAAAGCATGGTTTTGAGCAGTGGTAAATGTGGTTTCATTGTTCCTTTAATGTTGAGAACCTCTCTTGGATTGATAACTGCCCTTTCCCAACAGGAACACATGCCTCTCCCCCCAACCAATAAGGAAGCGGAAAATATGGAGGAACTCCCTGCCCTGCAATTGTCACACGTTGAGTGTCTCATGTATGTGTTTCACCAGCTGGCCAAGAGGACGCCAGAATTTCTGACGGCCGAGGGGAATTCCGAAAGACTGCGGGACTTCAAACTGCGGCTGCAGTATTTGGCACGGGGTGTTCAGGGCTACATAAAAAAGCTCAGAAGTGCACTGCAGGGCAAAAAGGCGGAGGAGCTGAAAAGTGATGAGGTAAGGTATCCGTGTAGAGCGTGACCCACAATTTTTTAACGAGACCAGGGAGGTAACCTTTCCTTTTTCTTTTTTTCTTTATTATCGGAGAGCATCCTCACACTATGCCGGTGTACTTGTCCACTAAAGTGCCCAGTGAGTCATGTAATCCATTGGCACAATTGCAGTTTTCCACGTGGAAGAATTAACCGAAATCAATGAATGTACGACTTTATGGGAGGGCTCACTTTCTATTGCAAACCTAAATACAGTTTTTGTATACCTGCAAAACTTGCACTTACTGGGCTTGTGTGCTATAACACAGTCTTGGCAAGTTGTTTTTTGTGTAACACGACACCGTTTAGAACATGTTCGGCCCGCATTCACTGGTGTCAATGAGATGGTCGTGTGACGTCAAACCGAAAATCCTGGTGGAATGTGTACCTGCGCATGTTATTGACGGCAGTTGATCCACTAACCGTACACTTTCTCCGCAGAACAAATTAAAAGCCGCCGCATTAAAGACGACAAACAACATTAACACTCTGATACGGGACCTATTCCACGTACCACCTTCTTTCAAAGCAACAATCGTCCTTTCCTGGAAGCCTCCAGTGACCGTAAGTGGAGTCGTATCTCCTACGATGTAGAGTTTGCTCTCATTTGGGGCGTCTTTTCAGAATAAGCCCGCTGAAGCATTAAGTGCTCCTGCTACAGGAAGGTGCGTACCACAATTGACTGCATAGAGTTTGTACAAATAGAGCTAATCCAGTGTATTTGGTGTGAACAGTGCAAAGGCGGAGCGACGTCGCATATCTTTTTCTGAAGATTCTCCGCCGAAGGCTTTCAAAAAAGCCCCATCCAAGAATGAGCGAGAGCTGTATAGTCCACCAGGGGGAAAGTACAGCACAAAAGTACAAGGTTTCCAAGGTATGTCATTCGAAGGAACCTTCTGCTAGCACCTGGCTCTATGGCAATCCCAATGCGTCCCACTCATTTCGATTGAATTGCCGCGCTTATAATTTGTGTGGCGCACGAAATAATCCAGTTGCCAAAATTTTTGTCCCGCACAAACTGATCGACACGAAAAAAACAAAAACAATAATGCTGGTGCCGTACAATTTAACTTTAATGAACTTTGCTTTGGCATAAATTAATCATTACTGTAGTAGTATTTAACGGCGATGCCAATGAAAAATAAAATGTGACATTTTCTCCGCGTGTTCCTTCGCTTGGCTGATTTCGTTACTGCTGGCAATGTCACCGATAGTCCGTTTTTAACAACCCTGGACACTATCAAATAGACTCTTCTCGCTGGACATTGGCACAGTGGGTTCAGCATGTGGGAAATTGTCAGTCCTGCTTCTGCGTGAAATGTGTTTCAGGTATGTGCATGTTGGAATAAATTACTGCCTGTATAGTTGCTCTCCACTTTGCTCCACAGCCAACAGGGGTATTATTATTTTGGTTACGTGGCTGTGTGCTGCAACACAACAATTTTTGCGGGCATTTCCTCGGGCACACCATTCTACAGGGTGTAATGATGATCTGCTTGTGTTTCAGCTGCAAGCCGAGGACGAGGAGGTCGATTCCGAGGTGGTGGAGGCAGAGGGTGGCGTGGTAGGATATACTCTTGAAAGGAAGAATTAGGCAGGAGGAGGCAGCATCATCATTATTGTTCATTCATCTTCATGAGACCATTGTGCAACCTCTTTCCCCCTCATTTTATCTTCATGTTGCATTTTTTTGCACTTCTCCGTGCTTTAAATTTCCAAAAACAGAGTAAGTAAAGGACGTTGGCGGTGCATTAATGAGCCACTCGTTAAATTGGCTGACAATTTATTATAAATAAAGGGTTTCTGTGCTCAGCTTTTAGAGTGTGGAAATAGATTGTACAAATGTTCGGTCGTAGCACCGTGTCCGTGTGGGTAGGCTTACATACAGCGAGCTTGTCTGTAACAATGCTGCTATAAATGCTGAGCTTCATTATGGGAGGACTATCCTTGCAGTGATTCCAAATGTTCTGCTTCATTTTGGATGCTATTTCGTGAGGTTTGCGAGTCTGCGCAGAAAGCAGAATACAATGTACGATTCAAAACTGTAAATGAATTTGTACTGACTGCATTTACGCGTTTTTTAACGTAATCATCTCTGATCCTTATGCACTTCCTGATGTTGTAGTGGATCAGGCTATTACACGTAGGACAAACACCCAGCTACATTGCCACACTGCTATGTCTTTGCACTTTTCATTTGAATGCCTTTGCACTGCTACAGGCTCGTTGTGCGAATCTTTAGCACAATGCAACATAGCATAGTTATGTGGTCTCTCGTCATTGAAGTATGTTTAATGCCGATAGAAAAAAAAACGAAAGGGACACAGCCTAGTAGCTTCCTTCCTTGAAAGGGGTACCTCCGCTCTTGATCTATTCAGAAGGTCTCAAAGAGATGCCCTATTATCATACTACAAAGGTTGATACATCTAAGCGACCCCTGCAGCTTGCACAAATGATATTTTATTTCGGATCAGGCGCATCTTTGGCAAAACCAAGTTCTTGCAATGCTTTTTTCACTGCTTGGTAGACTTTAGGATCTTCAATGGTAACAGGGATCTGAAACGAAAACATGGTGCTGACTGGCGTCCTTGTTCCTTTCCAAATGTACCTTGACTGCTCTGCTCCTGGCCAGATCGGCGATAGTTTTTCGTGGGATCTTTCCAGAGCGTGTCTTTGGCAAGGCAGGTACCATGTTTGCCAAGCTGAATGCGGCTACTGGACCGACACTTTCCCTCACGATTTCGACCAGCTCCTGGCGCACGTCTTCAAAGTTAGTAGTTGTGCCTGAAAATGAAATTATTTTGTCACTCGATTCTACTTTCCACGTGAAATAGAACCCCCATTTGGTATCGGAATAAAACATTATATAATCCATAGAACTGGCTGCACCTCGGCACAGCTGGCTCTGTAGCCGACGTAATACGTAAATGCCCTTTGGTGGCACATGTTGCGACAACACTCCACCCCAGCTCGCATGGTAAACTTTTTTAACGTGATGTAACTCGCTTAAGCCTGGATGTGTAGGTCATTTTTTATGGACCGCTCCTTCAAGCTTCGGCTCGCTCCCTAGTGGACTGCATTCTCTAACGCAGACCTCAATAAACCCTCTTCTTGCTTTCATGTACCTGATAGTACTCTACATACCGTCTTCTAGAACCAAGAGTGCTAAGGGAACCTCTCCTTTAATGGGATCTGGGACGCCTACCACAGCGCATTCGACCACTCCATCGTGCTTCATGATAGCCTGCAAAGAAATGTGCGCAAAAGTATAGCCTAGTGGCCCGCAAGTGAATGAGAGCGATAGAATTGAAAGACAGTAAACCCTCGCGTCCCTTTCAGAGACTCTCGTAATCCCCTCAAGACGCGACCTTGTTCGCCACTGGCTTTCAACGTATAGTTCAACCTACCAAATTCATGGCGCTGTCGAACACTATGACGTCATTTGTTTACAAACAGGTAGAGGTAAAGTTCCCGTAGAACCGTTCGCGAAATATTTTTCTGGACATGGTGTGCTTTCATTGTGCCAAGTGTCACAGCAAAATGAAGCAAATTGCTCCTGCCAGACGTACTTATTTCAACAATGTCGGGGAGCGAACTTTTCGGTTCAAGACATCTGATGCAAGCATGTGCGTCAATTTGCCCAATAGGTTTTGACAGCCGCGCGTTCTCTCTCGACTCGCAGTACAATGCGCAAGTGACCGATAACGGCAGAAATACCAATACCACCCCCAATAGACGGATTATCCCCGATGAACAGAAGGATCATCCATTGTGCCGGGGGCAACACTTGGAGGCGCTGCCCAGAGCCGTATATAGAGAGAGTTTGGCCATTAGGAGGAGCCTAAATTCAAGCGCTTCATGCGAACTCATGGCTGAACGACCTCCCTCGCCATTCCAGCCGTGGTCGCCGACGCCATATTGATGCAGAGAGTTGTTTAGGATGCACGTCCTTGAATTCTTTCAGTATGGCAACAAAGCCCCCATATCACAGGCTGCTGTGCGTCATAACTAGGCCTGCGATTATGGTAGATTACGTCGAGCGCGACAAAGCGCGTGTCGGCCAGTTAGCAGACTGCATCACAATGGCGCGGGCACTGATAAGCGGAATCCGCTTGGATGCAGTCTTTTTGTGCGGTGCAAAACGAATCTGACGTCAAAACAGGCTCCTCCCGCGAAGTGGCAAAAGACGGCCAAACTCTCACTATATACGGCTCTGGCGCTGCCAGCGCACTCCACAGATGACGTCACTGCTCTGTTGGGGAACATGGCGGGAGAAACAGGAACAGGGATGCGAAGAAGAGCGCTCTTCTGCTGGCTCTGGGGGCGCTGCGGGCGACGGCGGCCCAGGAGCCTCGTACGTGATCACGCTCGTTATAGCCTCGTGACGTCGTCGTTCCCGTCCTTCTTCAGAGCCTGAACAGCTGACCAGCAGAAGCCAGCTGTGTAGCAGACGACATTTCTCTGAACCACTCAGCGAGCGCCGACAATATGACGTCAACACAAGGTCAGATGATGGTACTGCTCTCCACCACTGTCGCGCACGGTCGCTTTTTGTTAGTCCGCGATAGTTATGACTGTGTGGGAGATCACCTGGAAGCTGACCAAGCCTATGAAACGCAAAAACAAGTGGTAAAGACCATGGTCGCTACAAAAATTAAATCGTTCCAAAAACAAATAGCCACAAAAATAACAGACAGCGGACGAAGGACAGCAGCGGCACTGTGGGCCTACATAGCCAACATCGACAAAGAAGACCACCAAGAGTTTACCTCGAACATACAAGATGATAAAAATAATACTCTCTCAGACCCCACGCAAATCGAAGGATATATAACCGAATTTTACACAAAGCTGCAGCAGACACTCCGACGACGAAGAGCGCCATGCACTAGGGAAGAAACTACCCAAAAAACAAATGAAGCACGACGGAAACGAATCCCGGACATAACACAAGACGAGCTAGAGATGAGCATCAAACGCCTGGCAACGGGCCCGGATGGGATATCCCTAACGAGTTCCTAAAGACACTCAAGCCCGGAATTCCTTAGACAATGCTTCAACCAGATTATATCTACGGGGGACATTCCAGTAGATTGGAGGGAAGCCAACATTACACAAAGGAAAGGGTAAGCCAAGAGAAAATCTTGGCTCCTACAGGCCTATCGCCAGCTCTTCACATCAATTCTTAACCGAAGACTACAACGCGAGTGCGAAGGGAACATAGCCGAAGCACAAAATGGGTTCCGCGTAAATAGAAGGACTAGTGACAACCTATTTATTATTACACAACTGATCCAAGTCTACAAGATACAACGAAAAACGTTGTACCTCGCCTTTTTGGACTTGGAGAAAGCGTACGACGCTGTACCACACGACCTAATAAAACAAAAGATGCAGGCCTGCCAAGTGGCCGAGAGCTTGGCGACTCTGATAGATCTTCTATACAGAGACATCTACAGCAGATTCACCTTGGGCCCGTACACGTCGGACAGAATCAAACAAGAAATCGGACTGCGCCAATGATGCCCACTTTCACCCACTCTCTTCAACATTTTCATCAACGATCTCCTAATCGCCCTCGAAAAAATCAGAGAAAGGAGTCCACCTGCGCACACAGAATGTGGACGAGAATTTTGAGGAGACCGTCATCTCGTGCCTAGCCTTTGCAGACGATGTCGTCCTGATAGCCGATGAACCAGGAAAACTACAGGACCTCCTAGATATATGTTCTGAGATAGCAGAAGCGGAAGGCATGCTTTTGAGTAGAGAACAAACCAACGTAATGAAGATCGGAGACAGCGCAACATTTCTCTCATTTACACTGCAAAAAGCAAAAGTGGACATCACCACAGCATACAACTACCTTGGAATCTTGCTCGAGGACAGGGACAACTATCTACAAACGTACGAGGAAAACCTCCTCAGAAAAATGAACAGCAGGAAAGGCCATACGTGGCACATAGCGCGCCACTCCTTCCACCCCTACGAGATAGGACGTCTCCACTGGAAGACCACCGCTGTCCCAGTGGCAACATATGCAAATGAAGTAGTATGCCTCAGCAAGACAACAATTACACAACTTGACCGGCAACAACGAGAAATCGGCCGATGGCTTCTACAAGGATCTTTCGCCACCCCAAATCCAGCCATTCAGGGTGAACTGGGGTGGTCCACGTACGAATACCGAGAAGCACGCTCCAAGACAAGATATCTTGGAAGACTGATCCACTGACGCGAAGAATCATACACGACCCGCCTATTCAAGTTCCTCAGATTTGCCAATATACAGACCAACTGGATAAAGAGGATCAGTCAAATAGACAGAATATACAGCAGACACACAAAAAGGAACACCGCCAAATCTGAAAAGGAATGGAATGGCCTCGTCAAAAAAGAAATGGACCTCATTGAAAGGGAAAGGTGGCTCTCGGCTGTGTCAAAAAAAAAAAGAAAGCATGGCGTTCTACAGACGACACAAGACGACCCCAGCGCCCGAGAATATCTACATTGGAGACAAAGGTAGTGGTCTCCTGTTCCAGGCACGAACGGGTTCCCTCCCAACGAGGAAAAGATTGAAGGAGCTCTTTGGGAGCGACAGCGCTACCTGCCTCCTCTGTGGCAACGGAGAGGATGGGGACATCGAACACATACTCTTCGTTTGCCGGGCCCTACACAAGGCAAGAAACACAACGTTACAACAGATAGAATTGCTGCTAGGCTTTCAAGTCCACAGCGACATCCAAATAATCGGAGAGACCAAGCACCTCCTAATAGAGTGGGAGAAAGCATCAAGGACAAAACCAGACGGACAACGTCCCCGACCAAGGAGCCCCCAGGAAACACAAGGGAACGTCACGCCTGGAACCCAACCAAACCCCACCAACCCAGAGGGAGAAGCCGAAGAAGAAGCGGTGCCCACAGAAATGACAGACACAGCCAGGGAGGCAAGCGAAGCCAAGGCAGCCACGACCATCCCTGTACCACCAAGACAACGACGGAGAAGCTCCAACCGCCTGCTACACCTCCAGTGCCGAGGTAGACCAGACCCAAAGACCAAGCCAAGCCAGACTGTGCCAAGCCATGCAGCCATGCGAAACGAGATGCATTTCCCTTCCTCAGTCCATCTCTCTAAGAAATTCTGAGGGCGCCCTCTGCTTCCATCACCTCGACCTCACTCCTTCTCTCCCTGTACCCTCCCTCGCTCACTTTCTTTCTCCCCTCACCCATGCTTCCTCTTCCTTCTTTCCGCCTCTCTCTTTCTCTCTTAGCCTGTGGCACCGCTTAGGTGCCTGCCCTGATGCAAAAGGGAACGAGGCTAACCTGAACCTGAACCACTTCAAGGTTGAGACAAACGTCACCTGGTTGCCCCAAACTTTCCTCTTCCTGTGTAATGACTAACTGTCGTAGCGGGGCGACACAATGAGGAGCGGCCTCCGATTGATCACCCTCGGGGATCCCCAGAGCCTAGTGCACTTCGAGGAGTCCTCTCTTCCCGACGTATTCTCCCTCCACCCCCGGGGATCCCTAGAACCTAGTGCGCTTCGTTGAGTCCTGTCTTTCCGACGTATTTTCGCCCCACCCTCGGGGATCCAGAGAGCCCAGTGCACTTTGAGGAGTCCTCTTTTTCCTATGTATCCTTCCTCCACCCCCGGGGATCCCTAGAGACTATTGCTCTTTGACGAGTCCTGTCTTCCCGACGTATTCTCGCTCCACCCTCGGGGATCCCCAGAGCTTAGTGCGCTTCAATGAGCCCTCCCTTTCTGACGTATTCTCCATCCACCCAGGAGCGCCGCAGGGATTTTTTCCGGAGTGTGGGGAGGACAGGTGGTGGTGCGTCAACTGCGCCCGCAACTACATTGTCTTGGCTCAGAAAACCTACGTTTCTGGAAGCCAGGGGGGGCCCTCATGAAGGCGCCCATGTCTCCACCCCCGGGGACCCCTGGAGCCTAGTGCGTTTCGTGGGGTCATGTCTTTCCGACGAATCCTCGCTCCGCCCTCGGGTATCCCCAGAGTCTAGTGCGTTTCAATGGGCCCTCTCTATCCGATGTATTCTCCCTCCACTCCCGAGGATTCCTAGGCCTAGTGGGCTTCGTGGGGTACTGTCTTTTCGACGTATTCTCCCTCTACCCCGGGGATCCCTAGTCCCGGTCTCAATAGTCTATCGCAAAATCTTTTTCGCGATAGACTATTGAGACCCGGTCAGTGGGTGGCACGATCCTTCTACAAAACACGTTTAGCTTCTGTCACTTGGCGTGGAATGCCTCTCCTGTCTTTCCGACAAATTCTGGCTCCACCCTCAGGGGCCCCCCAGCCTAGTGCACTTCGAGGAGTCCTCGTTTTCCGACGTATTCCCCCCACCCCCACCCCCCGGGATCCCTAGTGCGCTTCGTGGGGTACTGTCTTTCCGACGTATTCTCCCTCCACCCTCGTGGACTCTGAGAGCCTAGTGAGTTTAAGTGGACCCTCTCTTTCCGACGTATTCTCGCTCCACCCTCGGGGGTCCCCCAGCCTAGTGCACTTCGAGGAGTCCTCGCTTTCCGACGTATTCTCCCTCCACCCCACCCCCAACCCGGGATCCCTAGAGCCTAGTGCGCTTCGTGGGGTACTGTCTTTCCGACGTATTCTCCCTCTACCCTCGTGGACCCTGAGAGCCTAGTGAGTTTAAGTGGACCCTCTCTTTCCGACGTATTCTCGCTCCACCCTCGGGGATCCCCAGAGCAGTGCTCTTCGAGGAGTCCTGCATGGATAATTCCACGATCCAGCGATGCTGCTCGACCACCACAGATTGGCACGGAAAAAATCAGAGTTCATTGGGGTGGTTGACATATACCAAATACGAACTTGTATTATCCTCAAACACCGACTCGTTCCTGCGTAGAGGGCTCTGAAGTTTGCGCCCGGGCAAAAAACCATGCCCCCTCTAGAAACGTGTCGGGAGCGTTCTACTGCACCGAAGAAGCTCAAAATTTAAACGTGCTTTCAAGAAGGACCATGCCACCTACTGCAATAGTCTATCGCAAATTCCTAAATCTTACGATAGACTATTGGGACCCGACAAGTACCCCAGAGACAAGTGCGCTTCAATGGACACTCTCTTTCCGACGTATACCTGGCTCTGCATACACTCAGGGATCCCTATATTGAGCTAAGCGTGCTTCAAGGGGTCCTCTCTTATTGCTTCATTCATGCAACTGTCTTCGTTGTACAGTCTATGCATGTCTAACGATTCATCCCACAATCTCAACAATAGTGTGTTTTGCTCTCCAGTGACGATGAACGAGGGCGAAGCGTGACACGCTAAAAATTCAGTGGCGATTTAGTGGTAAATGCGAGAGGAATGCGTTGGCCTTTTCCGGTCTATACTTCACTTCCTGTCTAAACCTGATTTCCCGTTGTTCACTTCCGGTCTATACTTGACTTCCGGTTCGGCACTTTCAATTACTCTATGTAAGTTCATTTAATTAAACATTAATTAGTCTCAATTACTTTCAATTACCCTTTAATTGCTGAAGGTAACCGAAGGTTACGAGAGGCAATATTGAATTTCATTCAATTCCCTTTAATTACGTTTACTTGCTTTAATTACTCTCAATTTTCCTGTAATTGACGTTAGTCACCTTTAATTCCAATTAGTTACCTCCGGTAATGTGCGGTTACCTTCGGTAATCTTTAATTTCATTTAATCTCTCTTAATTACATATATATTACATTCATTACCTTTAAACTCAACTTTCTTGCTTTAATGACCTTTAATTACTCTTACCTCTCCTTAATTACCTTCAACTACTTCAATTTCATATCATTTACGTTTACCCTCTTGTCTCCTCTTTACATCTCCACTTATATCTCTGCCTCGGTGACGCTTCACCATTTCACACACACACACACACAGGTTTTTCCACTTTGACACTCCTAAACACGGATACGTATGTTCATACGGTACCTCTTCTATTTGTGAGGTGGACAAACGGTGGCCAGCTACATTAATGACATCGTCGTTTCTGGAGAAAATGCTAATGTAGCCATTTTGGTGCACCATCCCAGTATCCATGGTGTCGTAGTAACCCTGAAATAATAAACGTACGACATGATTCAGCTGGCATAAGTGAAGCGGTGCACGGAACGTAATAACTCACGGGGAATTTGGTGAAATACTTCTCGATGAATACGTCATCGGCTTTGTACAGGGTGCTCAGAGCTCCTGGAGGCAAAGGAAGCCTAAAACAGACGAGAGTCGTGAAACTATATTCGCTGGTTGTTGCATGGGACCTACATACTTGACTGCAACATTTCCCATTTGCAGCGGAGCAGCCTCTAGCCCGTCGTCGAGCAACACCCGCACTACAACAAATGGACAACAGATCTGTGAGAACAACCCCCGAGGTGTACCTTGGATTATGTTATCATAATACTAATAATAGTCTAATGTCTCAGGAATTAGTTTCACCGGAAGCACGATATGGGAACTGGCTGGGAGTCAGAAGAGAGTACCTGTGTCTGAATGTGGCTTTTATGCGACTTTTCAGCAGTATATGGAGTATTCTTATGCATCTAGCAAGACAGGAAAGTCGGCACCGCTGTACTCTTGCCGAAAGGGACACAAAATCCCGTATTTTGGCACTTGCAATATAGGCAGTTACCATGTACTTTTTTGTTATCCAAAAATTTTCGCATCAACATCGCAATGCCGATAGGAGACCTCCCCCGGTTAGAAATATTACGAAGCACTGTGAAGAGAGCTGAAGCGCAATGACTTGGTTCGCGCCGTGGGGTGGGGTGATGTAGGGGTAGGGGGAAGGTCATCCTGCTCTGGAGTGGCGGCTCATTGCACCCAGGGGAGGGTGAAAGAAGATGACAGTGGCACAGGAGAAGGAGCTAAACCTTTTGCTCTGGGATTTGGGTAGTCCAAGTGAACTACCCACCACAGAAAACATGCGGCCACCCCTTAATAGTCCTCATTGGGATACCCGCTGTACTACAGTAACCACCAGGATTATTGGCGTGACTTCGTTCGCCAACGTGCAACGCGGACCGCAATCGAGATAAGGAACTGCAGACACCTGTACGAAAGGTAAGTGCGGACAAGGAGATGCGTCATCCTCATCCGCCCCTCTCAAACATACAGAGAAAACACTCTGTTCTACAGACCAAAGCACTTCATACCGTCCCATCCTGGTACAGGAAGGCCTGTTGCTTCGTCAGGAACCTTCAGAGGATTGCCCAAGCCAACGCATGTGGCAGTAAGTGGAGAACCGGTCTCTGCCAGACATTTGAGGATGTAGACGTTGGAAAATTTTGTAAGGGTTACAGTCACCTTACCTGTCTGCCACCAGTGGTCCAGAGCAGGGACACGGAAAGCACGTTGAGCCCATTTCAGTGTTTCGATGTCACAGCGTTCTCCGGCGAGGAAAACATACCGTAACCTGAGGGCAAGTATAAGTATAGTTTCCCCTTTCATCCGAAAAATCTCAAATATTGTTGCTTTTGCTTTCCAGTTCTAAATTGTGCATATTATACTGTTGTATACGGATGTCCTTGCAGCTAATACGCCAAGTTTGGTAAGAATCCTCTTGCTCTGACTCACTTTTCCATTCCATACTTTTTGCTTGTTTGACAGTTGGGATCCTAGGGAAATATTTTAAGTCAGCAAAGCTTGGCGCAGTCGGAGGAAGAACAATGTACCTCTTTCCGGATGATCCTCACAGCTGTTGGGGCTGAGAACATACCACTAACCCCGTGCTGGTCAATGACACGAAAATAGCTGCTCACGTCCGGTGTGCCAACGGGTTTTCCCTGTGTCATGCATTTTCAAGTTACTTTTTTGCACTGACTCAGTGGCACCGTTCGCACTGCTGTTCTACTTGAAACACACAATCCCGTATTCGGTTGAGTACTACACTGACCTCATACAGAACTGTGGTGATGCCTTTGAGCAGTGGACCGTAGCAGATGTAAGAATGCCCCACAACCCAGCCAAGGTCGGAGGCTGCCCACCAGGTATCACCTTCTCTGATACCATACACGGAGTGCATCGTGTACAAGAGGTTAACAGCGTGACCACCTGCTGGCCTCACAATGGCCTACATGTGACAGAGACTGCTGTCCACTATCCTGGAGTGCTGCAGACCGTCTTACCTTTGGAACGCCTGTCGTTCCAGATGTGTAAATCAGGTATAAGGGGTCCGTAGCGTCTATTGCAGTGCAGCCAACAGGCCGGGCACGAGCTGTGGCTTCACGCCAGAACTCGTCTCTTCCTTTCGTCATGGGTATTGTCTCCTGTTCAGAAAAAAAATGCGCTGAATTGAAAGAGCTTGGGTGTTGATGTGAATTTCGTAAGCTCAGGTTGCATAGTTTTTGGCGCACATCTTGCGGTGAAAACATAGAAGCACCAAGCGCTCGCGTCTAAACGTGCATATTCCGTTACGCCGAATTAGGGCACATATGAAAAAAAAAGCCGTTAAGTAGTAATCACTTCTTCCCTTATAATTCAATTAATCCCCTTTTCACTCCCCGGCAACTACAAATAGACCCCATAAAGTTCCGTGCATGTTGTCCCAAAATGGACTAATGGTTGTGGCAATGCTCGTATAGTCCCCAAAATGACTAAAATTACTCCTCTTTTCTCTCAGAGCGTAGGAATCCCCGCATATTCTACCGTATCATTTGTCTCTCATACTACCGTTGAGGACGTCAAACGTTCCCCATTGTGTCCCTCGATGACCACCTCCTTCACGCTTCACAACCTACCTGCCCAGGGCGCTCAAATATGAGGCACTTCTTTGGCTTGTGTTGCGACATGTTAATGGCGTCGTCCAAGATATCTTTATAAGGCACTGTACGTTTAGGCTCGATTCCGAAGTTGGCAGAGAGGCAAACGACAGCCTGTACAGAATGTAGTTGACGCCATTCTCAGTAGGACAGTCATCTAGTGCTGGTTTCACTCACATACTTGAGCATGGCTGATGCGCACGGCCAGCTCCTGTGCTGAGAAACCTCCAAAGACGAGAGAGTGGACAGCGCCTATCCTGGAACATGCCAACATGCCGTAGATGGACTCGGGGATCATGGGCATATAGATGATCACGCGGTCTCCCTTCTGGACACCCCATTCGTGGAGAACGCCGGCTACTTGAGACACCTGCAAATTTTCATTATTAATTTTCTTAATTTCGCGGCCCCTAGTCGCGAGTTGGGTACAGGGCACGTACATATTCGCCGCCACTAAATTTCGCGAATTCTGGATGCTAAAATTCGTGCCTTGATTGGCTTACTTCGTGATAAGCACGAGATTGCCCGTACCGCATTTGATAAAAACGACATTGTAAGTGCTTGTGCTGTAAAGCAGGTCAAATGCTTGCCAATCACCAACTATAAATGTGAATTTTGCGATTCCAGCATAGTTTCTCAAGTGTCAAATCTTGCTACAAATTTCATCAACGCGGCCCGCAACTCGATTTGCGTGTGAGGGCTCTAGGCTAGGGTGCACTACCTGTTTCTGAAGCTCACTGTAGGTGATCTTCGTTATGCTGTTGGTAACTGGACTGTCGTGGATGATGGCCACCCTCTCTCCAAGACCTGCCTCTACATGGCGATCGACCGCATTGTAGCACACGCTGATCTTTCCCCCCGCAAACCTGCGTGGAAAATATGCTCGGAAGCACAGTGCATGAAACTCCCCATTCATAATCTTGCTGTTGTTGATTTAAATGTAAACGACTGTGAATTTACGAAGGAGGACAGGTTCTTTGGACGCTATTGAATGTGTATAAAAGTTTACAAACTTTCAAAAAACAACATTGAAGCTTTCCAAGTTTATTCTGTACGAGCTTTCGCGCGCAGGGCAACGCTTCTTCAGGTACGAAGGTATGAAGGTACCTGAAGAAGTCTGCCCCCCACGCGAAAGCTCGTGCAGAATAAACTAAGAAAGTTTTAATGTTTGCTTCGACTTACGCCATCACTAATATTATGAGTCGGAGCACTTGATGAGGACTCGTTATATATTAAGTAATGTGGTGACACAACTTATTTAAGAAGGCCTGAAACGCTGACTATGATCGTAGCATCTACATCATTTAAGTGTGTGTACACTTTCCGCCACCATAGATGCGTGGCACAGCACGTGCAAAATTGAAATAACCTGCAAGATTTTGTCAACGCACAATTTAGAATTTTAAAAAAGCACGCCGAAAAGCACAGAGCAAGTTGACTTGACCAACGGCACCCGTGCGTTGGATGAAGCACGCTTTACAGGAACGTGTGAAGAAGCAAAGCAAATGGCATTGCCACGACCCTCTTTAGGGACGCACGGAGGTTTATGTGACTATTTGCAGTGCTGGGGAGCCAACTTCTGCGTCAGGGGACTAAAATGGGGAGCATTTGCAGTCTGTGTGCTTGCTGCTGATACGACGGTATATTGCTCGGGGCAGGCATAGTATGTCCTGGGTCAACTTCACGGGGAGACATTTGTCTGTCTGAGGAAAAACCAGAAAAGGCGCACAGACGGTGTCGGTATTCGAACCCGGGTCACATCCCAGTCTCGTAGTGGAATTCCCACGTCGACCATTTCAAATAGTCTTTGACGAGCTTCGTAAATTTGTTGCGTTTAGAAGTAATCTCTGATGCGTGACATTAGGAAATGCAGAATCCGAACAAAAAGGAACGTGAGTTATGCTTAACACATCGGAACTTTTCTTTTCTTTTTCTCTTTCTGGACGAGTGTTGTGATAGTGGGAAGTGATGGTCTGATAACGCATGGTCGAGATATTATTCAACAGGAGGAAAGACAATGACCATTAAAGGATTTTATGGTCCGTCGGAATCAATGCGAATTGCGTGTATTTCGCCCTCCCTTCAGCTCTGTCGAATTAACCTGAGTCACGCGCGTTCAATATTCAGGAACGTTGACGACGTTACGCATGTTTGCCTATTAATCGTGTTTTCATTGCGGACGATTCAGTAAGGCCAAACCAGCCCATGATGCTGACTGCAAGACAAAAGCTTTACCCGGAACGTTTTCGTAGAGCTGTGTAGGAAGTACGGTGAACGGCCTTGGTTTCTTTTGGTAAGTGTGACAATAGGCAGACATGAGAGACATACCGCTCCTCATGTCACTAATATTTGTTCGGACGCTTGAAAGAATGTGGGTTATAATGTGCTATACTGCAACTTCTGCAGTATTAAGTTCATTGTAGAGCGGTCAACATGCCCTTCGTGTCAGTGTGCAGTGCTACTCGTGAAAAGCGAGTGAAAACGTGTAAAATACTCCTGGAGGAAGTTTGTTTTTGGTATAACCCAAAGATTTCCTTACACCTCCCTCAGGGGTGTGTACGCTCCCCCTGGTGTTTTGCAACACCCACTGGAATTTCTGAGATGGCCCAATACCAACGCATATATCCTTAAACATGTATACCCCCCCAGGTCGTATTCTGGGGAAAGTACTGGTATCATCCCATTCATCAACGCAAGCACATTCCTCACCATTTAGGGAAGAACACGTCCCTGTCGTCGAGAATCATGTCCCACTTTGTGTCCCACGCCAGATAGGCTGCCTTCTGTGCCCAGAACTCCCGTGAGCCCTCTATGGATTGTCGAAATACATCGTCGTACAAAGCCTGACTACGAAAGCGCATGGCAGGAAGGTAACACCACGGATTCGTAAGGTGCGCTGGCCCCACACTTCGGCGGAAGGCCGCCGTGTGGTGGTATCGGCGATCCCTTGCACATTTGGTCGGGTCGACGCGAAAAATACGTCTCCAAGTCTTTTGGCAAGAACCTTTCGAGACTGCATTGTGGTGACTCCTGCGTGTCAAAGCGAAACCTATGGCCGGCAATACCCGCACCGAGAGCGGTCCTCCGCCGGAGCCCAGCATGATGCAGCTGCTCCTGAAACGGAGCTTCCTCAGGTGGGCGCCACAGAGAAGATGAACGGGCGGCTTTGTTGATACACCAATAACGTGGTCCAAGCTCGCTCTAACCTCGTGCAATTTTGCTTCGTCGTCGGTGGGGTCGCGTCCGCATTTTCACGGAGATGTGTCAAGTAACGCACGCAGGCACAGTTAAGTTGCTGCCAGGAATTTTCCCAGCACAATGCCCTTTTTTATGTGAATACATTTTATATGAGTAACAGTATGAGTATAAACAGTAGAAGCTGGGTGTCACACCAGACTTACGGAATTCCTAACATGAAAGTCCTGCACTGGAACCCTCACGGTTACTGTTGACGTCACACGCACGTCCCAATCTCGTCAACAGCTAAAGCGAAATGTTCGTTTTAATGGCGTGCATGGCAATGCTGTAGTTACACCCGCGGGTGCTGAATAGTATCCTGTTCGCAGAACCTCAGGACAAGGCTCGTGTAACCCCGGTTGCGAAACACTGTTCTACGTAATGCTCTCGCCTAGAATACGAACACATCATGAAGATACATTATATGAACAGTGTGCTCATAGTATCCGCGAACCGAAACAGACAGCCTTAATCCACCATCTCCATATTTTCATCTCCTAACTGCAACTCCAACAGCTATGTCAAGAAGACAGGCACTGTTTGGAAGTAAGCCTAGGATGCATGATTGGCCCCGAAACAGCATGTTCCTACATCAGGTAACGAAGGCAAACTGCTCGCCAATAAAGACACCAGCGCCATCACTACCACCAAAGAGAGATATGTTGTTGCTGAATAGAATACCATTTACAATTTCACCTTGGCGGTTCAACATGTGCTTCTATCTCAAAAAGGGCACCCACGGTCGCGGCAATTTTTGCGATAGTTTTCCGTGGTCGACTCCTGCTGCGCCAATAAATTTCGCGACTGGACGGCTCACATGTTACACGTTCGAAACGATGTCCTTACCACTTCGTGTACGGTTTTCTCGAGCTGTCCAGAACTTTGTCCCACTTTCGTTTCCACGTCAGCTTCGAAGCGGTTTCGATCCAAAAGTTTTCTGGACCATTTCTGGCGCGTTCACACTCTGCTCGCTGTCTGTACTGGCTGTCCGGAGATGGTACCATTATCCCGGTCGTGCTTCTGGTGCTCTGACTGATCCTTACCGGTTGCTTCATAAAACTTGGACTGACGCGCAAAACAATCATCCGCAAACCTTGACGTCTAGTCTTCGACCAGATCACAGATCAATACCATAAAGATATCTCTGTGGCTTCACTGCTGGCGGTGTCGGCGAATGAAGGACTTTGTGAGCTGACAGAAGGCTAGTCTTTCGTGAAAAATCGCGATCGTAGCTCTGCTACACGCATGCATGCACAGGTTCCTGTCTGGTGCGGGGAAGGGAAAGATTATATTGTATGTTTCATAGGTGCTACTTGCGAAAAACGATGAAAATGTGAAATAACAGAGCACCTGTTGAGATTGCTGAACCAGGTCCAGGTCAACGTAGACAGAGAAATTAACACGTATAGACCTCCGGCGGTCCCATGATTTTTTCAGGGGGGAGGGGTGTAAAAAGTGCTTCCAAGGAGGGGGAGGGGGCAACACCTTCACCTCTTCTCCTTGAGACGGACGCGGTATTCGGAGGTTCATATTATTATTGCGCCATATGGCGTCTGGGTATAAATCATGACGACCTATGAATAAAGCGAGCAATTTGTACGTGACCTTAGATCTCCTCTCGGTATGTCCATGACAATCCGAGGCTTTCCACAGGCGCCATGAAGGGAGTGTTACTATCACTATCATAATAGAGATGACGTTTTGCGTACCCGCACCGCTCGCACACTCCTTCGATGGTGGTCCGCTAGGAATGTCTCGTATACATTCGCCAATCCGTATATGGGCCGGGTGGCACTACAGGCAAGCCTTTGTTAGATCAGGTTCATCAAGTCATCGGCTTCAGGAAGGAGATAGTTAGTGTACCAGTATCGCGACGCAGCAGAATGCCTCGAATATATACTGTGACGTCATCCGTTACCTTTGAGTTGACGCCTACAAAAGAAACCCAAGAAAAGGGATACACTCTTCTGGGCACTCCCAGAGGCGAGACGGAATGACGCTGACGCTTTTGGATAACTTTTTTTTTTCAGGTGGATGCGGGCAATATATCGCCCCGCGGAGCTGCTGGTTCAGGGAAAACATTCCTGTGTGATCAGGTCAAGATGGTTCAAGTACACGTGCAACCCTCCAACAAAGGCTCTCAATGTCATTCTACCAAGCTGCTCTCCAGGCCTTCACAAACGTTTTAAAATACCGAAAACATCCGAATTTGACAAAACATATAAATGTCGAAAAGCACCCGCCGAATCCACACAGGAATAAATGCCGAAAACGCGGCCGGAATCCTATTTATACGACAAGGCAGACATTCTCTCGAAGAGGACATGGAACTCCTGTACGACCTAAAACTCATAAAATTACATAAAATTACCTAAAACTTGATGAATGAACTCTTTCGAGCAAAAGTGGATATAGTCAGGGAGCCACGTGCCTCGGACCGATGCAGATGCTCGGAGCAGGTGTATATGATCTGCTGGCCAGAGGAACCGGCTGCCCAGATAAAGCTTCGACGGCCATGCGCTCCTGAGGTTTCGGTTCTGGGCTGGGCAAAACTCCCTATTTCACTTTTTACCGAAAGCCCCCGAATAAAGAGTTCATTAGTGAATTCAGGTAATTAGTATACTCTTTTCGAGACCATGTCCGCCTGGCGCCCTGGCCCTATAACTTGACCACAAAAACGGCATCTATGGCTATATGCTGCTCTCATTGCTTTTTTTCTTTCTTTCAATACTGGCAAGATCTTCCATTTAAATCGGGGAAATAGTATCTTTTACTCTGCCACATTCGCCATATGATCTAGTTGCTCCTGAGGGTAAACGCAGGCGATCTAGTGCAGAGGCCAAATGGGGACAATAAGGGTTGCGCCGGTCCAACTCAGTGAAAAGAAACTGAAAGAAAGAAAGATTCGAATGGAAAAAACGGCTAGGAAGCAAGCGAACTGGTGAAGATGATGCATAATGTAAAAACCCCGAGACTAGGGAACACGAAGGGACAGACACAACACGAAGTCTCAAACACAGCTGAAAATTTTACTTCACAAACAAGAAATATATACAAACAGAAGGGAAGGGAACAACAGTTGAGAACAAAATAGGAGGTCATTTCGGGGGAACGAACAGTCTGTTCAAGGCCGGACCGAGGATTACGGATCCGTAATCCTTCCGTAATCCTGACTATCTGAGGAAAGTAGCTGGAACACAGGTATAGCCGATTAGGCAGCGACAGTTTTTTAATTTTCACGATTTATCCGCAGAGAAACGGAGCAAGTCGCAGTATCGACATACAATTTTGGGGCATAATACGTCCTCTAACATCTACTTTAGCTTTCCGACACTGTTCTTATTTGTTTTATCTTCGTTAGAAACCCCGAAGTTTATCTTGGCGAACCCTGTATATTGTTTTCGTGTAAGTTTTCCGCATTTTGCGCATAATTTCCCGTGTAGGGTGAATTTCCCGTGACGCATAGGGTGGCGTTGCAAGCGCTCTCGTGATCAAGATGGCTGCAGAGTACGGTTCAGGTGTGAAAAGCGGTAAGTTTTCACGCAATATCCCGCGATTAATTCTTCTCTTACGTTCACAATGTACCATCCACATGGTTCCCATATATGGTACCACTTCGGAAATCACAGTGATGAACTCTGTTTCATTACTTGGCATTAAAGGGCCCTGAATGTCAAAGTGTATGGGCAGCGTCCTTGTGAAATAGCATGTTTATTGCGTTGTTTCCTCGAGCATTTTACACGTATGCGAGAGCCATGTTTCCCAACCTTAATCGTCGTTCGTTTATACATTGCTACATGAGACTGACACTTCGCAAGTACCCTCTGTTGGATTTGGTGTGCACAATTTCCTTGTTTCGGGAACTTAAACGCATATATGACGCAAGCTCTTTCTAAATCTCATAATCGTGAGAATTTGTGACAAGTACCTGTCGCAGGTTAAGGCCGTCGCATGCATATGCTAATAGGCCCCTGTTGTGAAAATAAACAGTATTCTCAGACATTTGAAATGACACCCAACAGCTGTTGGTGGTTGTACATCATAAAACAGCTGCAGCTTAGAAAGCGTCATCGTACATCATTGGTATATTGGAAATGTTTCTACCGCCGTATTGGACGGTAGTTTCCCTGTAATTTTGCTAGTGACCTCATTTCTAGCAGACGTGCAGTGTAACAAATGCAAACGCTTTATTGCTCAGTTAGACAGTCGTGCTTTCGAACCTCATTCGACATTGATGTTTTAGTTATGGAAGAGTGGATTTATACATATTTTGCATCTCTTAACTGAATAGCTCTATAGGATGAAATTTGTTCTATTTTTAGATGCAACAGCGCAGCCATCAACAAATGTCCAACAGAGCACAAGCCGGGCATTTCTCATCCTCGTCATGATCTTTGTTGTCTCTCTACTATGCCTTTTTCTAGTATACCTAAATTTCCCTCACTTAGAACCGTAAGTCTGTGATCAATATCTCAGCCTGGTGATGAATGCTTGTGTGAATAATTCCTTCAATTGCTTCATGTTATCTATTGCAGCTCGGAAAAGAAGCACATGAAATTGCCGAGGGATATAGAAGATGCAAAGGGTCTGGGACAAGTTCTCAATCGATATACTGACAAATATTTCTTGACGGTTACTTCTGGATTCTTCGTTACCTACATATTGTATCCTTTTCTGGCTCAATCATGCACACAGAGAAAGAACAAATGGTGATTCTTAACTATAGCCTCAGCTTGCAATCTTTTGCCATCCCGGGTTCCATATTTCTCAGCATTCTCTCAGGGTTTTTGTTTCCCTTTCCTATGGCACTGTTCCTGGTGTGCCTTGTAAGTGCTGTGTATGTTGTTCCTTGCACACATGTGTGACTATTCTTTCATTATGTGAAAGTGATAATGAAATAGTGGTGGGTACCAGTATTGGGGTCATGAATGTGGTCTTCAGTACAAGGAAGAAGATCATGTGTGATCCATGTGCGACAACGCACATTACATACAAACATATTTTTCGTTAGCCCACATTATGGGAGACCAAAAGAATTCACCCGATGGTTGGAAGCGATTTATAACAGCCCAACCCATCTGAGAGAAACAAACCCGTTGCGACTTTTCCCAAATCGGGGGCTATCAGGAATGGCAGTAACATCCCTAATCCCAAGGTTCTGCGCGTTCAAAATTCAAATTTCCATCGTCCAATCGTGATACAGATCTCGATGAGTAGCGGATTGTGCAGATGGGCTCCTCGTAGGGGTTGCCGATTATGACATGGTCGTTGTAATCTAGTATATCGTGCTATCCAGTAAAGGCATGTGCACGCTTCTCCTGCTGTCTCATTGGACCTTTGCTTCCTGCGGATCCCACTGGTTGCCGCCAAAGATGGCTCTGATTTCAATATGTTTTTCTTCTAAACTGTAGCGCCGTGTGAACCAATTTTGCTTGCACTATACTAGTTGAAAGACTGACTTTCATTTGAGAAGAAATTGTTTTTGCAATTTAGTACCCCAGCCAAAACTGCTTAAATTTGTTGCCAGTGCTCCTCAATGGGTGCCTCCTTCTGCTACTTCTTCTCGTACCTGGTGGGAAGACGACTTGTACTCAAATACTTCCCTACGAGAGCCCTGCAGTGGTCCGAGCAGGTAAGGTCTATTCATACGCATTTTATGATTACCAATATTGGATGCTTAATGTGCTAGGTCGGCCAGCATCGCGACCATCTCCTAAACTACATGATCTTCTTGCGCATCACACCTTTCCTACCCAACTGGTTCATCAATATCACAGCGCCTGTCATTGATGTACCCATAACACCATTCTTCGTGGGAACATTTCTCGGTAAGTGTTAAGATGTCGGTAAGTTCTTTGGAATTGATAGTGACATGTAGTTGAAGCTATAGTGTAAACTCATTAGGATAGTTGTGTCAGATAAGTTTTATAAGTGTGGGAAGTCAGTAATTGGAAATTGTAAGTGTCAAGTTCCCGTAGTTGATAATCCAGGTTATTGTCAGTTGTACTATGCCCTTGCTACAATCTGCAAGAGCTGATGAGCTTAATTAGTTGATTGATTAATGACTTATCATTTGCCTTGAGGATGGCCAAGGGCAGTGATAGGTACACTTTGCAGGTGTTGCACCGCCATCCTTTGTAGCCATCCAAGCTGGAACGACCTTGCAGAAATTGAGTTCATCTGGGGATGCTGTGTCGTGGTGGTCTGTCTCACTGCTAGCAGCTTTTGCAGTCCTGTCTCTCCTTCCAGTCATTTTCAAAGGCAAACTAAAAAGGAAAGTTCTTTAATGCCCAATTCTGAAGCAAGCTGGTATGCTTTCACGTGGAGATGAGGACTTTCTACGGTGCACACTGTGACATGTACATACTTTGCTCGTGCAGGATTGTGTGTTTGTTAACTTCATTTTTCAACGTGTGACTCGCATATTATATGTGTCATTATCTCGGCTTTGTCTTGCCTGCATCGAAGAAAAGCGGCCATTTTGTTTGAATGTTACTACGATGTCACGCTTTCCAACTTGGGAAACCGTTGAGAGGAATTCCAGGCAGGATCTCATCTTGCTGCTCCAAAATTCAAGTTTCTCACGTGTTTCAAGACTTAACAGGGAGTGAATGTTTGGCAAAGTGTTCAGGCAAAAGTTTTTTCTTCTCCTTTACAAGAAATACAAGTGCATGTGCACTTGCTTGCATCTGACTGCTTAATTGCCAAAGCACTAAAGACCTACGCTGGAAGAAATGATACGAGTATAAATTTTGACCATACTTTATGTTCATATTGTTGTAATATGCTTAGAAACTGACTCGCAAGAACTTGAAAACATATACTTTTTCACCCGGTAAGCGAAAATTACACTTTTTGCATCTTTTAATCTACATGTTGATGCTGCTCCTCAGCCTACAGCGGGTTAACGGCAAAGAGAGGCAAATAAAAAAGCCAATGCAGGAAATTCAGCGGTGAAGCCTTCTTTAATATACGCCAGCTTTCATGAAAGAAGGCTTCACTGTTGAATTTCCTGCATACCCTACAGCAGGTTCAAAGACTATTTACCAAATCAATTTTGTGGGACGACGAGTGTACTTGCATTGCTGAATTTTGTTCTCCATGCATTTGAAGATTCGACTGCATTTCCTAAATGTACACTAAAAATTTTTGTGCCCTTTTGCTCCAGTGACATTAGTTAGTGGATTGGTAAACAAGGTTGATTGACTTAACCAGGACACCCCATAATGCCCTATGTTGTATCCTTTTTAAAAAAACAAGTATTTCGGTATATGTTTTTGTACTTTGTTCTCTTTATTGTTCCAGTACATTTTTGTACAATGTGCAGAGTTTGGAACATTCCACTTCTTGACCTCTGGTTGTGTAACATCAGTATTTCAACACTTTCTTTTCGTATACATTGTTCTACTTTTACAAGCTAGTCATGCAACTAACACACATTTGTTTCTAGTTCTACCTTGTACAGTATGGTTTGCAATTTGTGAAAATAGTAATTTTTTTTTCCTTCGTGAAATGCATTACAGCATGTCTCTGATGCAAAGCTTAATGTTTAGCATTATGGTGCACTACAAATAAACAGACAGAAACATGGACTGGTTACAATCTGTTGCTTAGTAAAAGGATGACATGTAGACAACGCTTGGAGAATCTGTGAGCAATGATGGAACAGACCGTGGCTTCGAAATTTGGTTGTTGTAGTATACTGAAAAAGAGAGGATCTTATTGCATCCAAATCAATTAGCCATTACAACAACAGAGTAGGAGGAACTTACGCATATCTTTGGGCTTCATGAGGATAGAGACAGACAAACAGTTGCTACTGCAATAGTCTGACGGTTCTAGGACGATTATTCTTGTACCTTCTACTTGGACTAGCAGTGTGTTTGCAAAATCAGATTGGGGCTGAAAGCAATCGATTGCATACGTGTTTATGTGTATGGCGTCCCAAACATTCAATGCTCCTATGCTTCCTATTCAATGCTTCTAATACATGTTGCTTTCATGAAGTAACACGAAGCCAGTGATGGGCAAAGTTCATGCTCAAAAAGTCTAAAAATTCGGGGGGGTAAAATCGGGCAATGCTATAAGGTTTTCCACCTTTCTTTTTTTTTTCAGCTGATTTTTGGGTAGAAAACAGAGTGCCATTCGCATTTCAGATATACACAAGATACTGAGCGGCTTTGTTGAGCGTGCAGTACTTGGAGTTCTGAATGCACTGGTGGTTGAATCTGCACTTGGACAAGTTCACTTTATTTTTATTTTTTTTTCTACACTAAGGGATGATGACGTACAATCAGGGGGTAAAAACAAGTTTTACTGGGTGTGGCCGCCCTAATTACGGTATATAATTTTTGGCTGCAGGATAAGTGTGAAATGAACCAAACGGGTGAGTACCATGTGGTGACTGATGACAGAAACTTATGTTAGTGCAACATGAGGTGTGTGAGAACTAAAACGGCACGGGTACTAAGCACATTTGAACAGACTGTTATTCTATGCAGGAGACTGACCAATGTGTAGTTTGGCTCTTCAGGTCCATCAGTCAGGAAGGATCTTTCCAGTGACACCTCGGTAGTTTTAGGTACAAAGTAGGGTCGTGGAAACGTCTTCCTCAGGATGCGAGCGGATGAAACGGAGTTTGTTCGCCTGCAATATAGGTTGACTCGCTCAAGTTATTGCACTTGTTTACTGTTCACTGCGAAATAAAATGTAAAATAAAAAGAAGGGTGAATCCAAGGAATTTGCCCGGCATATCTCTTGCCATCCAGTATTCCTGGCACACATTACTGTCCGCAGTTCCGAAGAAACTGGTATATTTCGAAAGGAATGGGGTTACGATGATTGTCCCGCTTTGTCCCAATTCAACAAAAATGTTTTTTTTTCTGGTTCACATTGAGTCCAATACCTTGGCTATACTATTTATGGAAATACAGCTAACGGGGAAAGAGGACACAAATTTTTCCTCTTTTCCTCAGAGAAAACTGTGTACGATCGTGCTGTGAAACTCGCAAAGACAATTCCAGTTCCGTCATTACTACTGTCGTAAAAAGCAGCGGCATGTCTAAGTGGGTTAAGGCGTTCTTGGAATCCTAATTACCAGACTTTCCAGACACATACTAACCCTCTCTCCATCTGTGCACGTCTGTACGTGGCGCTAACGAGGAATTTAAAAAAACAGTGAAGTTGACCCCCCACACAGAGGGAATCACAAAGTCCACATGGAATGTCCTGTACGTGCCTTATCGATAGGAACACATTTCTCTTACCAAAAAATGTGGTACACTTTTGTCTTCAAGAGGTCACGCTGATTAATAAACTCTTCTACGCTCTTCACCTTGTCCAAAGTGGATTCATATTTGCTCGTTTGATCCGAGAGTATTACTCCATGTGCTCGTAATGTCTTCTGCACATATTCCAAGGACAGCTCACTGTGGACTGCATCCTAGACAAAGGATGCCAATATCATCTCTCAAGTATTGTTTCAGCAATGTCTCAACACATACTCTCACAACAAAAGGTGTGCCAGACAATATGTAATCCCGAGCAGCGTGGACATGGCCCGATAAGTCAACAACGGCTTTTAGGCCATCACATGGCCAGCAGTCATTCGCGTTGATGGGGGTAAAAAATGGGTTTTTCAATAAGCACTTTGTGGTGTGGTACTCTGAAAAGAGAAACGAAAGAATTGAGGTAAACCTAAGATTATTTTCATGTTCCGCAGCGCAACTGGATGTGTAAACAGCTAAGCTACATGTTTTTGAGCCCATTAACTGAACACACAAACAAACTGAATAGCCCTGCCAATGTTTCTGGTATGTTCTTGGTGCACAATGCCACCAGTACTTGCACGTAGTCCATATATCGGACCATTGTGTTTACGGTGTGTAGTGCACAAGGTAGTGGACGAGAGTGATACCCATGTGCCGAGTGTACAAAAAAAAAAAGTTACGGACTCGTAACTGTTTTTGGGTAGTTGGTCTTTGGCGTACAGCAAATCAAAAGGATAGTAATGCTACAGTAATTAGCTTTCCAATTACTAGTCTGCGTGAGATTCACACAAATAAATAATGGGCATCTATTGCACAAGTTTCTGCCCTAGCACATTGAAGCAATTTGATGTCACTTGCACATTGTATTCTTTCTTCTATAGTTCTAACTTATGCAGTATGAAGCAGCAGTAGCAGGATCCATGCTAGCATTTTCTCATACACTTTCACTTATTGTTTTATCAGTAGACTGCATTGCATGTTTTGCCAAAATTCATCTTGAAACAGGTGGGCAAAATAAATAATATGGTGCATGTCAACTTTGAAGGATTCTGAAGCATTCTTTCTCGTATACAAGGTGACAAATACTTTGAGCAAAGGGCTTCTAAAAAAGGGATCAGTTCTCATTCATTTTGATTTGGGCAATGCTGTTACATCTTATTTCAAGTAATTAATGTACACCAGCTCGCTTGCCTCCTCTGTACGACATTAAAAGTTAGTTTGTGTGCCATTGTTACAACAGACGACAGGAGGTATAGAATGAACGTTGAATCAGAAGGCGAGCAATATGGTGTAACAAACTCGTGGAACAATTAAATCAACTGCCATTCAGAGATGTACATAATTATTCTGGCTGCAGTTCTTCTATGACACAATTTTGTGTTGCTGTCTCAGTTTGTCCTATCAGGCGAAATAAAATTTGCCAACAAAGTATACACGCATGGTTACTAATTTTTGCACTAATATTTTCTCTTGAAGGCTGGAAGATATGCTTAGCATTTCCCACCGCTTTGACAGCATAGTTAATCTGATTTGTGATATTCTAAAGGTTCTGCACGCAAATCCCATTTCTATCCACATACAAAAAGTGGATGTCACTCTTTCACATCACTTTCCTCTGTCTCCACAAAGAGATCATCATAACTTGAAAAGTTTTCCGCCTGGAAACTTCCTGGCCCTCCTGGTTCCGCAAGCCGAGTTTCGTTCTTTATTTCTTGTGGCGTTTGATATATTCCACTTGATCGCGAATGCTTGATAAGCCGAGCCCTTGATTGTAGCACAACGATGCCTCCGAACAAACAAGTGTAGGCACCCTGATGAATGGTCCCATTTACAGAATGAAAACTTACGAGCAAGGCTTGGAAATTGAGCCAACAGCGGCATAGTTAGCAATCTTGATGTTCGCAAAGCTGCGTACGTATAGTCGTCGTACATTTGCGAAATAATAGATTCAATGAAGCTTAGTTGGCAAAGGAATCTAGTTAGGACATACACAGTGGAAACCAAAACCAGAGAATTGAATACGCTTGCCGCTATTTTCGACAATGCACGTTTACAAAACGGTCTCCGGCATACATCGTTGACGCACGTATTAATCTGGTTCTCCGATAATCTCAAAGTTATCGCGGTTTCAAACAATGCTCTCAGTTCACTGGATAAGATACTGGTGTCCGATATCGGCTGCATTTCGTAAAAAAAAAAGATCAAGATAATATTCTCTCTCTATAAACAGCTACTTCCGGTCTACCGCAACGGATATACGCCATACACGCAGAGATAGACGGCCCACTCCGACTCCATTGCGTGACGAGAAGCACGGGAGTGTTGCATCATTCGCGTCCTTATAGTGCTTATAGCGCTATTTGCGATTCTGGTCTTTCCCAGAGATGTGTATATCAAAAGAAGTCGTGTCTATTGATACAAATATTAAACGACATAAGCTTAGAATATGAAACTGTATACATTATAGCTTAAGGAAGTGTCAAAGACACCAACATCCACGCTGGGGGTGTAGCTCAGTGGTAGAGCGTTCGCTTCGCATGTGAAAGGCCCCGGGTTCGAACCCCGGCACCTCCATGTCCTTTTTGTCCGTGTTGTTTCAAGAACATTTTTTTTTTTTGTCAGACACACTTTGAAGTTTCTCTGACGTCACTATTGGAGTTTTAAAAATCAAAACAGAACAACAGAGGAATAGGGAGAACCAGTGGAGGTTTCAAAAGGGGCTCTTGGAGTATGGACGTGTATATGGGGGAGGAGCATCCTATTTTACCAACCACGTTTCCCATTCTCAAATACACTACGAAAGCACCGGTTACACCACTATGTATATTCTATCTGGCGACATACTCGCCGGAGGATTGTGGGACTTTCGGCAATTGCCTTCTGGGAACTTTTGCTGCCATTTAGAAAGACTTTGAACAATTTTTAATTGAGGAAAATTTATTTTTTTCAACTGAACTTTGAAAATTGCCGAACGAACCTCACTTTTTTTAAACAGAAATATGAAGTCCTCCACGGATAACCACAGACCCAACAAAACCTATGCACAGTATCGCAACAGAAATAGTCTAAAAAAATAGTAAAAATTCCGCTTTAGCCCCGCCTGCTTGATTGTCGCAAAGAAGAGCGCACGGAAGGTGCGGGGAGAGGAGGACGTGTTCCCGCCTCTTGTTTTACCTTTCTTTCCCCCGCTTTGACCTTGACGCTGGTGACAACCATCTTATCACAAAGTACGTAAACAAATGAAGGCGGGGACACTTATGGCGCATTCCATTGGCAGAGCTGGGTAGGGACAAAAACTGTTCCATTAGCAGAATCGTGTCAGACGCTGAATGTTTCATTGGCGGAGCAAGGGGAAAAGCAATAGTTTTTGAGCCACGTGACCAAAGCTAACCCAGGAAAGCACGTGCTATGCGCAGCGCGTGCATCGTACCTCGAACGACTGCTAGCATTCCATTGACGAAGCAAACCCGTGTGTACCCAGCACGGGGCAAAATCTGCTCTCCCAATGCAACATTTCGCGCGCGCTTCTTCGCTATTACTGCTTTTACTATTTCTGTTGCGATACTGTGCATAGTTTTTGTTGGGTCTGTGGTTATCTGTCGAGGACTTCGTATCTCTGTTTAAAAAAAAGTGAGGTTCGCGCAAGTTCAATCGAAAAAAAAAAATTGTCCTCAATTAAAAATTGTCCAAAGCCTTCCTCAATGGTTGGAAAAGTTTCCTGAAGGTAATTGTCCCACAATCCTCCGTCAAGTACGTTTCATCACTTTAGGTGAAACACCCTGTTGATATGTACTAGGGAAGGGTAACGGACGTTACCCCCTCCTACAACCAAACCTCCGTTGCACCCTCTTTTGCCCAAGTGCTGCTTCGGTGTCACGCGTAAACACTACACGAGTAATTTTACGTCGTTGGGATGCGTCTTCAGTCACTTTCAGTCCAGCAGCTCAAGATGGGCGTGATGCCCGCTCTCAGTAGTAAACAAATGCTGTCATAGCCACGGTGAAGTGAAAAAAGCAAAAAATAAAAATCGTAGGCTTTCGTTCTCGTGCTATGGTGGAGTACAGTGCGGCATGTCTTGATGCGGGACTAGTATGTAAGCGAGGGTACGTGCACCCTCGAGATCCAATATTGCGCTTTGTTTCTATGCTCTCGTCTAGTATTTAGAGCATTACAGGGAATGGAGTCATTAAAAAAAAAAAAAGAAAACCACTCGGTCAAATGTCATCGCACAATAGGAATAGCCATTACCAGTATACCAGACGATAATTTTCGTTTCAGTTTCTGTTTCCGGTAATGGAGGACTGTGGTAGGCGTTTCCGTTTCCAATTTCGGTAATATGTATACCGTTCCCTGGTATATAGCACGCTGTCGTTGGCCGGACCTCCCCTCAGGAAAATCCTGGATACGCCACTGAGTGTTTCGTGTTATCATTTGCCCGTGTTTCCCACCTCTCTTAATGCTCTCGTTTTTCCCTCGGTACAGAAATGATGCAACTGCGAATTTGTCCGTGAAACAATAAGCGATGATTCAGTGATGACACGTACAGTGCTGGACAAAAGTTTACGGAACACGCTCCAGTGCCTCCAAATGGGATCGTACGGACTTTCAGACCTGTTTGCAAGTTCGTGTAGCGTGTCACTTTGAAGAAGGAATGCGTGTTCCGTAAACTTTTGTCCGGCACTGTACATGTAGTCGCCAATGGTGTCCTCTTGATGACATTTTGTGTAGCGTAACATGGTCATGTCTTCTGTTCTGTATTTGCCCAAGCTATTACTGTTCGAGTTAGTGACTGCACATCAAGTGTGTTACAACAGTCATACACACTGTTCATGCATGCATTCGCTGAGAAGTGACAGAAGCTGAGAGATGCAAGCGCAGAAACGTGCTTGCCAGGCCCAGCAGGCCAAACGTCACACCACCAGTCCACCATAGACAAACTGGGTCAAACGTCAAACCAAAAGCGTTGCATCATTGCACGGAGTCACAGCTTCGGAAGTGACGTTACACTTTGCGAGTGCGGACAGCGCTGTCTGGTGCTCATTTTTGTTAGCCACATTTCCATTTTCTGTCTTGGATTACAAACGTGTGGTTGATAGAAGACATGCTTTACCAACAAGACGACGCCAATGTATTGAACTCGCTGGATATGGACATTGCTTGTGAAAGCAGCGCTCCTGACGAATACATGATGTGTACGACGCTTATGCTCGCTATAAAGTGTCTTCATTATTGTGGCGGTTCGGCTAAGCCTATTCGTAGAACCCGTGTACCTCAAATGTGTGAACCTTGGGCTATTCGGCACATTGACAGCATTATGCGCATTTTCTAGAACCTGCGTCTACACCCGTTACTCTGGCGAAAGAGCATGACGGAGTTACCCTGCCGGCCCACCCCTATAAACATCATGTGCAAGGTATGCGAGACGGGCAGCCAAGTTTGCGCCAGTCATGCAGTTTACAGAGGGGGCAGCAAATTAGAAGATGAAGTGAAGTTGGTCGGTCGTTGGAGGCCAAATGCGCGATTCATTGGTGGTTTTGTCGGATCCAAAACCCGTAGCGGGTGCGCTGCGGGTTCGCGCCATCACTATCAAATGCATCTATCCGATTTCATGCCTCCCCAGTCAACAAACTGTACAAGTCAGCCCACATGTGTCAGAGTGGAAGCTCACTGTGTACCAAATTCGGCATTCTGCAAAGTGAAGTTGAACGGGCGTAAAGTGCAACAGTTTCAAATGTCGGTCAAGGAGGTTCTCGGCGAGCAGTGCTCCGACAGTAGTGCTCAGCGGGATACTGCTGAAGCCGCACCAAAATCAGGCAATGAACATAAGCGCGGCAATCGCCGACGTAGAAAACGGCAAAAGAGAAGGAATAAAGCCCAGTCTTCAAAAGCCCAAGTTGCAGATGACCCAGAATCGAATGAAATTAGGATAACAGCGACCACGAACTCACCCAAACGTGGTGGTTCTCGCACCACTCGAGACTTATTGGTTCATGTTGAATCAGCTTCTAGTCCGCCACTTTGTAATTCACCACCGAAAAACACTTACCCAACATCGAATCCTACGTTAGCCTTCATTCTGGGAGGGAACGAAGACTTGAGTGATGTCGACAGTGACTGGGATGAAGTTGACAGTGATGATGAAGACTACAGTGCGAGTTTCCCGGTTGGTTTTGTCTTTAAGTCGCTGCCAAATGGAGTTTTCTCTGTGTCTGTGTTTGCTGGCAATGAATCGAGATGCCGCGACGAAGGTTTCGACGACATCGATGGTGTCGTGCATTCGCCTTCTGTTCTCCACGAAGCTAATGCAAGATGGAAAGAATCTTATTCTAACGTGAAGATAGTACCACGGGATTCCAAGGTTCGTACGTTTTCTTGTGTTGTGGAGAAGTATTGCCGATACAAAATGAATGTCCACTGCAGACACGAGTGATCAATTATCTCGTTATGAGAGCAACATTTAAAACGTACGCACTTTCAGGTTCATTTTCCAACGGACGACATCCTCGTGGTGGTACGGAAAGCAGACGACATTGACCGCAAGGGCACCTGGGAACGAGCAGCCAATGACAGACTTCGGTTTCAGTGTCGAATCTCAAATGCGGAAAAAATCCTAGCACCGGTATTGAGTACAGAACACCGGCAAAAGGTGCTACAACGAAATACCGCCTCTTGACCCGCATGATTTCGGTAGCCACAAAATTCACACAGTTTCAGGACTCCACAGGGCTGGCTACATGTACAATTCACTGGGACAAATCTCAAAGAGCATGTGTTTGTTCAGTTGCTCTTGTGCACAAACTGTGGAGAGGGCATGCTTTGCGAGATACAGCATGGCAGAAAGAAACGTTAATATATGTACAACTTTCACGCTTTTGTATAAACAATACGTTTTGCACAGATGCTTGTATGATACTGTTCTTTTTTTCATCATCGATGAAGACGACCAGATCTCCTCAAATTATCTTTAATAAAAATGAGCTTTGCTTTGTACGTAAGTGTTGCACACTCTGTGATGTATGCGTAAGACAGTTCCAAGTTATCGAGGGATATGATGTGACTTTCAAACCCAATGACATTTCGAGCTAGTCCTTTGAAGCAAAAGGCTTTAGAAACACTCCTATTACAACCTAATTCTGTACATGTCAATTACTTGCCAGTTTGTGAGTTGCAAAATGCTTCATATCAAATGCAGTTTCAAAAGTCTGACTAGGATATACAGACAGGTGGCAAGAAAATTGGTATTTGTGAATGAATGTGTGTGTGTTGTGTGCCAGTGTTTTAATGTGTAGGAAATGCACATGTACTGTTGGCATGCAGACAGGCAGAACAACAAGCACAGTACTGTTAACATGAAAACTGAGCACTCATAAAATCACACAGAAAGCAAAATGGTCTAACTGCTGGTCTACTCAATATAAGGCATGAGAAAGAACAGCTACCCCCCTAAACCATTTCCAACTTTCCATGACGCACAATCTGTAATCAACCCTATAACTTTTCCGACAGAGTTTCTGCTGGGCAGTCCACCGCTATCTCGTTTAATCACTTTACTTGTGCGTGAGCTATCTTGAGCATGATTTATCTTTCGAAACAATCCGCTTTCCAACATGATATCTTTGCGCTGGAGCTTGCAACAAAATTTTGACTGCATAATGAGGGATATTTATGGAACAAAAAGAAAGAAAATAGTTAAGTAACTTAGTTGAACAGAATACAGAGTCAGAAACAAACACATTCACTTCCTCTTTGGTCTAAATGCGCAACATTCTTGCAATGTACTTGATCGAGATTGCAGTTGCCAACCAAGACCAGACGAAAGTTGTTGGTGCCATGGACTTTGCTACTTCCCTGGCTTTGGCTAACACAGGTTTTAAGTAGGGATTTGTTGACTTGAACCCTGGGGAGTCCTGAAAGAGAATCACCACCATCTTATATTTTTTAAATGCGGTAGGAAAGGTAATCTGAAACATGCCTACTTGGGTTTGGCACGTGAATAAATGCCCCACAACAGTTTGACATGGGTGGCAGCTCAGAATGTATGATTGCAGTCGGCATAAATTTGGTCATGTAGGTGGTCCCACACCACTGCATTGTTCCTACCCGTAACCGACATGGCCACCATATGGTGTAGTTGATGGAACTCACACAATTTGTCACGAATACACACAACATTTCTGTCAATGTAAATAACATATTTGTGGTTAATTTCGAGTCAATTTTACTATAGCTTCAATCAGAATTGTTGGTAATTGACCCTGCTCTCATCCTTCCTTAATATGCTACAGGTGCTGCTTCCATGTAGCTGGAATAGCAACAAATTGTTGGCTCTGGGACATGATAGGTGCACATTAAACAACATACCCAAATAGCGTTTAGTAGTTTTGATGGAACCTTTTTTGGTTCCGAGTTCACTCTATACAAACCTAACTTTTAGAGCTGCGCAAATAGCAAAATTTTCATCGCGAATAGTTAACGAATATTTCACTTTCACTGCAAATCGAATCCGTATATAATTTCTTCAGATGGTGAATGAAATTTGAATAATCGGAAAAGGCTCAATTCGAATAATTTCGAATACCTATTGGTGAAATATTTTTTTGTTTTTCCGCTCATTCGAAGACGTTCTGCTCCAAACATGTGAGCCTTTTCAACCAGCATAACATATTGTGAAAGAAGGGTCCCTCTGTGTTGTGTATCATAGACTGCATTATGTAATGGGATAAACTGCAGTGAGAGTTAGCCTGCTCCTCTCGCTTTGCATCTCCTCATTTCTATGTTTACATCGTGAATTTCCTGTACCTTTTTTAGAAACTGCACATATTTCCGTCTGTTACTGAACATAACTCTGGAAGTTGGGAGTGCATTTACTGGAACCTACAATGTCCAGAGTACAGTGTTGGCCATGAGCTCACAGAAGTTGTAGACTTTAGTGACAGCCTCACACCAAAAGAACAATGGCGGTAACGTGAAGTGGGCTTCACCCAGCTCTTGGATGTAATGAGGCAAAGCCCACTTGCAGAGTAGCAATAGTGATACCTCACTTTGGTACTATTCGAAAAAATATTTGAAAATTTCGTATACTGAAAATAGGTTGCGAATAGCATTTGAATATCGCCAGATATTCCTTTCATATTCAAAATTTCAAATATTTGCGCAGCTCTACAAATGTATTTGCAGTATTTTTCCCAATGTGAAGAAACACTTACCGTAGGAATGGATGCCTGCTGCAAGAACTGGGTAAGAGATGGATGATCTTTTTGTAGAGGTGGCATGTACTCTGTTGGGTTGCTCCGTGTCCACCAATCTCCTACATTGGGCCTGTAAAACATCTTCCATATTGACCATGTTTGTAGGATGCATACAATGACCAAATTGCACCATGCTTTTACATTTGCAACATTGCATTATGCCTTCCAGGGTTACCGTAATTTCACGGGTATAAGCCACACCGCAGATAAGCCACAGGACACGTTTTTAGGAAAGCTACGAAAATTTTCTGGCAGATAAGCCGCGGGCAATACGAGACGACTGATTTGTGCGACAAAGGAGACCATAGAGAAGGCCTTAAACCCTGTGGTCCATACTATGGGGTCAGCTCTAGAGTTCTACCAAGATTGAATGTTGCCCTTGTTGGGCGTTTTATGTGGATTGATGGGTCAGTGGCCTTCCAGAAGACGTAAATCACTGTCACCACTTTCGTTAAAGCTGCTTTGGGGAATGCACCAGGAAGATCAATTTACTCGAATGTGGACCCATCCCTGTTACGCACAGTTTGTGCATTGGCAGGGCAGTGCTGTTACAGAGACACTGTCGGCTCTTTCGTTAAAACTGGCGTACGGGGAAAATACCAGGAAAAAATAGTCGGCAGATAAGCCGCACCGGTGGATAAGCTGCAGAGCGCCCGAGAGAAAAAAAAAATCGAGCATAAGCTGCGGCTAATGCGCGTGAAATTATGGTACAGTCGACCCCCGTTTATCTGGATCCCGCCTTATCCGGACAAAAGGCACGGGAACGGATTTTCCTCCATGTATTTTGGTCTCGTTTATCCGGACTCCAACTTCTGGACTCGGACGAGAATTCCAGGGAACGAAAGTCGAAAATTCTTGTAATCCAGCTTCAGATATCTGGACTACCGTGAGTAAGAGGAGACGCTGACCCCGCTTCGTCACCCTTTTCGCTGTGTTGGGGTTATTCCCGTCACACGTCAGGGACCTACATTCCTCCGTAGGGGAGACAACCGTGCACGATGACCCCCTTTTTTATTTGTGTGCGTTGGGTCACGTTGACAAGTCGAGTCATTTAGAAATATCTCGAGCAACTGTCCGGTTCTAGAGGGGAAAACTCCAACCCGAGGGCTTACTGCTTACGGCCCGTTGGCCGATGAAGACATTCCCCTAGCTGAGCTGCGATCCCTGATGCAGAGGCTCACTGCGACTGCCGTAGATGATGCTGCGGTTTCTGACTACGTTGATGTTGATAAGGATGATGACGCGCGTGCAGCTATGACTGATGACGGTGTGATTGCTGCTGTTGCCTCCGATGATGTCCAGCAAGACGGTGCTGATGACGCCAGTGAGAAACGAGGCTCCGACATTGACACTTTGCGTCCGCACTGACATTCTTCGAGCAGCGCAACAGCGTGGCTCAACTCAGTGCAATTAGCAAAAGTTTGCAGGAATCGAGTGCCTACACTACTATGTAACAGCTGTCATTGACGAGATTTCTGTGTTTTAATTAAACCTTGCTCCGTAGGACGTTTCTATTCGGTCGTATAATTTATCCGGGTGCCCCAGTATCCGGACGATTTCGCCGGGAACGGCACCGTCTGGATAAACGGGGGTCGACTGTAGTTTTAAAGGGATTCCCCCGTCAGCTAAAGAAAATGGTCCAAGAGGGCGTGGACACTGTGTAAGGGTTTTAGTGTTTCTTAAGCTATTCGTACAAACAAAGCTAAAAACTTTCTACACAATATTTTAGCGCACTATAAGTACTAACTCACAAAATTTGTGTCGTTTCATGCAGTATTTTTTTTTAAAGAGCGGAAGGAATGCAGAACTTTATCTTGCCAGCTCGCATATTATTCCAATAATGTGTAACGAGGCTGTAGCCAGGAGCTGCACATTTTACCCAAAAAGGCAAAGGTGACTTACATTCTCCTCTTGGGGTCATATGGAGTGTAGTGGTAGGTGTACAGCTGGGCTCTCATGTACTTTGGCGGGCTCTGAGGGAAAGGGCTCCTCTCTCGGTCTATTAAGTTCAGTACTAGAGGACACAAGTACAGTTAGTGTCCAGCTGCTGGTAATTTTCTAAATCAAATTAAAAAACAAAAAAGAAAAAAAAAAGAAAAGGTCTCGTCTCTATAACAATGCTCGAGAAGCTTGAGAAGCTTGGGAAACTTTGTTCACTGTGTTTTTTTCTCTCTCTCCTGCCTCCATCCATGGTACCTTCGCGTGGCAACTATTTTTTACGAGCAATTGCACAGTGTGCTTGTAGTAGTATCTTATTGCTTGGCTGTCCTTCTTGACACATGCTCGATAAAATTTATCAACAACATGAGGTTGCATTTTTTGGTAACAAGTACGTATTTCCTTTTTTTTACAATTCATAAGTTAGGGGTACAAACTATGTTCTAGTTTATACGGCGCTTTTTCTTCACTGCTCGTCATGCCATTGCGAACCGGCCGGGCAGCATGTTTTATAAGCAGTAGGATCACAAAGTCTTACCTCATTTAGGACACCAAAAACATACGCGCTATCGCAATAATATGCAATTAAGCAGGCCCCGCGAGAGAATGCCAGGAACGCCGAATTATCCGTAATCGCTCCAAATGCTTCCGAATTAGTGAGCGTCCATTGCAAAAGTTTTGTACGCACAATTGCTGGGACCGCATGGGCAGTCCAAATTATCAGAATTTCCGAATTATCGGGAGGTTTTACAACAACAGCTTTATTACGGGATGATGGCTGGGGAGCGAGGTTTTACTGCACTATATCTCCCATCGAATTACCCAAACTATAACCAAGCCTGTTTACAAATGCCACTTCGCAACTTGTTACCAAATATTTAGGAGGAACAAAAATTCCAGTTTGGATCACTCTCTTACTTTTTACTGTCAATATATGCTTACACTGGTTGCAGTCATGCAACATACCTACAACAATGCACACTTGCACAAAAAGTAAGGAAAGGGCTGTCATTGTAACGTACAATTTTACAGTTGCGTAATTTTAACCACACTGCATCACTTAGAAGATAAGCTGTCATGCAGACACGTACAACAGTGCAGCTGCTGAAAGGGAGATCTCCTGTAACCTCGCACGATTTAGAACTGATAAAGGACTTTCTGGGACTGCCAACATACGAGGGAATCATACCTTCATCCTGGTTTGTGAGCAACCGATGCACAAGACCAACAAACCATGGGTTGTGTTCTAACCTCCCGAGTGCTGCAAACCACAGCTGCCAGTCCAAGCGAGGTTGATGTGGAACTGAAAGAATCTGACTGACTCATCTCAGAATCCAAAATTCAACTTACTGTTGATTGGTGGAGCACAAGAGACGTTGCCTGGCTTGTAGAGAAAATGGTACTCCTTCCAGGGCCCTGTAGATGACTCGCTACCTTCGAGAATGACCTCAGGACGTCCGTCAATGCCTGTCATTCTGTTCAAGTGAAAACATTTCCCATAAACACGTTGCAAGCGGTACGGAGGGCTGTCTTCACAGTCTACTCAAGATGCTCGACATCGAGCACAATTAGAGCCCCGTGATTTGGGGTAAAACTCGAAAAAACCAGAAAACTAACTCGAGAAAGTGCAAATTCAGCCCCCAATACCGGCACTAGAGGACAACATGTTCCACATCTCACGTTAATGGAAAATGCGAGAAACACCCCTTTTTTTTATTCCACCCGATATTGCCAGATCTAAAACAAAAACATAAAACCCGAAAACATAGTTCTTGGGAACATGTCCCCTCACGATACTGGCAACTTGGCGAAGCTGCTCACAAAACCCACGTATAATAGTATAACAGCTAGACATACCTACGGAAGAGCCCATAGGAACTGGTTATACTGAATGGTTCAACCTTGGAATGCCACTGCCTTATGACAGGCCACAGTCGGCCTTGCATGCTGTGGTCTAGGTTTGAGAAGGGAACCAGAGAGACGCAAAACATCCAGATAGCCACAGCTCCGCACAGTAAGGTTCCTACTGTGCACACCAGACGCCTGAATATGCCTCGCTCAAAAAATAGTGACCTGTAAGTTGGAATACACTCAACAGCAAAGACTTTGTAATTTCATAGCACAGAACATTGCAAACTGAAACGTTTCTAGTAATGTCTCGAGCAGACATGTGCTTATAGAGCACTAAAGCACTTTCTCTGCCCCACTAGACAGAAATGTGATTTATGTGCATCGCAACATTGCAGCAGGTGACGATGCAGGAAGCTTCCATGGGCAGAGACGACGCGCACATAAAAAATAAACACATAAATATTATAAGAGCCAGAAGGCTAATCTAGGGCCCTAAGAAATCACTGAGCATCATGAGAAAGCTCCTCGACCTGAGATAGTGGAACAGTCTCAAACTCGAGAGGGGGACTTTAGCCAAAATTAGGATCTTGGTATAGTTCATTCCTACCCACAGATGGAGGCACACAAGCAAAGCGCAATCACCTGTAAAGTGATACCAGTATATTGACTCCCAGTGACGCAATCCCAATCCAGATCGTAAATGGCATAGTCTCGCTGAGATATCTTTGAAACTGGGCTGGTGTAAATGCTGCAAAGTAAATGAAAAAAAGTACAGAAATCACATTATCTTATCTGATACGAGATATCTTGTCGCCACTTCTTTGATAAGGCAATAAAGTGAGAGCTAACCTATCCTTGTGCTGATACTCCAATCAGAGAGCAGTCTGATGTTAAACAGCTTTACAGACAGTTGAAAGAGGCCAAAAAAGATGACAAGTGAGGCTGTGCTTCCCATGATACTACCTGTGGTTTGCAGGAACGACTTGTGGCCTGCAATACAAGATGATGTCATTAACAAGGAGGTCTCGTCGCACCCAGCCTAAAACTGAAAGGCACTTGAAACACTGAAAAACCTAAAGGAAGCTGCTGAGATGAGGTCACTTGAAGCGAATACTCGCCAAGATTTCTTCGGAATCCATTGGTAAAGAAGTCGTCATCAATGAGTGATAGGCACAGAACAATGGTGAGAAGGTTAAAAAAGTTGTAGTTCCCAGTGAGAAGAATGAGAGCCTGAAAGATCACCTAGAACAAAGGAAAGCAGCAGCAGAGGCTATGAATGCAGTAGACAAGCGCAATGTCGGGCAAATAAATACAAATAAATGTTTGAGTGATTTGGAGCCCCAGAGGCCTAACGGGAAGGCATATTTCACACTTGGAAATTTGAATAAGTCATTCAGAGAGCGTGAGTGAGGGTGGTGAATCAGATAAGAAAGACACGATTGCATATCAAAGTGTCATAACCCCTTTAAAATGTGGCACCCTTTACCACTGCTCTTCATTATCGAGGCAGTGACCTCTGCAACAGTGTCAATGGGAAGTTGTTAGAGCAATCAGTGTCTTCTCAGCTGTCTGGTTGTATAATTATACGAGCCTGGCAAAATCGTACCTGACTGTAGAAGCTCAAGTTTTTTACAGATCGGAGAGGGACAAAAAAGAGGAAAGGAACAAAGATTTCCACGACGTAAGTCAGCACCACTCCCAACCGAAGCAGCCAACTGGGCAGGTGGTGAAAAAACCACGCAGCTGAGGTTGGTATGCATTGACTTTCAAAATGGATATCCAGGGCTGCAGGAGAAGAATGGAAGCAATTAGTCACATGACCCAGTTTCACGTCTTACCCGTGACCAACTAGATTATAGTGATCTAATGTGAAGTACCCGAAAGCCCAAAACCCGTTTGGTGGTTTGACATTGATGGGCCTAGATCAGGCTCAGGCCAGACCCAAGAATGTGGCCTGTGCAGTACTCAGGCTACTGGTGGCATTTACCTGATTATCCCTTTTTTAAATGCTATAATATCTCGTACTCAAGCTCATGTTAGGATTTTTGTACAAATCAGTGCACGATCCATGGGACATGGGCTCTTGCACAAGTCGTATATATTGATCAACAACTTTATTTTTATGACGATGATTGGGGAGTTTCATTGCTATGGGCAATAATCTACCCTATTGCTGGCGGTAATGTACGAAGGAAATGGAATGACAGACGGGAATCCAGCTGAGACACTGAAAGGTTGTTAGTGTGATTATCATCATCATTCTGTGCATATTTAATGGGTTTCCAAGTTTCAAAATAATATGCATCCTGTTGCTGTAATCCGCTTCTGCCTGCTCAAAATTGAGATTTGAACTGTCCAATCATGATGAAGAGACCCTAATGGGATGCGCATAGCTGTTGCTGATTATGACATGGTCACTATAATATAGTAGGTCATGGTTTTGAGCAGTTGACAAAGTTCTCAACCTGTGAGCCCCCACCAGGTTGGGCACTTGCTGGTGAGTTTCACGACACCAGAGGCGAACATGAGCCTGAAGAGAAGCCAACGAACCAACCAGAGTGTCACTCGGTCATGCGGATGGTGAGGCAGCGACCATTGCGAACTTAGGCCCAAAGTATGATGCAAAATCCCCACGGGGGCAACAAGTACGCATAAGAAGCCTGCTTCCAGAAGGAGAATGTCCCTGGAAATAAAGGCTTACCTATATAAGGCTAAGGCTATAAGGCTTGGATACGAGGATACAATACGTTGTTGTTTTTCAGTCATAAAAATATCTTGGAAATATTTTCAGACTTACAAAGGCATTTACTTCAACAATAAAAATGTTTTCAATGCACGTTACAAAGGACAAGTAAATAGAGCGTGCGGAGAAATTATATTTCTTGTGGGTCTGCAATAAGTTTGTTTTTCAATAATAAAAATATTCCAAAGCTTTCTCACCATTCGTAGAAATGGGAAATAATACAATTGTATCAAATTATTTCTAATGAAATGTTTTTATTTCGACAGATTAAAAAACCGAGCATGTTAGGAAGAATGAGTGCTTGTGGGTGGTCAGTGAACAGAGCATGCGATGTGATTTGACTAGAACGAATCGTAAGTAACCTAGTCTTGTGCCGACACTGTGCCAATAATCCCTCTTAAACGGATATATTGGAGAGACAAATTGAGGTTATTCCTTGGGCGAGGGGGAAGAGAGGAGGGGATCCCAACTTACCACTGAAACCAGATGAAAGTCTGTCCCACCTGAAAGAGCACATGGCCATTGTACACTGATGCTACAAACCATCTGCACCGTCTTCTTCTATCGTTGAAAGAAAATCCAGGGACTGTTCTTACCTGATATAATGAGAAGTAGAGCACCCAGAGAAGCAAGAAACTGAAGCAGTCCCTGAATCGTGACCACACGCTAGCCACAAACGACAAGACAGTTCCGAGCAGCGCAATAAATTCCATCATAGTGGAAACTTTGAGGCCAAAATTGGGCGCGAGCCATAGTAACGTCGGCAGTTTCGTTATTTGTTCATGGCTCGCGCCTTTTGACGTGTCTGCAATACAAGAAGTAAAGGATGTATGCTAAGCTCACATGCATGCCTAATCTGAAACAACAAAGTCATTTTTTGTCTTACCAACAGGTAGAATCGCACGGATGGGAAGTATGCCTCGGTCACCATATAATCCTGTTAAGAATGTGTTGGTATGAATGAGATGTTCCAGGGTGAATGCAATGTGCGATTCATACCAAACTATATTAAGTATTAGTAGGATGTAATGTTGTTGTGGATGACCAGGGTGGCAGTATACCCATATTGTGTATTATAATCAGGGTTTGTCGTTTTCCGGCCAATATTTTCTCTGAAATTCGGCGCTAAAAATCGCCACTTTTCCAAACACCAAGAACCAAGAAGGTTTTTTCGTCGAAAAAATTTTTGACGATGTTATTCGCGGCCAAAAAAAAGTCGAAAAACACCAAGTATATGGAATAAATTTCAATTTATTTCGTACTCGTGAGATTCGTTGCAGCTGACCCTCTACAACTTGAACTCGTTGTAATAAATTGTCACGTACATATTCGCAGATTCACGTAACATTGTGCACCGCTCTTTCCTGCGAGAAATACTTGAGTTCGAGAATGGCCATTCCACGTTAGCTCTACACATAGGCACTGACAGCAAGTTGAGTGCAGCACAATAGGCGAGCACAGGCTGCCCAGAAGCTCGACGACGACAGATCAAGTGACTTGCAACAGAAAATACTGAGACAGTTCATCGTGAAGTTGACGCTACTTAAGATGGGAAGAATGTCATCCAGATCACTTGGCACTTGCGCTTTGCTCACAGGGCGTAAAATCTGCATGTTTTCCCAAAAGCAGCCCAGGGAAGTGTCCCTCCAGGGCAGGTCATTTTGTGAGATTCTCTGGTTCTCGCTTATGGGTTTCAACTAGCTAGGAGTAAAACTGGGGAGTTCCAGACACTTTCCTGGAGGATGCACGTGACGGTTTCCCAGTGGACATCTGAGATTTTGTTTTGTCGCCAAACACGCAGAAACAGTTACTGGCAAACGGTTTTCGGCACTTTTCAGTAACTACCGAAAATGAGAAACCCTAACTATAATACGAATACTAGCCAAAAAACAGTATTGCAATGCAAATACTAGTACTTTGGTTCTGAGGCATTATACATAATCCTAATAATTCGGCGTATTATGCGAGTAATGCATTCATAGCAGCTTTTTGCTCGCGTTGGTAAAACAAAGTACTACTATTATTATTACATTGACACATAACCTGCACATTATCAAGAAGGAATAAGCAGAAATATACAGAACTGATGATGTTTTATTTTGATGAACAAAAGCAGCAGAAGGCAAGCGAGCATCTGAAATGGGCAACATTTTCTCGAGTCTGAGGAACACCTCTTCGGACTCGAGGAAATGTTGCCCGTTTTATTTTGTGCGGTTCCATTTTAACAGGTTCCCAAAGGGACAGTACGCTAGTCCACGCCTATCTGATCAAAGAACTAAGGCTCGCAAATGAGATGGCAAGATAGCATTGATCAATTTCGGACACAGTGGACACCTTGCTCTCAGAGTGGTCGAGTCTCGATTTAATTAAGAGTCTGGCCGATAAAATGTGACAAGCCCAAAATTGTACAACTGCATACAAGGTAACTGGGTGTCAGAAGACAGAGGCCATTAAGAGGAATGGAGGAGAGCTTCCAGTAACATCTGGTTCAGTCTCTGTAGGAGAATACTGGAGGCCTTGTTTGCCACAATGGTCTGCTGGACACGGGAAAACTACCGATCACAAAGTCCAACTTCGGACCTCTCAGCAAGTAGTACGCCTTCTGTTATAATACATTGAATACTTACTTCAATTTTGCGTATGATAATACGTAAATAACAAAGACGGTTAAGAGCATCAACTGTTTACTATATACAAATTAAAAACGAGACTTTCGTGCAGTGGGCTGCACTTGTTCAGGTTTGAGGACCTGTTACAAGTGGTGAGGTCTGAGAGAAATACAAACAAATGCGATACAAATATAAACAAAAGCAAAACGCAATCCATAGGAGGTGGCTAGACAAGGTCAGACAGACATACAGATGGGTTGGAGGTACACGTGGAGGAAACCAATGCACATCACATGAATAGACACAGTGACCTTAGAATGCGTCAAGGGCCAAGGATTGAGGACATGGAGCACCTCGATGGCTAAGAGCCTCCAGACTCTGGGAAAGCGGTGTGGAGTTCGTGGTTTACTGATCGTGTATCATCGTGCAACATGTGAAAAATGACACACAAATGATAATGGGCAGAAAAACAAAAAGCATGCACAAGAAAAATAAAGAAACTCACAGTATAAAAGACTGTAATGTTGATGCCGTGCTCAATCCTTGGTCCTTGATCCCTAATCCCCCAACGCATTCTAAGGATCTTTTTTGTTAACTGGCCGCTGTGTCTATTCATGTGATGTGCATTGGTTTCCTCCACGTGTACCTCCAACCCATCTGTATGTCTGTCCGACCTTGTCTAGCCACCTCCTATGGACTGCGTTTTGCTTTTGTTTATATTTGTATCGCATTTGTTTGCATTTCTCCCAGCCCTCACCCTTTTCTCTTGTACCATGTGACATAGTATAGATATATATATAACAGTTATATAGTTTACATTTACAGTTACCACTTACAGTTACACAACAGTTACCATATAGTAAACAGTTGCTCTTAACCGTCTTTGTTATTTTTGATTTTGCATTGCCGGAAACTAGCACATTGATTTTCTTCACGTTCTAAGATATTATAATACGGATGGAAAAGAGTTAAAAGATGGGCCGGCTTGTCATACATTATTAAAATCGGTAAAAACCATAGATCTTATACCGAGCACTGGGGGTTCTATGGTTTTTACTGGTTTTTATAATACGGATACTAATGCCGAAAAATGAGTATTATAATACCGAAAAGAAATAGCCAAAGTGTTAGTATTACTGCCTCCCTGTGAACGACAGAGTAGAGACAACAGGGATTAGGTGCAACTCAGAGAAACGAATTATTGATCGAACTACGCGGCATGCGAATTTTAGCTCACCCGGTATTTGATGATAAAGTGAGGCAAATGCACTGAGATATATGATTGACATCGCCCATAAAAACAGGTCTCTAGTAAGGCGGATTTCGCCCATATTTATCGATATTTAGAGTCAAAACACAGCCAACACCATTCACGAAACACACGTCAAGCAATCGCTAAGCAACAAGCACATGCGCCAACGCAGAACCTACTGACGCTGTTGTTGCTTGTTGCCTACGAACCTACGAACGAGCCGGCACAAGCCACAAGCGACTATTTGTCAACACGGCACAAGGTGGCACCACTGCGAAGTGGTAATTCACATATTTGAAAATAACTGACTGCAATAAAAGTTTAAGCATTTTTGTTTTGAAACACCCAATGAAAAGTAAATCAAAGAAGCAGGAACTGGCAGAAACAACTCGCTCGCCAAACCGTTGTTGGTGTCTATGTTGATTGACTAGTGATGGTGGATTATGGTGCTTTCGTCAGTTTTCTGTTGTTTCAACGGTCTCAGTTCACCAGTAAGAGCCTTTTGTGCCTTCTTTATCCCATCTACTTGAATGTCGCTTGGAAATGGCATGCTCTAGGTCGTTTGGTAAGGGTAAAAGTTACTAGACCACATGAAACGCTCTTTTCATAGTTTGGCCATTGGCGGGTAGCATTTTCAAAATGGCCTCAGCACGGGTTAAAAAAGTGGGTTGCATGTTTTTAGGGCGTTTGTTAAATTTTCCAAATGCATGCTAACACGCTAAAGTACCCCCAAACAGTTAAGTATGCGACCAGTCTCAGTTCATTGTTGTGACGTTAAGATGTGCCTCGGTGACTTTCGTTAGGTGTCCTTCTCTAGTAAATATTGTGAACCACGTAGAAATATATCGAGAAAGCAACGTTTATGTAACGCTGAGTGGGCGCTCATTCGTTTTTCTTTTCTTTCTTGGTTTTATCATGCTGGCAGTGATGATGGCAATCCAGCCACGTACTTGGTATGGGTTCGACAGCGTTCAGCATTCATCAGTTTATAATCCAGGTGTTTTGAATGTTAGAGGCACTAGCTTATTGCAGCATAGGAGGGTTATATGTCGCATTGGATATTTCACTTGATGATCTTTAAGTATAACCACCTTTACGATTGTGCTCTTTTTAGAACATAGAGGTAAGACGCGAACGATCTGGTATAAGTTAGTAGTAAGTAAGTGGTATAAGTAAGTATCTGGTATAAGTCAGTAGATGGCGACATTTCCCTGAGTCTGGGGTGAAACTGGGGTCAGGGCCAAACAAGTACATTTTTTCTATGGGTAAAGTAACAGTGAGAACCAGTAGTACTTTGTGAGGAAGTTCATTCAAAGATGTGTACATAGTTGAGACTTGTTTACTTGAATCATGCAAAGCCTGCATCCTGCTTTCCACCTACTTTCACCCACAGTTTTATTCAACCAAGTCCTTGTAGTTGGACAGTTACACTGCTGTTACTAATATATCTTAATTGCTCAGTAACTTGAAAAAGACAACAAGAGCTCTTTATGTTTCTTTCAGAACTGTATGCAGTGAACATTTTGTGTGTAGAACCTATGACAGTAGGATAACCTTAACGTCTGGAAATTGTTACAGGTACAAACTTTCTATAGGAAGTCGTGAACTACTTGGCAAAGGACAGGACTGAGAAGCAAGTCCTTCATTGAAATGGCTTGTGGAACATCGCAAGCCTTTAGAGGTAGGCCCATAAAAGTCATTATAGCAGTCAGTCGGGACATTTAATGTCTGATGTTAATAATGAATGGAATGCAGAGACTGCTGGTACTGCATCACAACAGCAGAGGACGCAGGAACGGGAGCTCGAAGCAAGGTTTGCAGACCTCCTTGTACCGGTGCGGGACCTCACTAAAAACTGGGAGATCAACATCTCAAAGTACCTAGATGAATACTTGGATGAGGTAAGACAGAAAACTCTTTGCTGTAACAAAGCTGGAAAATGTGAGGAAAAGAAAAATGCTTTCCTTTTCACGCGTTCAGCTTGTATGGGAATTATGTGATTGACTCGTTGCCACCTTTTGAATGAGAGTAAAATGAGACAGCTGCTTACCATTGTGAACGTGATATGCTGTAAATGCGCTAATATTTGTGACCCGTTAATTCTGGAAAATGTCGCGACTGCAAAATGGTCGCGAAAAAAATTTATGCTCGCGAATCAAGTGCTAGCTATCTTGTCCAAAGTACGATCCTGTCGATTTTGTTGTCTCGCCACAGCCAATAAATTTGCTACTAAAATGCACCTTTATTCCCAATTATTATAAATAGCACCTCGGTGATTTCTTTATGTACCTCTATCAACCAGGCATAGGTCTGATAGTGATAGCTCGGAGGCACTCCTTCATTTTAGAAGGGGAATAATATTCTCCAGTAGAACGTTTGTGCGCATAAGCTACCAGTTTGGGAGTTTGTCCCGTATTAGTACTTTGAGAAACAAGTTTGTTCTCATTAGCAGAAAATTTAAAGGGACCACGAAATGATTTTTCCGGTTCTCACGAATCCTCACTATCATACACACACTGTATTCAGGGGGTGCAGTTACTACGCAAAAATAGCGGGACGTGAGTAGGCTTACGTCATGAACTCCTCTCAGCCAAGCACACAGCAGGACCACGTGGGTGTTTATGTTTGGACAACAACGACGTTCTATCAGTATAAATATGTCAGCAATGGAGGAAAAGGTTATTATTATTATTTTGCTTTTGTCTTTGCAGCTCTTGCATACACCTATCAGTTTTAACAATGGAGAGTCCACAATTAACTTCACAGAAGCGGCGCTTCTCATTCAAGGAAGTGCTGCTGTCTATGGAAGAAAGGTAGGCACCACTACTGCTCATGGGAAGCCTGCATATTGTGAACCAATCTTTATTATTTCGTTACAGGTCGAGTACTTGTTCTCACTTGTGCACAAGATGGCTGCAGGTCTCAATCATGGCAGGTAGGAGCTGTGATATCGTAACAGACCATCATAGCATTTGCTGTAAATTGCGAAAGTACCTGACACAGGCAGAATGTACTTTATTTTTTATGTTGCTAAAAACGTACGCAGTTTGCGCAGCTGGTAAACAGCATCAATTGTAAATCCACGTAAGATTTTCGGCAGATTTCTGCCTGCTATCCTGCTTGAGAGTTATGTCGGTACATTTTCCAAATTTGCCTAAAAATAAGCTGGAAAAAAGTCATACAAGAAGTACTGTCACCGACCAGTTTGTTTTTTACTCAAAAAATTGTTGCTTTTTGATTTTTCGTACAAGGCCATTGGCACGATCAGTTGATCTGTAGAGCCAATGTATTTCCACTCGCAATATTTCGAACCATTTCTTAAAAGCGTGGCTCGATTTTTTGCACATATTATGACTCAAATGTGCTTATTATTATGTTTTTTTTTTTTCTGACTGAGCTATCTCACAAAAACTGGAGGTGCTTTGGAATGGAACCCACTATCTTGGACTGTTTTGTCAGTGGTCATGCAGGCACAGGATGTGCATTGAGGCTGAGCTCACACACACTTCTGGGTTGAAAAGGCAGTAGAAAAGACATCCCGTGGGAACAATTTCTTCCGATATTCGAATTTTTGTGCCTAATTAATGGGAGGGGCCAAATTCTAGGTTTACCAGTGGGAAGTTTGGATAAGGTGACATTGACACTCCCCTATGAATAGGGCCTGATTTTTTCGGGTTGTATTTTTCAGGAAAATCGTGGGGGTAAATATTGGGTTGTATTTTCCTTCTCAAAATCCGGGTGTATATTCCGGGTTGTATTTTCTTTCTCAAAATACTTAGTGCAACCGTGCGTCATTGTTGAAACACTGTTGAAACATCTACGAAAATACTGTCGTTGCTGTCGTCCAATCACATCCTCAAGACTCTGTAATGGTAATGAAAAAAACGGCTAGGAAGCAAGCAAGCTGGTGAAGATGATGCATAATGTAAAACCCCGACACTGTGAAGTAAAATTTTCAGCTGTGTTTGAGACTTGGTGTTTGTGTCTGTCCTTTCGTGTTCCCTAGTCTCGGGGTTTTACATTATGCATCTGTAATGGTGGCAACATAATATGTGCTCGCGATCCTGCTGTGTATCTGTGCGTTTGGAACATAGCCAGCACATGGTCTTGTACATGCACATTTGCTGCGTTTGAAAAATGACTCGCTTAACTGCCGTTGGCTACATTAATGGGAAATGTTCCAATGCAGCGAATTATCCATAAATCTCACCAGCAGGTACCAATGAACGACATTGTTTCGTTTTAATGGTCGCGCTAGTATTTCTCTATAGCGACACCGCAGTGGGCACATATATCCTGTAGTGCAACGTCTGGATGTGTAAAGTGAAGTGCTGCCTAGAGAAGAAAGAGTTTGGAATGATTTTGATTGTAACTTGGTAACTGAATGGAAATTTTAAGTAATAACGGCCACACAAAATAAATGCGGCCTTTAACGTAATTTAAAATCAGCTTGCCGCGGATGTACATTTTAGTGCCCGTTTAATGTGCCGAGTACCATATAAATGGAACAGCAATGTACATGCGTGCGGGCATCGGAATGCAGCTTGGTTTATACGGCTCCATCCTGGGCTGTCAGGACGAAAAGATTTGAAATCATCGAATGCCCTATTCATGAAACAGACTTTGCCGTAATGAGGAATCTGGCATTCCATTTTGTAATTGACTTGAACGCTCAAGTTTCTTTCGTTATTGTGAAGATTTACAGTAATGTCAAGTGAATGTACAAGGTTAACCCCACTCTGAAACTCGATGTACCTTATCCTCTCCAGCGAACCACCCTCGGCGCATGTCAAAGCACACTCACTTGGGTAGCATAATGGATCAGAACCAGCCCTGGAGTGGGGTCCATCCCCACTTGTCCCCACTCCCGTCAGTCCCCGGGGTCATTGGTGCACATCCGCGCAAGCAGTTGGGAAATAAGACACCAATATAGCAGTTGCCAACTTATGAAAGTGTTTCTGTGGGACTGAACAACCCTTGTGAAGTGCAGTATGCTGAATTTATTTTGCGCAGAATTCCATGTCACAGTTTATTTGACGATTGGCAACAGGATGCTGTTTGAGCGATGCTTTCTAAACCACTGTTGGGACCATTAAAATCCCCCCACACTGTGACACTCTGGAAACACCATGTAAACGTTGCATCCTATATTTTACTACATGCAGCATTCCCACGTATGGTCAACGCCGTATTTTTACGTGCAACCTTATAATTGCCATAACCTTAACGTGCCATAATAACGTGCCATTAACCTTATAATTGTTAAAATAACTGTGGCATTCGCACGAATTTGAACAATACCTACGTCCAAGCGGCACGTGGGGTTCTTACAAACCTTTTTGTAGAGTAAGTTACACTTAGGCCCAGTGAAAGAAACCTGTCACCTAACTTTCTGCTTGTTCCCTACATGGCTGTCCGCCGTCGTATTTCCACGTAAGTACGGAGTCCAACGGACTGTGGACTTCAGAATCATTCCTGCTGAGCTGGCTGTTCTGCTCAAACTTGTCGCGTTCATTTTCTTTCACATCCTTTGCTTCTTTAATTTTAACTCCTCCAACAGTGAGACGTGGTTCAAATAAGCGTAAAGCACGACGTTGCTCGTGCTCCATGAGGCCAGCTGCACCGAGGTGTGTTAACGTATTATACCGGCAACGTGCTTTCCGCCACGGTGGAATCTGTCCTACGTAAAATACTCCAAAGATTACAAATTTACGCGAATATATCTTCTAAGTGGTCTTCTTTATTTTTTTCTTGGACTCTTCTTTCTACTATTTTTAGCAACAAGGGAGAGGAACAAGGTCAGAAGGCATCCAAAGAAAACGATCCAGGTCATGCTCAACAGCGGAGACAAAAGGACCATGAGGTGAATCGAGATTTTTAAAGGGGTTCCCGTTTTTATTTGTGCACTGCGTGTGTTCTACAAATAGAACAAATTCTACTGAAATGGCACGAAGCATCCTTGCCACGAAAAAAGGTACGCTGCAAAAGCGGTAAATATTGCGAGGACCTAACTTTTTTACAAACTTTGCGATGGTCATTTTTCCACAAATTTAACCCTACAAAACTGCACAATTTCCTGTAGCAGACATATTATGTCTGTTGGGCCACTTACATGACGTAACAACCTTCCGAAGCTGTATCATTACCCAAGTCTTCAGCTCGGATCAATGTAAACATTTGTTTTCTTATTCGTGTATGACATTAGTAAAAAACGCCATTTCTGCTACGTTCAACTTCCTTCCTGTAGTGACATTGTGGGAAAGGAGGGGACTATATGTCAGAGTATTGAGGAAAAAAGTTGATATGTAAACTTGGAGCTCTACAGAAGCGAATAGATACATAAACGAAACTCGTAACCAAATCAGAAATGAAGCAAATACAGTTATAAAACCGAATACTAAAACATGAAGCAAATGTGTAGTTGTATAACCAGACTGGATACACATGTTCTCATATATGGAGCAGCGCTCACTTTGTTTTTTGCCCTCTCTGTAGTGCAGTTTTTGGCCTTGCGTGTGCAGCTATTTGAATATATCCTATTTGGAAGAAACATCAATTTGAAATTTGAATATAGAATTCTGTATTCAATTTGGAAATATTATCGGAAATATTTGGAAATGATTCGGTTCAGGATTTAAAAAGCCGGAACATTTGTGAGAAGAAACAACAACAAAACAATGCCATGATGTGAGTACATTCGCGGTGCTCATCTTCTAAGCTTGCTATAGACTGCTTGCAAACCTTGTGTGTAGTCATAAGAAATACCTTCTGACGTTATAACAGTTCTTTTGTACATTCTCTGCACTAAAAATTGTTTTTGGCGATCGTCACTGCATCATCATCTTCTTTTGCCATGTTGGATATGCTGATACAAGGAAGCATTATCTGTTGAAGCAGCATTGTTTCATATAGGCAAACATAAAACAGAATCGTCATTGTGCGCGAGATCTTACCGTTTTTTTTTGTGTTACTTTTGTCTCGTCGACGTTTTTGAGTTGAGATCGAATGCAGTCTCGATAAATTTGAGCAGAACTCGGGACTGCACTCCCCTTCAGTGCAATCAACCTTAAAAGAAACCTCACACAATGTGAACGGTGTACAACACACGGGGCTTGCTGGAGGTGTATGTTGACGGCTGAGCTCAGGTGCGCTGCATGGAATTTATACGAGTAATCTCTTACCTCGTTTGCTATGAAACCTGGAGTGCAGATAGCTGTCATTTATCCGGCATAACTTGGGGTCAAGTTTTGCAACCTTCTAAATGTGTCTACTACCTCATTATTCTTCTTCTTTTACGCTGCCTCATTGACTGACTACTTTTTTATCTTTCGTAAATGCAGTTCATCTTGCGCGAGAATGTAGACGTAGTGGACGACACGGACTCCCTGGACGACTGTCCGAGTGGTCGGGGTCGTGCGACGTCCTCTTCCGCAAAAAAGCATAAGCTAAAACATTTAGACCGGACGCCGCTGAGCCTCTCCTTCTTCGACGAAGATGACAAAGCCCCTTCAACTCGTCTGCTTGAGTTAGTACATTCACTGTTACTTGAAAGATGGTCATACATGTACAGTTGAGCTTGTTTACTGTTTAATCCCCATTCTTTTAGGAGCCACAACGTTGTAGCAGTCAAAATCTGCATAAGCCAAAATATGTCCAACTATTCTAGTTTGTTCTGTATAGTCATGCTTTCCGCGTGTGGGCTCGAAAATATTTGGCTAGATTTCTACGTGAAGTTATAGTTGTGTACATGATGAATAAGGGGGTGGACACTGTCGCTCGTCCTGGTAGTACGGCTTCACTGATGTGTTAACGGGGGTAGTTGGTACTTAAACGCGTGTTTCGATAACATGTAGCAAATTACAGGTCAACAGACATATAGTAGTGCTGTCAAGAGGAACATTCTGAACAGTCTGTTGGTAGAGCTGCTTATATCGGAAAGACATTATGTCAACAAAAGAACATGTGTCGGTAAGCAGCCAAAAAGATCCTGAGCAGACTGACAGGAATTGATAAGATTCTTTGGAGACTGAATAGGTGATCGTTTAAGGGTGCCAGCTGAGAGTAAGCCTGTCATCTTACTGAAAGATGTGCCCATTGATGTGATTAGAATGTTGTGTCAGTGATTAGAAACAAATGTTTTCATGAGAGCACTGTAATTATGATGCAATGTTGATAGCTTGAAAGGCGACTTAGTTGGCCACAAGTCGGATTGGAAGGTGAATGAGCTGCGCCTCCACCTCTCTGGGAAGCTGCAAAGTGGAGTGAGGCCCCTAAGTGATGGATCACCAGCTAGAGAACGCTTGCGGACAGATAGCGAAGCATCACCTGACAGCCCTGCGCCATCCATACATGATGATGATGTCCCTATAGAGAATGATTTCAGTCACGGTAGGTTGAATTCACTCTTTTGCCAAAATTGCTACTTTGTTGTCCTAGTTCCTGCTAAATGTTGAGCTTAAACTCCCTGTTTTCTCTCTGGGAAACTGTTAAGTAGGTCAGTAAGATGACAAGTAACGCACACCACAGAGCATCAATTATCGCAGAAATTGAATTTACAGTATGTTACGGAAAGTGACCACATGCAATGGCAGTGGAGAATAGGTCCAGCCTGTCATCTTACACTGACCACGGTGACGGTTCAAAGGAATGCGGTCTGCTAGTCAGCTGTTCATGCCTTTGAAGAAGCACAGCACACAGGGAAACTTGGGCGGGACAATGAAATCCTCCATGCATATGCCCATTCTTTCAATCCTTAATCCCCAGGGGGGACAGGTTTACAAAAGGAGAAAAAAAAGGCAGGCACTGACCTCGACTGACCACACTGTCCTTCTCCTCCTCGTTACACCCCAAGTAGAGTGAACGAGCATGGCTGCATTTGGGGAATGCGTGCATCAAAACCTTTTGTGGTAAATTGACGCATATGCTTTCATCGAATGTCTTAAACCGCCCTCTGTACTCCTTTATACAAGTTTGGCAAAGTGTCTGCCCAGAAATTGACTGCTTGGTTTGTAAAAGTAGGCTATTAAAAATAAAATAAAAGAATTCTGGTAGAGAGGGCCTCGTCAGAACGATCAACTTTAGAAACCGAATGAGTATGGATGCTTTATGTAAAATTTTGTAAGCGGAGCACGTCGTTCCCCACGGAGTAGGGACCCTCTTAACGTAGAGAAGTTGAGCTGTTCCAAAAACATTCAAAACCAACTTTTTGGCCCTTTGCAGTCATTTTCACTAGTCAGTGCATGGACATAGATTTTTTTATATTATCCAGACAGTAAAAATGCCTTATTATCTGTATTATGGATATTTGTCTGTACCCTTCACTCGTGCTTCTTGCACTCGGGAGGCTATATTTTGTGTCAGCAAATTAGGTCAAATTATCTCAAGATTGAACCGAGTAAAGCAATAAAAATGTCCCAAAGTCTCTTTTATCTGCAAAAGGCACTTGGTGTCATTGTATTATTGGCCTAATAACGTATTACGCGAGTTCATTTAGTATTTTCTTAAGGCCACCTTCTCCATGAAAATTGGCATTTCACATATTCCTCGTCTTACAGATGGGTCTTGTCTGCAAGAAATGTGCAGTGAGATGCCCGTCATGCCCTGTGACAATGTGGGAGCCTTTGAGGAGTGCCCTTCAGAGTGTGAAGAACCTGTGCCTGCAGTCCCTGTTCCTAAGAAGAGCACTAGCATTGTCCGCAAGGTCAAGCCGGAGAGGGTCAGAAATGAGGCAGGCTCTTCAGTCGTGTGTTCTGCTCTCGAAACACTAATGTATTTCATGAACTTGCAGTGTATGTTGGTTGTAAAGAAGCTGGCTGATGTCATGGCGGAGCATCCCGAGCTTAAAAAGCCCATCCGTGTCAAGATCCGTGCACGCCGGCCCAACACTACAGAGATTACTGAAACAATCATTCAGCTCCCTGTGGCAGACTACTGTCGCGAAGAATGTACGCAGTTACATTTTGTTTCTATACTCAAACTCCTTTAGAACGAATGCCTTTTCAACAAAGACCATTATAATGAAGGACTATGATAATGAGAAGGCCACTATAAAAGACCATATCACTGTGCAACCCCGCAAATTTGAACCGACGCTAGGTTCCCATCAAAGTCGCGTATTAGGATGGGAGAAAATACTGAGTACATGTAGTTGGAACGGTCAATTGGAGTGAGATTGGCCAGCTGCGCCCTACTACAACATTAGTGCAGGAGGAAGGAGGAGCAAGAAATGAATCACTGTAATGACGTCTCAATTTGCTGGTTTTTACTGGTCAGCAAAGCAAGTAAGCCTGGTTGATTTAACCCTTTGTTGGACACGAGAACATCAGGAACATAATATGAACGATAAACAATAATAAAACATAATCGCGTACGACGTATGGAATAATATAAAAACATATCTTATCCTTTTCACAGTTAAGTAGTAGATATGTCTAACATACATTCTATGTATGTATGTATGTCAGACAATCGTAGATACTGTAATGAGCACAAACACTATGCACTTGTTTTTCTCTTCCTTTACCCGTTTTGTTTCTTGATCCGCATTATTTTGCGTTGCTTCGCGCTCGTTTTGTGATTCATGGCATTTGCATCTGAGAATGTAAAATAAACAAGTTGGGTCTTCCGTGACTATGAGTGCGAGGGAACAAAAGGAAGGTGACAAGCACTCACTTTCGAGAAAGCTTTTATGTGCATGCAAGCTCTTATTCATTTTCAATTCTTCTTGGTGAGCGCGACAGATTCCGTGCTGACACAATTACTGGGTATCTGGATCATCGAGAGAAGCTGCTCCATTCGAAAAAGCAAGACCACCACAGACAATAATGACCACTTTCTTTGAAAAGAGCATTGTATCGCGAGTGAGGAGAATCCCCTGGCGTGCAATCAAAAACGTGTCCTGCAATGCAGAAATCGCACCCTTTTGAAACGACAACTCCTCGTTGATGTTGCAGTAATGCCATACACGTCGCGATTCATCACGAAAAAAGATAAAGTCACACCAGGAACTGAGGACCTCCTTATCCAGGCAGTGAAGAGAAAGCGTGAGCTGGAACAGCAGAAGATGAAAGTGAGTCACCACCTCCTTTTTTGGAAAACTGCGTGTTCTGGCTTTAAAGGGTGACCCTCACTAATACGGCGCTCTATTGCTCCACAAACAGAGACACACACTGTGCACTTGTCACCGGGGCCCCCTCAGCTTCAGTACCTGCAATGTGTCGTTGCGATATGTGGGAGCTTCGTGACGTAGCCCGATAATGAAGGGAAGAAAGAAAAAAGAACATTTTCTCGCGGTATATTATGCTCACGGGCGCTAAACAAATTGAATATTATCTTGAGTAGAGCTGCGCGATTAGCAAAATTACTATTGCAAAGGTTTTACAAATATGGATATTGTGTGAAGCTCCAGAATCACCTCAACAAGTGAGGGGATAATTGAAACAAGATTCAAGAGTACACAAGAGAAAGAAACAAGCAGGGGAGTCAGGGAAAGTCAAGTAATAGATGCTCGAAATGGTCCTGACCATATCCCTCGACATACAAGAATAGACTGTCAGTTTCGGTGATGCGAAACAAGTTCAAATATGTAGAGCTAATTACTCAGATATGGGTACATTGTCCCGGAAGGTGTCCCCATTTTTCGGCGTTTCTTGTTCCGATTTCTGTCTTGATTTTAGTAATTTTTTTTGTCCAGCTAATCCCAGCTCTAAATGTAACTCTGAAAGCTGCGAGTACATTTACTGGACTGTTCAGTGCCCAGAGTACAGTGTTGACCATGAGCTCGCAGAAATTGTAGATTTTAGTGACAGAATATTGGCAAAAATATATAAAACACCGAAGCTTTCCTTTAATGGGTACGAGCCAAAAGAAAAATGGCGGTGACGTGAAGTGGGCTTCACCTAACTCTAGTTTATGATGAGGCGAAAGCCACTTGCAGAATGGCGATAGTGATACCTCCGTTCGATGCTATTAAAAAAATATACGAAAATTTCTAATACTGAAAATAGGATTTGTTTCATATTCAAAATTATCGAATATTCGCGCAGCTCAAATTTTGAACTTCATTCTTTTATGGACCACGATTAATTGGAAAATGTTTGGCGAGCTCCGAGGCCTTCTTGATTGACAGGGAAGTTGTGCTCAGCCGTCTGATGATGATGATGATGACAAAGGTGTTTTTCATTTGTGTTTAGGAAAATCAGCTGGAAGAGGAAAGTAAACAAGCTGAAAATGAGGACTTGGAAGATTCCCATGGTGCTGATGGTGACCATGGTGCGCACAGTGTTCATATTGTTCCTAAAAACTTTTCATTTTTATTACGTATCTTGTGCGTGTTATGTAGCAAAAAGATTGTGTGCTGTCGTCCGCGCTTGAAATGCGCGTCTGAAAGCATTTCACGTAGAGGTTGATGCAATAAAATGCCCTTTCGGCGTTATCTTCGTACGACAAATAAAGCTCCAGGGCGTTGAGTCCAGCTTCAGCGTCGCCTGCACTAGGTCACTCACACTGTGCACTCTCAACGAAGTACTCTTCAGTTTCGCTTTCGCCATCTTCCGCGCTGCAGTATCGGCGTCCTGTAAGTGGCCTACACACTTGAACCTTCAACGATGTTGTCCGCTTCCACGAATGTCATTGAACCTGAGATGTCCTTTTGCAACATCTTCGAGAATGGCTCCCTCGATGCCGATCGACAGCATTTTGTATCTGCCACGCGTTGACGTAGCTAGCCGCGGAGTTGCCGGTTCTGCCCACAAAACAGACGGGTTCTGCATGAAAGCCCGATGACACTCGAAACAACAACAACAACAAAAAAAAAAGGGAGAAAAATGAAAAAAAAAGTTTCCTCCTTGGCACACTTGCCATTACTTGTGCTGATCTGTTCTGTTGCTAGGTACTGTACAACACGGGTGCTCTCTACGTGGACGCATCAGTCAAATTACACAATGTGCACTGTTATTACGTTCGAAATAACAAACTTTTTTGTCGAGAGAAACATATGGGCATTTGATGGGACCTTCAAATTCGACGGAATTAAAAAAGAAAAGAAAGACGAATTATCGAAGTGTGTGTACCGTAAGTGATTAACTAACTATGGTAGTAACATGATGTGTCTAACTTTTCTTTGGATGCTGCTGCAGATGAAGGCTTCGAGGAGGACCTGCCAGATTTCCTGGAGAATGACTTTCTGTCACGAGATGCCTGCGCTTTAAGGCCCAGTGGAGACACAGTGAGAGGCAAGAGCGTAGACCTTATGTTTCTCAATCGTACAAATAACATATCATTTTGTGCACCAGCTGTGGATGCTCCAGAAGGTGAAGGTGGTGAGCCTACCTATGAAGACGTGGTGAGGGCACGCATCAAGGAGTTCCACTCGACGGATTTCAAAGTGTCAGAACTTCAGAAGAGGGTGCAAGAGTGGGAAGCCAAGATACGACCCATCCTTGAGGAGGAGGAAGAGGTATTATTTTATATTGTTCGATGACATACGCAATGGAGCCATCAGCTTGTAGAGATAATACCCAAAAATCTCATTCCCAAGTTTTCTAGAGCTGTTGGTTGCCTTTTGTTTATAGTTTGTTGTGGTTGTCATTGCCTGTCATTGGATGGTTTTGTGCATCCACGCCATGGGGCAGTTCTGGTGATAAACATAGTGGGACTTACGTAGCACGCCGGTGTCACTAGAACATTTGGGATTACTGTTTTAGGCTACAATTCAGTAAATCGGTATCGAAAAATGCGGCAATATAAATCATGCTACAACAAGAGCCACATCTACACGCTCGTCCTGCTGTCTGATTGGATGCCACCATTCCTTGCTACCCGAGGATCCATTCGTTGCCACCAAAGACACCTCTGTTTTCATTGCATTTTTCTTCTAAATGTGAAATAATTTTGCGAGCATTATACTGATTCAAACGCGGGCTTTCAAGTTGTTTTTGCATTTTAGTGCCCCTTTAAGCACTTTTGCTTTTTTGAGGTAGTAAAGTTACAGAGTTGTTTCAGACGAGGGAGGTGTTTGACATACGTACATACAGTACACGACTCTTGGACAAGTTCAGCAACTCAACGTCAAAGCAGACACTATCCTTCCAGCATATCTGCCAAGGTGCAAGACTCTGGGAGGTTCCACGTTACTTCACCGCTTCTTTACAGCTGGTAATCACTCAAAGTCTCTCAACAGGTTCAAAGTGGTTTGCATGCAGGTATTTAGGCTACTTTGATGGTTTTCCAAATAAGAGGACCCACTATGGATTATATAAATGCTCACGTACACTACACGTGGAAAATTAGAGAACATAGCGTAGTGTAATATGAATTATATGTAAATGACTCGATTTGTTGAACACACAAATATAAATTGAGCACAATATAACCATTATCGCGAGACTTGACTTAAAACTAGCAAACAAAGCCAAGTTGTTATGTGGGAATGCAGTAACTTTAACTTCCTGAAATGGAAGAGTAACTTTCTCAGATATGTTTTTTTTAAAGCAGAATTGGCAAAAGATACGGAGATAACCTAACTTTTCACCGTTCAGCTACTATGATTCGTGAGAGTATGATCGCTCACCATATGTATAAATAAAGAGTGGAATATTTTTTCTTTGGTCTCACTGAAACATGCAAAATGTACAACATCCCATCTGACGTTAAAAGAACAAATAGTTGGCTAGTACGACTAAACGGGCAATTTTGGCAGGCCTTTATGTACTTCTTGAACTATATTTACTTTCGCATCGGAAATTTGGAGCAATTTTTTTCAATGCTGAAGGGGAAAACAAAAAACAGTTTTTGCCATTCTTAGAAGTTGTTTCATTAACAACCCCTTTTGGAAACCTAATTTTTGTATGTGTGCATTTTCTATCCCAGGCAAACAACTACAACATCCAGCTAACAAAGGACGGAGACCTAGAAAAGGGCATGGACACCCTGCGCTTGACGCTTCTCTCTCGAAAACAATATTTCGAGGAGCTGGAAGAGTTTTCCGCCCCATCTTCTACCACAACGCAACAAGAGCGGCGGCGCAAGCAGGTTTGTTTCCCCCAATTCAGTCTGGATTGGCTGAGTAGGTGGGCCATTATGGGAAATCACTTTGAGGGGCTTTTTCCAGCTAAAAGAAGCTCGCATTTTGTGTTGATGCAGGCAAAGCGACAACCACTTGAGCAGGTGAGGGATGTCAGTGATGTCCTGGGTGACTCTCTCAGCGTGGGATTGGATGAGCTCTCTCAGCGACAGAATGGTCGTGCCAACCAGTGTCGTGATGCGCAACGGCGGACGGCTCACGCAAAAATCAAGTCTCGTGCTGCAGCGCTGGCCATGTTGGCGGAGGACTCGTTCGACGCGGGAGAGCTAGCAACAGTGTCATGATGTTTCTGGGATGCCGGGAAGTGAATTGAACAGTCTTTCCGGACAGCTGCATGGTAGTTCCAGTTTGTTCTGCTACCTATACAAAGTGGACTGTTCGCAACGGGGATATTATACGTTTTATCCGTTTTGATGCTGTAGATGTCCACAGCATGCGAGTTTTCTGGATTGGTTATATTATATACTTCAGGGTTTTAGCATTTTTGTATTATGGCGAGCAAAATTTTTAGCATTCTGAGAGATTTAATGTTGGAATTTTTAGATATTACATTTTTTTTTTATATGTCTCAAACGAGAGTCCCATCGTCCAGTATGTCTTGACCATTTGATATTATACAGCTCGCTCAAGTTTCTATTTTCGTGTAAATACCTCCTAGCAGCGGGTGTTCTAACAAATCCAAACACGCTGTGTGTGCCTTTCATAACTTCGTGTGTATGTACAAAGTTATGTAAATCAGTGAAGCATGCACTTCATACATGCGCGAGGTTAGTTGCAGAACCAAAATGTATCTGGGACACAGTTTTGATGTGTTCCCAGTAGTCTTCATCTCTCCTTGGTTACTGGATGTCCATAAGTTATTGCTTTTGTAAACTAAATGGTACAGTGTCTCGAGAAGATATTTTTATGCGTCCTTTTTGCACATTTCTTGTAATTATCTCCATGCTGTTCATTGTCATTATTGTATCACTAATTACATTTTATGAGTACAACTTAATTCTCGTGGGTTGGTTGTTTGTGCTTTTTCTAAGCACACTATAGACAGAAAAAACATCGAGAGTCTATAAGCCACGTGAAAAGAGCGAAGAATATCGACGACAGTGCAACGACGCACAATCATAAAAATCCCAAGATTGACCCTAACAATGAGAGAAGCTCCTGCCTTCTTCCGTTGAAATGCGTAGCAGCCGATCAGACATTGTGATGCTTAAGCGTAAGTTTTGTTTTATTTATTTCTTCGCTTAATTTTTTTTGCTCATTGGGCTCATCTAATACTTGGTTTCCGCGTTACACCCGGTTATTACGCATGAAATTGTTGGAGAACAAGCTCAGTAAGAACACCAAACTTTTCTCCAAAAATGTATTTTGTCATTGCATTTAGTTTTTTTTAATGCAAAATTTCGGTGCAGAATATTACAGCATTTTGCAACGTGGTAGCTTATATGTTCGTCAACATCATGTAACGAAGCTCTTTTTTTTTCTCCTCTCATAGTGGCAGTACTGTGATTTCTGGCATACTGCGTCTTTGTTGTACTGCTCGCGACACGGTTCATTGGGTCCGCAGTTTGTATTTCCTCGATTGCCCACCAAAATGATGCCCCAGTATCGTATTTAAAAGTGGACCACATCCCGCGGATGTTTACTAAAAATAAATGATGTTGCAACGTCTGAAGATTTGGTATGGAATAAAATGTGGATCACTAATTTTAAGGGGCACTAAAATGCAAAAACGAGTTCACTTCAAATCATGTTCCACGCTATGTTAATTTCGAACTTATCGTAATTCGAAACCTTTATTGGATTCTGAAGCTACAATCTTTCTTGCTTGGGCGCTAAGCAGTGAACATGGTTTCAACTCGTGCATCTGTGTTTTTTAGTCCATGCTGCGCGTGCCACAGCAAGAAACAGTCCTGGCGAAAAACATAGCGTCACTGTCCGAACGACACGAAAATAAATGTGGAACTGTTGTAGGCTACAATTTAGTGAGTCGGTATTGAGAAATGAAGCAGTGATCTGAGCAGAACACTACGATTGGACCCGTTCCAAATCCCCACGATACGTAAGCGCACACTTCTGCTGCTGTCTCATTGGATGCCGCCGAAGACGGCTCTGTTTTCATTGCATTTTTCTTATAAACGGTAGCGCAGTATCAACTAATTTTTCTTGTATTACACTAATTGAAACTTTCATTTGAGAGCGAGTTGTTTTTGCATTTTAGTGCCTCTTTAAGACAGACCACCCACAAATGCATTTTGGAGTAGCCAGTCCTGACTGGGTTGGGACTAACTTCTTCATATTTTTCTTTCACAACGAATCCAATCAGACAACCGTGTCGTGAGCAGTACAATGGAATTGGGCCCCCCTTCTGGGTGTACGCAGTATTTTCTGTCCTAACAACAAGTTTTGATTCGTAGGTTATTGATACAATCCTTGCCCATTATACCAGCAACTCGGTGGAAGGGTACAACACACTGTCTTCCATGAAAGATGTTAAATACGATGCAGCAAGAACCTTCAGGTGGGCAAACTTAATCAACGAGCTGACCATGATCACAGTTGTCTCGTGACATAAAGCTACAAATTATTATGGCACGATAATTAATCTCAACACTATGCTTCCTTGTGAATGAGCTTGTATGTGTTACATGTAGAGCCTCAAGTTTTCGGGAAATATTTTTTCTAAATGGGGGGTGGGTGGGAGGTAAAACTTAAGTAAGTAAACATGTGTTCTAGATTCGTGCGAATTAGGGTGAAAAAACTTGCTATATGCTGAATTTGAGGATAAATCGAGCTCAGTTACTCAAACTAACTGTACTGGTTTGGTACAAAAGGTGACGTAACTGCATTTGCTGTGAAACAAGTTAATATGCCCCAGTGGCGGCAATTTGCCGGGTAAAAATCGGTTTCATCCTAAAGCGGCAACCTTCAATCCGGGGAAGAATCTGGTTAAACCCTAAAACTTAAGGCTCCAGTTATACATGGTACTACTGTGAGCTTTATGAAAGGGAACGTGCAAGGGCATAGGAGATAACTTCCTCTGCGGCACCCCCACCAGGTCGTAATAGTGTATCTCTCCATTATCAGTTGTGACGGCAACAGAAGATAATGCAGCACCCTTTCCACTTGCACACAGAATGAGGCCACATGCTCCAGTGTTCCCTTTTCGAAAGCTCACGATAGTACTTTTATTTTAAAAATGGAGTTTTCAGTGGGTTCGCATTATCGTCTGGACAGTAAATAACTGGAGGAACCACATTTCTGCTCTATTTACTACGGTATTCCTAGAGAAAGCTCCAGTCTGTGAAAGTATACACAACCCTGTATTTGGAATACTCTATGGAATTGTAGCCTTTTTTAGAGGCCTTTGAGGCTCATGTTGCATTTTGCTTTTTCTTTCTGCGCATTTATGCCTTTTGTTCGTTTTTTTTTTCTCGTTTTTTTTTTTTTTTTTTCAGTACCCTAGTTTGCTAGAAAGGGTTTATGCGTATATTTCATCAAAAGATTTGCTCTTTCTTGTCCTTTGAAGAACATCCACGGTGGCAATATTGCTCCGCGAGGCGAGTTTCCCCCCAGGATAGGGTTGAAGTGAAGCCCCCCTCACTGCTGCGAGAAGCTCTGGAAACAAAAAAAGAAAATTCAAATTCTCTTCATTCCTGATTTATGCTGTCCAGCCAACCTTTCATGGCTCACTGCATGAATGGAATGAATGCAAATGAGTATCATATTTCAATTCTGTTCGCAAACAGTTTGAGATAGATAATGCCTCTTGCCACGTAGTATCCCCTTGAGTATGCAACTTGAGAAATCCTCTGGAACTTGAGAGTAACTTTCAAAGCTAGCTATACTTGGATATGACTTTCAATGGATTCCAGGGAATGTCTTATAAGCTGCCTCCTTTTCAACGAGCAATGAACACACCAAGACTAGACATTATGTGTGTACATGGCCACCTTGTTTGGTATGTGCAACAACTCGCGAGAGAAAGTGCCCAACGAGCATACATAAACGCAACACTCTATTTGATTATAGTCTACAAGATATCTTATTGTCCTAACTGCTATAACATTTAGTGCCACGTGCAGGATGTTAACACTGTGCAAGATCAACATCCCACTGACAGTTTTGCATTTGTCATGCATTCTGTAAATTGCGGACGAAATATATAAGTCCATACGCCATGTTGTAGCAGACGACGTACTGCGAAACGAAAAAAAAAAAAGAAAAGAAAAGGGTAATATGCTAGGTAGAGCTGTGAAGTGGTCAAAGTAGATTGGAAAAGTGATAACGCTCTCTCAATTGCTGCGAACCAATTTTTAACAATATCGTACAAGGATAAAAATTGCCTGAGGCCACTTGCATCCCTCATGTAGTCCTTCCTTCCTGATATCCATTCCGTTATTCATTTTTGTCTTTTGGTTTTCGTACGAATTTGCGTGCGACATTAGAACCCGCACTCACTACACCGCTACCAACGCTGTACGTTGTTGACGCAACCAGCTTGGCACCACTGACGCCTGCGTTGTAGACACCAGATGAGACACGCTGAATCCAACCTTGACTACTGGCATCTGCACTACTGCTGCACTCCTGGCTGCCACGTGTTGTGAAGCTTGCAGACTGCCCTTGAAGCAAAAGAAAATGCATGGTCCACACTGTCAACTGTTTTATCTCCCAATAAATGCAGCAATGATGTTAAATGGCACAAACACAGTGAATTAAGTATTTGACAGATTGCAGGGCATGACAACGACTACTGATACAACGGACAGGAAAAGGAAAAAAAAAAAAAACTAGTGTTGGGTGCTTTGAATTCCAATATTACCCTACAGAGTGGGGTTACGCCAGATACACAGAAAAACCCCAATTTTTGTATGCCGCCTCACAAGTTGGAAGATGCGCGACTACAAAAAGTATAAGGACGATCTTGTATAAGCTCTGTTTACTGCCCTGTGTAAGTAAATGGAAAGAAAACACATATAGACGCTATTGGTAAAGAGCGGGCACGGAAACCGTCACTGTTGCCAAAATCTGTGCGGGCTCGGGGGTCCTCCGAGGATTTTTGTCGGGGACCGGTTGCTTTTGTGGCAGGTATATATTTGGTGTGCGCGGGGGAAAGTCACTGTGCCTCTACCTTGCTGGTCTTGCCCACTCATGTCAACTGCCACAGAATCACTGTTTTCTTTCTCCGTCTGCAAGAGTACGGGAAACATACATATGTTTAAACCTTTCAAACTTCAAAATGGTTGAGAACACGCTACCTTTTGAAGGCACGCTGTGATGGGATAATATAATTTGGACATGCTCCCTCGATCAACTTTCAAGGACGATCGCGCACAACCAACTTCAGAAGTTTAAAACGAGATAAACAAGCGTTATCACGAGAACGTCAGACAGTTGTTGCTTGTCGGAGAAACGTAGCGATGGCGAAGCAGACAGCAGCATTTTATCAGGCGCATACGCAGCAGCTCATCGCCTGTCGACGTTTACAAGTGCCACATCGTCAAACCAGAAGCGCCGGAATGATGTTAAAAAATAAAAGAGCCAAGCAGCTTTTTTCTTATTATTTTTGCCGCAACAGCTTGCGCCGCTCGGCTCGAACACGCAGACCCATGGTGGAGGTGGAGACGGCACAGTAGTTTCGGTTTCGATATCAGAGTTAGTAATCACAAAAACCAGTTTAAGTCATGAGGGAACTGATGTTCTGAGGCTGGAACACATACTGCATAGAATGGACAAGCAGCTCCACCCACAGCGCACATAAATGATTGCTTTGAGAAGCGCATTTAGAATTATTTAGCTGATAAGTACTTTCACAAATTCCTTGTAATTCAGTTTGAGTCACTTGTAGTTGCTTTACCAGGTACTACGTCCAATACTCACTTAAACCTAACTTGCATTTGCACAGAGGAACTTCCGGTGGCGCACGATGGCGTATTTATGCGTGCGAAAGCTACAAAAAAATCCTGTATAAGCCATACTCAGCGTAAAAAATAAACAGAGCGCGAAAACGTCGGGTTCCATCGTTAGAATAGGGCGACATGGCGGTATCAGGTGGGTTGTGTGCAGGTACCGCTAGGGGCACTACCGATGAGCATCCATATGGGACACTGTTTCAGTTTCTGCACCGGTAGCTCCCCTAGCGGTACCTGCACACAACTCACCTGAGACCGCCATGTTGCCCTATTCTAATGCATGGAAGCCGACGTTTTCGCGCGCTGTTTATTTTTTACTCTGAATATGGCTTTTGTAGCTTTCGCACACATAAATGAGCCATCGTGCGCCACCGGACGTTCTTCAGGTAGGTAGCCAACGAGTTACGTGCGCAAATGCCATCCTGTGCCTCCCAACTCGCCGAATGTATATTGAAGGCCTTGAGACAGCCTTAATCCTTTGACCTCGAAACGTGCTGTACCCGGCCGAATGATAGACATGTCCATTCGCCGAATTTACCTTGCTATCGTGGCTAAGCCTAAGCGGCTTTCCACATCGAAACTGAGAGGTGACCTAGAGTCACTAAATAAGCCTCGCGTAGCTTATTTAGTGACTCTAAGGTGACGCGCTGACTGGGTGTTTCCATGGGTTCTCCTCAGATGTCGGTAAGGTTCCGTACATGAAGTCAGCCCAGGGCACACAGTCCTTCATAGGCAACATGGCTTCCGTCGGCAGAACCCTCGGTAATAACACTCCACTAACCAACCAATTAGCCGATTCGATTGTTCGTGACAGTACGTTGTGTTCCTATGTTCATGTCTCATGGTGTGCTTTCATTTCCTTGGCAATCAATACGCTTTCGCTGTAATTGGTTAATAAGCGATTATAGAGGCTTCGAAATGGGGGTTTGAAATTATCCTCATATAGCCAGCCACGATAGTGACGCAGAGCTTACAGCTTCCAAGTGTATGGACCAACGAGAGCCGTAATAAAATATATGGTCTATAAAACAGCACATAAAAATTAATGAACTGAAGTGTCTCCAATTAAAAATATAGATATTGAGATTTTTTCGCACTCTAAATGAACAAATCACAAAACAGCACCCATCTTATTGCTAATGTTTGCTAATTGCTAATGTTTTTGACGTTCTTTTTTTCTTTTTTGTACTCCTCACAAGATGCGTGACTTATATCCAGTGTATATCTGTTGTTATCCTGGACTGTTCAACAGGGCTTGCCCTTTCAGTCCTATTGTACATATGTCTTTATAAATGTTCTAAATTCAATAAAAAGAAGGAAATGACAGTGAGAAAACATGCGATATGGTGGCAAGGATTCAGTAGGAAAAGCCCTGGGATCGTAGAAATATCACACGCAAACACATATGAGACTGTCCCTTTGTTACTATTGCGGTGGATAACTTTGTCGTCTCTCTATTAAACTCCTCAGCTGTGTTTCGGATCTTGTGTGCGTGTGCTCTAGCTACGTTCCCTAGGTTTTCCGTCATGAATATTGTTGCTGGTATCGTGATTGGTATACAACAGCACTACGTTGTTGCATCATTCCATAGCCGGCTCGTCGCAGTATGCCATGATTCGGCATGAGCCCATTCCCCCATCTTGTAAGATGTCAATTTTCGAATTTTTCCTATTTTGGTAATTTTCTGCCACACCCAACTCACCGAAAAGCTCCCAGCTTGCCGATAAGGGTTGCATTCGGCGAACTGGGATTCGGCAGATTGGAATGTGGTCTTATGGGAGCGTGAGAGGGGGAAAATCCCATTGCCTGAGCTTTGGTGTCCCTGGATCAACGTCACACATTTTGTCTGTTCCCTGGTGACTTCTCTCCTCGAAGTATCTTCTTCACTGTTGGTACAACAACAACTTTATTGCGAGATGATGGGTGGAGAGAGCCAGGGACGATACTCTAGCCTCCTGGTGGTGGAATGAAATAATGAGCCCCGTCACAATCCTTTTCCTACACTCAATTTTGGTATACCATAGACATATAAGAAGATTTGGGAAAATTTATTTTATTTTGTTGTTACTCAATACAGTTTTGTAAAGTAATGGATTATACATGACTCATTATATTTTCCCACGAGCATCCAAGTTTTATGTTGTATTTGAAGCGCGTTGTCCAAAGACGCTTTGACTCTGTCGTCTTTCTTGGTGACGTATTCGGTGACAAGGGTGGCCGGGGAAAACTAACTTGAGGATTTTTCTTGCCTGTGTCAGGTACAACTCGTTACTGCTGGCTTTAGACAACGCATAAATTTTCAGATAAATTATCGAGTAGTGTCATAATGCGAATGTAATGGCATTACATTACTCGTTACTCCTGAACAAAATGGAATGCACTAACATTACTCATTATCGAGATGTAATGCATCGCTTCCCATTCCTGGAACGAGGAAGGCGACAAGGCTCCAGTGGGTTCCGGCCCACTGTGGAGGCAGGTTGAAAGTGCCTCAGAAGTAACTCTCTCTTCCACCAGGTGACAGTCGTTCTGTTTAGGCGCCATTGTTGGCCACATGCGAGTGGGTGTCGTCATGAAGGGTTGGAGGGGGAGGGACACCTTCCCGCAAGTGAGCAACTGACATTCCTTGCGTGTAAAAGTTGATCCAAAATTCGGTCTCCGAATGTCACGAAATGGAGGGGGAGATGAATCTCGGAGGATTAGTACATTAAGAAAGATGGCGTAATATAATGAACCTTTGAGGACAGCTGGCCTTCTCACTACTGCAGTCCAAGTCTTACAGCAAACGAATAGAATGAATATTAGACAATTGATGTTCTGATTGAAGAAATGGGTTCGAGTCCTACAGCTGGCTAACCTTTTCACTGACTTGCATCTTTCATCAGTAGAATGAATAGACTCGTAGAAAATTGGCACCGCGAAAACCGAAACTACCACGGCAGCCATGAGCGAGGTCACGTGCTATTGAAAGCCAACGCGAATGGCTTTTGCTCCTGTGACGTCAGTGCTCGACACGGAAGTTTGTTCAAGGGCTGGGAGACGCGGAAGAATAATTCTTCTTTGTTGGATACTCTAGCGTGTAGTACAGTGCCAGCATGGTGGCTCTGCTCTGTCCCAGCAGATGCGTTTCCTACTGTTGTTTTCTTCCCTTTCTGGTTCATTAGCGAAGTCTTTCCAATAAACAGGTTACCAGCGAAAACTGTGACATTATCTCCATAAAGTTAGTGCCACCATCCACTCTCTACGGCAGTTTGCGCAACATTCCCTCCGCGACCTCACACAGTGAAAAGTATACGGGCCTCTCTCCGCAGCGCACGGCAGAGTTCATTGTAGGTGCGCGTTCGTTCATTCTCCTCGGACCGACCGGCTACTCGCTTGAGGTCGCGGAGAAGAAAAAAGAGTGCCTTCCTCCTTCCCCCGTGACCGAGGAAGAAGCCGGGGAGAAACCGGGCATGTTCAAATATCTGTCCTGTTCTAGTTTTGAAGCCGAGACAGAGCGTCCTGTGTGCGCTTTGTTTCGTCTTCCTGATCGCTCACTCCGGGTTTGGTCTCATAGGCTAGGAAAAGGTCTGCAGACGACACAGCAACGAGTGAAGCTGTCAGGTACGTGAAATTTGTTTTCTTCTGCTACGCGATTCGATATTACAACTTTGGAAAATAAAAACGCGGTCTCTAGTGGAATTATCTTTGTTCTGGCAGTATCTGATAATTTAGATTCCAGACCGTTGTCACAGCTTATAATTATACTGGATGACATGTAGTGAAGCATCCCAATAAAACGAGGAGAGCATAGCAAGCTACCTGCGATAACGGTATAATGCAATTTTGCATTTAGAATACGTGGCTTGGGCTGCAGTCACACGAACGAACGTTACATATACCTCGACCGCTAATTCGTCAAGGGCCGTGAAAGTTGCTTCTACCTCCAGGCAAGAACAGCGATATCGGATGGTGATGATTCAAGTCCTAAGTTTGTTCCTTTTGGTTGGTTAGTCGGTTGTGTTGCATTGTATTGTATTGGTGTACAGTTCGCGGAGATGCTCGCGTTTTGAGATCGTCACCAAATGGTAAAATGTTCGTTTGTTCGTCTTTCTGTCCGTGAAGACCTACGTCCTTAATTTACAGTCATCATGTATATTCTGCTGCACGCGAGCCGAAAGTCCGACCAAACACAAAGGACGAAACGGAGGAACAGGTTTTATTATTCGTTATGAAGATCAGTATGGAATCTGTCTTCAAGTCTGACGGTCTTTACAAGTTAGGTTCCACGATTGCAGCTAGTAACCATACACATAAGTGAGCTGCCATGCAATCAATTGTAGGAATTACAGGTTGTGGTATACATGTATGTAGGCTCTCTCTAATCGTTTTTCGAAGCTTGTGGTTACGTGCTAAACAGCTCTTTGCGCGCGCAGGTTGGATCACTCATCAAGAGTCATTAACCTGACATTTAGTCCATCGATTGCACTGCTGTACAAATTAATGCCGCAACTGTTATTTGTATTTCCTGATAATTCATCTCCTACTAACCACGGTTTATACGAAATGTCCCAATATTCTGGTTACATTGCGTGACGTCTTTTCTTCTACCACTGCGCTACAAGGCAGCAACATAATATGAAAATAAACGCATCAAAATTACATCATTGATATGTCAGAAATAACTTATACACATCACTAAACAATGTCTCATTGCGCGTGCTAGGCATACAAGCAGGTTTCTTCCGTAGTGACTTTTAAATCAATTTCAATATTTTTTCAGGCTGCCTTCACAGCTGAGTTTTCCCTCGTTCAGCATTGAGAACGTTCCTCGCGTCCAGGAAGAGCGGTTCCTACCTGGCAGGCGAAGGACAGAGAGTTTACCTTCATCTTGACCTCCATCAGCATACACGCTATTCAAAATATGCCTGTTCGATGGACGCTGCAGCAGTATTGGCTTTCTTCGCTCAATTCGAGAAAACGCTCTCTTTGGGAACAGAAGCGCGTATTCTTGAAGGGCACCGACCCCATCGAGGAAATAACACTGAGATTGTTACGTACTCTATACGGAGTACAAGAAAGTGGGACGACATTGAAAGTTTTTCCCCTTTCCGCGGAAAATTCCTCTTTATATACTAAATATGTTTTTTTTCTCCTCTGTGGACTAGGATATACACAATAGTTGTATCTCTTCGACCACGGATGCCGTGATGGAGGTCGTTTCCTAGCGTTCCACTGACTAGAAAATGCCAAGAAGGAGCCATGGTTTCAAATATTACTCAAAGCCTTTCATAAAGCGCTCATTCACATGACGTCACTCGTGGGGGAGCGCCGCAGTCCCTTGGGGATTTGTCGCCATAATGTAGCTTCACCCTCATTTGGTGCTTGGGTTATTGTGCTGCGTTGCCTAGCAATTGCCACGTTTTGATAGTCCTCTAAATAACGCATGGTAGGCAACAAAAATGGAAACCAAAGTGGACAGTGGCGGCGGTTTCTCCTTTACGAGTATAGTGCATTCTGGAGGGGCAAAGTCAGTGCATAAACTGTATAGCGTATATTCGTGGATTCTTTTGGCTTCCACGGTATCACCGCGAAGCAACTATGTCTATAGGAGCAGTGTATAGACGTAGACAGATAGAGGGAGGACAGAAGGAAAGAGATGGGGACATGTGTCCTGGGCCGGCTTCAGGGGAAGCTGTGACGACATCTGTCAGGAAAGTCTGCCGAAAAACCCAGGGATAAAACTCAGACGGAAGGGTTCGACCTTTCAGTCTTAACACGGCCTTGACGTAACCACAAAGATGCTGCAATTTGTATCCACTCACTCAGCCACGTGCTTCATCACAAACAGGCAGAGCGTAGACGCTCGAAATCTCGACTGTAAAAGCGGTCTGGACACTCGAATATTTGTGCTTCATTACATCATTCAGGCATTGTGCCGCACACCAGGGTACCGAGGAAAAAAGGATGATTTTTCTACGTGTTGAAGTTGGCGACATACAAACCCTGGAACAAACTTGAGAGCCTCAGCCATCACTATCGGTTCTCGTAAGCACGTAACCTAGCTCTCACATTTTCTTTTTCATACACATGGCACGAAATGTGACAGCCATTGACTTACCTTGCCTGGAACCACAACTGCTTGGAATTGCAGGAGCGGACATGGATATTATTGCAAATGGTTCCGTGGAGTGTCCCGACCTGACTCCGGAGATGCGGGAGAAAGCGGAGGAAGAACTGGGTGAAACGCCAGAGAAACGGGAACTCTGCCTCAGGAGACTGCGAAGTCTCATCAAGGGTGCGTTTTTCAAATGCCTTGCAGGAATGGCCCGACCAATATGTAAAACAAGGTAGAACGGATCCATTTTTCGTAAGGTCATGATCGTCCGCTTTTTAGGGCACACTTTGCACCGAGCTTCTTGGAGATATTTTTAAAAACAAGCGCAACAAATAAATTTAAAAGAGTGCTTCTGCCGCGCTATTTTTGGTTCATAGGTGTCACGTCACTGTTGCTTAGTTGAAGAAAGGACGCATTGCGCAGTAGAATTCGGGAGTAAATTAGCAGCATTTCTTGGAAACGTACCGAGAGGTGCACAATTTATCTCCGATGAGGTGGACTTGGCGTGACTATATACACCCTGAAAAAGTTTATACCTAAAACTGAGAAATTTCTCTCGAGCAGCTTTGTGTGCCGGAAACACTCTTTTACAGCGGTCACTATAATTTTGCTTTATCAGGTGTTGATAGACTCAATACTTGCAACGTCTTTTTTGTTCCCCGTACAGCCGAGCACTGAAAGACGCATCCAGCACAATGTACATGGGGTGGCTGGCAGGAATCTTATCAGTGCATAAGTTAGTTATTAATACGATCATTTATTATATTTATCATATATATTTCGCAAAGCTGCCCACGAACAAAGCAATTTGGATATACTCGTCCACCCCGATGTACAGTTGACCTTCTTCTTTTGCTCCCTGCCCAAGAACTGAGGACCATTAAAATGCATCCCTTTTCCCTGGGTGGCGATAAATAAAAATATGTAGTATTTCTCAGCTATCACCTGTGACTGTTTTCGTTGCAGACGAGGAAGCGCTAAACTCAAGGACCGACGACGAGTTCCTGTTGCGGTTCCTGCGCACCAAGAAGTTCAAAGTGGAAGTGGCATTCCGCACCCTGCGAAATTATTACCGCCACCGCAAGGAGTCGCCAGAGATCTTCGATGGACTACGGCCCACTAAGTTGCGCGTTGTGTACGAGGCCAAGTGCCAGACCAGACTCTCGCACAAAGACCCTCTTGGAAGACCTATATTCGTGCTTAGAATTGGTGAGAATTATTGCGAGATGAGGAACCCTTTCATTTATTTTGTGTGGGCGGGCACCTGGTAGAGTACTCTCATCCGCTCTGTCTCCCGTGTTCAAGGAACTTTTGTCCACGTCTCTATTTCCAGACGGTTTCAAGAACATGGAAGCAATTTGGCAAATTAGCGGAAAGCTTGAAATACATGTAAAATGGCGCGGTCACTAGGTGTTGTGGAGGGAGGCTGTGCCAAGTGATTATGAATGTGGTTTATCTTTAGGAAAGGTTAAAAGGAACGACTGTCTTTTCTTGGTTGCTGCGCTGAAGGGCCAACCTTTTGTCGTATTAGGGCGATGGAAACCGAGTGATTATGACTACTACCAGCTTCGCGCAGCCAACATGCTGTGCTTGGAACATCTGGTGTGTGACCCTGCTGTGCAGGTCAACGGTCTCGTATGCATCCTCGACTGCAGTGGGTGGGGACTTCAACACCTCGTTGCATTTCCCATCTCGCAGGTTCGAAAGACCATCGACCTATTGCAGGTATGCGACATCTTTTATGCTGCAGCTTGCGGAGTGTAATAATGTACCGCTAACTGGATGTTACGTACCTATATTTGTGTACCTGCCATTCGTACAGGACTGTCTCCCTGCTCGGTTCAAGGCAGTGCATGTGGTCCATCAGCCTTCCGTGTTCAACGTTTTTTTCTCCCTTGCAAAGCCCTTCATGACCAGCAAACACATCAGCAGGGTAAGGAATGTTAACGCGGCTGCCGTGCTTCAGCTGCGATACCGGAGTTCTTTCGTGAGTGAAGGCCATTAATTCAACAGCTCATATCAGACCTCGTAAATGCGTTAAGATAACAATATCTCGAGGAACGATTGCGCTATCTAGTGAGGAGAACCCCACGATGATTTCTCTAAGGATTCCCATTCTTGTTAGACTTAGCGCCACAGGAGAGGTTCGATAAAAAAAAATGTCCGTGTGGTAATTATCGATCTGCTAAATATTGTATTTACAGATACATGTGCATGGCACAAACATGGAGTCCTTGCACAAGCACATTCCTCCATCCATCTTGCCCGAAGAATACGGCGGCACGGACGGACCTTTCGACAACACAAAGTTCTGCCAGGGTCTTTATGACAAGGACGATTTCTTCATCCAGGACTTCACACAGTACGGGAACAAGACATAGGCCTGCCTACGTCACTCATGATGACCGCTTTCTTCCTCTTGACAAAAAAAAGCTTCATAATAAATACCTGGCTTCTTAAAATAACAAAAATATAATTTTCCTTTCAATCAATCAATCAATCCTTTGAAAGCACAGCACGGAGCAGAAATGGAGGACACCATTATTAGGGCTTAGCCCGACCTGCCCATGCACAGAGTCAGAAAAGGCAGCACGACGCCCTGATGCAGTTATGGCCTGTACAATGCTGTTTCCCTGTCGTTGTAAATCCTTATGATGCCCATTACACATACCGCAAACGAGTGTATCTGGTGGAAAGAGCACCAATGCATATCACTAAAAGATACGAACAATGTATTGTTGCCCGTTTTTGGTTGAATGACACGCAATAAAACGATTATTTAGAGGATTTCTACAATTGCACAATTTCTACAATAGCAGTATAGCGAGTGTACATTACTAAAGCACAGACGTAAACGCTCAGTCTTTGAGGTACATCCTCCTCTCAAGTATCCTCAAGTATAAAGAATTTTCCTCCCGGTACCACAATTAAAAGAGAAAAAAAAAATCGCGACATTGCGCGTGGAACGCGTACATTTTCTTTGTCAGTTGGAAGCGACTGGGAAGCCAGAGGCGTTACCCCAACTCAACTGTCCTTCTAGCATCATGGCAGATAACACCTGCCGACAGCTAGTCCTGGTAGAACGCGAGCCAAACCGTGAGCCCGGTCGCTCACCGGACCGCCAGCATGATGGTGACCTCGACCCCGACCGCATTCAATGGCTCAAGAACGCCATGGACGAAATCATCGTGAACCCTTACGACGAAATGGTACGATGCCTCCAAATTATCCGCAGATCCCTGGCGGAATGCAAGAGGATCGGCCAGATCCTTGTCACCTGCTTGGCCAACGTGGAACAGTACATCGATATTGTAGACTACGCCAAGGACTTTGAGAAGATGGGAGGCTTCCTCGTGGTCCCCGATCTCCTGGACTTCCCGAATTCAACCGTCCGCATTGCTGTCTGCTGCCTTGTGGCGGAGTTGGTGCAGAACAACACCCGCTGTCAGAGGGCAGCACTTCTTACCCTGCCCAAGCTGGTACGTCTCCTGAGCACCGAACCTGAAGAGGAAGTTCAGGTGAAGGCCCTGTACGCGGTCTCCTGCATGATACGTCAGAACACGGACGCTTACGGTCAGTTTGAGAAATTAGGAGGGGCATCGCTTTTGAGCCAAGTTGTCTTCCACTGCCAGTACGATAAGCTTCGAACAAAGGCGTGCTTTCTGGTATCCGCCTTGTGCGACCAAGAAGAGTCTTTTAGGATGGCGTTGTTATCGTCAGGGTTTGTGGCAGATGTGACGCGTCTGTTGCCGCAACTCAACTGCACGAGTCGGGAGTACACCCTCAGTACTCTACTGGAGTTGGCCAAGAAGTCACCCGACGCCGTCATGCCGCATTTAGATACGGACTTGGAATGCACTCTGCGTCATTTTCTCGATGAACATGGCGGTATGGACCAGTATGAAGAAGAAGTGGAATATTCGCGAGAGCTGCTTAAAATTATCGCAGGTTCCAAGGCTCCCGCAGCATCGACGTAGCCCCGTTTAATTTGAATCCCTCGTCAGAACCGAGACAGGTCTTCATTTTTCTCAGAGTATATTTTGCGTGCGATACTGCTGCATTTGTTGACTGCTTATCTCCAACTGTGCGCCCAGTAATTGAAGACCATTCGATTTGTTGGCAGAACACTATGTACTATCCTAAAAGTTATCGCAATAATAAGCCTGCCCGCTTTGAGAAAATCGTTGCTCAGTTTGGCTTCAGATATATAGGACCATTCAACCCATTTGGATGTTTCACGGGTCATTAATTGATTCTTCGGATGAAACGACTTAATTTACTTAATGTGGTTCATTATCTGTGACCGAACCAATGATTGAAGGTTGTGTAGTTTTGCGAGTCGGTTTATTATATCCTTGACCAGAGCATGGGTTGGCCTCTCAGTACTGAAGATGCATCCGTATGTGAATACTACCTGGAGGATCGCTTACGTTTCAGTAAGTGTCATGCGTACAAATATATTCTGTATCCCATAAAAAAAATCTATTGTTTAGTACTTGCCCTACGTGGATTTTAAGGTGACAAATGGCCAGGTACATTTGTCCGGATTTATCGGGAAGATTGCCCACGCAACCATCGACTCTCTCATGCTGAAGTAAGCCCCTTATTCCGCTCAGTGTGTTGTGTATGCTTATTAAAAATAACTGAAATTGGTGCAGTGGACATAACTGAGTTTTTTGTGTGTGTACAATAAACCTGTACAATAAATATCCTATCAAATTTGTTACTTTTCTAGCCCTTCTGCTTTGCCTATTCACATGACGTTAGCATGAGCAGAAAATGCCTCCTGAGATATGTGCATCCTCTTGAAGCATCACATCAAAATGTATTGTCTGCTTGCAGCTGCTCATTTGTTACGCCTAAAGTTGGAAAATTTGGTGGAGAGTCCGACAACGACACCTGGCCCGGCATGGTCGGAATGCTGGTGAAAAATGCAAGTTCGCTTTCCTTTGCACTGTGTGTGAAGATACTTCTGCATGTCGCCTTTTGTTCGAAAAGTCGAATCGAAATTCTAAGGTACCGGTTGAAATTCGACAATAGGGACAGGATATGATTCGTTTTCGCATGGGGAAAGTGACCTGCTGGAGAAACACCTGAGAATGCTGGCTGACTTTCGAGTTCGTTTCAGCATATCCGACGCCACTAGTAGCGCAGGCTTGTACAAGATACTCACAAAAAGTATTTAAGTTAAGTTACTGAGTACCGGGCAAATAAAGTATCTGAGTAGAGTACTAAATACCCAATCTTAAAAAAGTATTTAAGATAGAGTATTAAATACTCTGAAAAGTAACTCGTTACTTTCAAGATACTTTGACGTCACAATTGAAATTCGCTATCAAAGAAGTACGAAAAGCGTGAAATTGAAAATGGCATCACCAAAAAGCTTTATTAGCTCGCAGGAACAACTGTTTTTTTTTGCTACTCGATAGCCTGCCCCGATTTTCTTTCCCACGCATTACCTCCAATATTGAACTGGCGCTCTACAGATATACGAACGAATGCTCTACAGGAACGAAAGAATTTACTATAATTTTTACCTCTCGTCTTTAACCTCATAAAGAGTTTTTAAAGTTTAACGTGTCCTCTCTCGGCACGGCTGTTCTATCCTCCCTGATAGAAAAAGTCAGCCAGAAAGGACGGCCCGGCGAAGGATATCTCTTTCTCTTTTTTGCACCATTCGTCTGGGAACCATTTTTTCGATTTGACTTTCTTGTTTTAAATTGGACGGATGACAGGAAGCAGATATAGCGCCAGGGCCCCTGGTTGTTACTGAACAGCGTGCCTCAGTGGCCAACCCGACCCTTCCCTATTCCTACGAAGATATGAGGATCCTTGCTGGAAGGCCTCGAGCCTTCAGCAGCAACCTCTTCACGTTGGCGTCCACGTTTACACTACCGGTAAGGGATATTTCAAGGGGCGGAAAACTTTCATATTGTATCGGCGGTGAACTTTCGAAATAGCTGCGGTCGAAATGTTTGTCAATACGTGACAATTGGCGAGGAATTGAGTTATGATATAGGAAATAGCTGTCTTTTTATGGGAGGTCAGATTTAAAGAACGCCAAGGTTCAATTTAGGAAGCGGCTTCTTTTATTGCCCCAACATTTGGGAAAAGAGTAAATATAAAAATTTTCTCCAAACATGCAATGCAAGCAGAGCTCTTCAATCCTCCAATGTATACAACATTCACTGAGGTCATGAATGAATGAGTTTATTGTGCCCCAGAACGGCCGAAAGAGCCTCGGTGTTGGCGCACTATCAAATTACAGGAATGTATATACAGCAACACACGTTAATCATATAATGGAAATTGCAGGAAGGCAATAATCCGAGGAGGTTAAAAGAACATACATACAGATGATAAACATATGGGGACATAATAACAAAATGACAGGGAAGAGGTTCCAAAAGTGCAATATTTCGGGCAATATTTGAAAGAGTACAGTGAAGAAGAGAAAAGAAGGTAACTACACAACAATTAAAAATGAAGACAGCAAGAACAAATAGGGTGTGGATGACTGAATTTAAGACAAGCAATATGAAAAGCTGCTTTTAAAGGCAGTTTATAAAGAAAAAAATATCGCACGAGGACGAAAAAGAGTTTACCAAAATTTGACAACGTGCGAGTGGATCAGTTTTTACGTACATGGAAGCACGGTTGTTTGCAAAGGGTACCGGAAGAAAATTTGTGCAGCTTAGCAAGAAGTGGAATGCGACATGATCATGGAACGTCAGTTTGGCATCAAAAGTAACTCCAAGATCACGGACAGTGCTGACCCGAGAAATTTCAGTGCTAGACATGTGGCGAAAGGTGTAGTAGCATTTGTTTTACGGGTGAATTAGGCAATCTTGGGTTTTGCAGCGTTTACCTTGAGGCGATTCTTAGTGCACCAATTAAGTATACTACTTATGTCTCCTTGCAAGAGAACGCAAGCTGAAGGTGCTGATATAGTTTGCATTATTTTGATGTCGTCAGCGTACTGTAACGAAGTTGAATATTTAACGTATGATAGCAACATGCCAAGATTGGACCCTTGCAGAATACCTGACGAAGGAACGAAAGCGTTAGAGTGAGAACCAGAGACATTCAGAGACTCCATACGATTGCAGTTTGGACACAAGAATATCGTGATCCATTAAGTCGAATGCTTCGGAAATATCGAAATAAATAACATCAACTTGACCACGTGTGTTGAAAATCGACGAAACTATCCACAGAAAAGACACAAGGTTGGGGAGAGCGTTGATCTCCCCCCCCAAGAAAACTGTTGATTCTCTACAAACTTCTGAAACAAGAGATGAGGCAAACGATGTGTTGAAGTACTTTGGAGGAGGCTCATAATATGCTGATAGGTCTGTAATCTTGTACAATTAGTTTGTTTGCAGATGACTTCCATTGACTAGGAAAAACCAAGAGTTTGTGCCAGGAGGTAATCACGGGCATTAAACCCGGGTTTTCGTTAGGGCTCCCAACAAAGAAACTTTACCCTATTTCCTGATGTACAGCAACGAATATGGTCTGACGATCCAGTTTATGATGTACAAAGCCATATGCCTACATGGCGCATGAAAAAGAAAAAAGAAACAACAACAACGAACAAACATGAAATCTGTTCTGACCTACAGCTCTCGAGATTTCCATCAACCTACTTGCCAACACTGTATCATTTGCATAGGTTGTTTGTTTCCGGCTTATAAATGCTAAAAGAAATACAACTACGCAAAAGTGTGAACGTGTTCATGACGAACGAGCGCGTAAGAAAAATAAGGTGGACACAGACAGACTTTGCAACTACGCATTACCTGGTGTTGCTTCCAACAGGTATGGGCCATGATACTGCTGAGCCTCATTGCTTGCGGTTTCACTCACTACGTCTGCGCTCGCCTACTCGAGACAAATCGAGGAAAACGACTGGGACACTACATCTGGACGTTCACTACGAGTCTATTATCTGAAGGCAAGCCCCTACTTTTTGCGCCCTCTGTCACTCTGGACCTTGCTCTCAGGATATATTCCGATACTTTACCAAATATGTCTCGTTCGAGGTTTGTCTTTGAGAATGTCTGGAACAGTTGAGTAAACGGTTGGTGCAGTCAGCAAACGCGATAGACGATCTAAGCGTAAAAGTAGGATGCAGATAAGCGGTAACGTTTCCTTGAGACCGATGGAAAAGGGGGAAAGTACGCAGAGTCCTGCGCACTTGTCCTGTGTCTCTCTTTTTCATGAGCGTCAAGGACCTTAGGACAGGCTTTCCCCAATGCGGTCACTGCGATGCTGTACAAGATCTAGAGCACATTCTTCTCACTACCAACCTTCCCGAACCGTACTCTCGCCCCCCTCTCTTTCACAAAATTTATTGGTCCACATCCAGCCCACCAATGCTCACCTTTCTGGATCCCTATTGTGAAGGGGCTCATTATTTCATTCCCCACATCAGCATCAGCAATGGGGTAGAGTACATGACCCTCTTATGACCCTCTATAGGACATACTACCACTTATTGTAATTACATTTCCCTAGTTGGTAAAATTCTACCGATATAGTTTGCCCGTACATCTTGTATATCCAATGCGGTGCAACACTACGCGTGACATTTACATCCTGACTATTGCTCTTCATCATGGCCAATGGAAACGTTCTATGACATCAGCTGTAACCTATTGGTGTAAGCCAGCTTCGATAAGTGAACGCCTGGTGACCACCTTCTGGCTCATGGGCATCATCCTGATCACAACTTTCTTCACGGCTTTCATGAAGGCCAGTCTGTTGGTTAAGCAGGACATTGAGCGCATCTGGGACGTCGACGATCTCGCCAAAGAAGAGAAAATACGTCCAGTTGTGTTGACAGGGTCTGGCTTCTTCCAAGCCATAAAGGTAGCGGCTCAACAACGTCACAAATTTAATTTACTTTTGAATCTTTGATACTTGCAGTATACACCGGTAGAATCATTCCAGAAGGTGTACCAACGCGTGACTGAAATGAATGGAGCCATGAATGGACCTGAAATGTTCAGCTTGAAGATATTGAGGGATATTCAAGCAGAGAAGGCGGCTATGCTCTTCACGAAGGTAATGACGTGTTTAATAAATAATGCGCAGCTCAGCGACACCCACTGGTCAATGTTTACTAATTCTGTACTGGTTGGCATTCTCTCTTTTAGACAGTTTACTCAGCCGTTTGTCTTGATGCTTTGTTTACGAGTAGAGCATTCCTTGCTGATATAAATTATACCTGTCTTTTTGCTGCCGGAGTTTCGTTTAAAAAACGGTGCGAGACTATACTGTTCTACGCTGAAAAATCGATGGTCTGCACCTTCGTTGACTGCAAATCGTCGTCGTGTCTTCCAGGTGGCAGTAAATGGTCGACTTCGGGAGCATTGTCCTGAACTGCACGGCGAATTCTATTACGCTCGCGAACCCATGACGCAGGTTCCCATGGCAACCTTCACGAGAAAGGGCATTCCCAATGGCTTGCATGCCCTACTCAATAAAAAGTGAGAACACGTCGTTACATCGATGCACGTTTACAAGTGCTCGCTTTGCCGTCCTTGATTCCTAAGTGTTTCCATATTAACTCGCAGACTTACACAAATGCGCGAAAGTGGACTTCTGGACAAATGGCTGGATGAAATCTCTTCTCCTGGCTGCGAAGATCAAGAAACAAGCTCTTCACTAGAAAACGAAGGCACCGATCTGACACAGTTTGCGGCGAGCTTTCTAGTTCTGGGTCTAGGTCTCTCCATCGCCTGTCTAGTCCTGACTGCGGAGAGTGCCAGTTGGGCTCTCAAGAAGCGGAACCACCCTTGTCTGAAGGGCCCAAAATAATGAACGCGCGTACTACGAAGTAGACTGATAGTAGCTGAATGTTATCATAAAATGTTATACGTATATGTTATCATAACATACATGACGTCCCAATTAGCTTTCGTGGACAACGACACCTTGCGCCATCACGCGGCTGATGCGTGAAACATGTAATTAGACAGAAAAGTGGGGCCTTTCTATTAAGGGAACGCTAATATTCCAAAAGAATAAAGTATTCCGAGCCTATACATGAAATATCTTCTATTCCCCAGTGAGGGACTCGCTTGGGGGACAATTTCATCATTATAACCACCGAGTTCCTTGGAATGGCCTTGATGACAGTTGTGGTTCAAAGTCGTAACCTATCTATCGCGGTGCATAGCAGGGAGGTTGCCGTCATGCTAGCGTGCTTTCGTGTTGCTTACTTCTTTGACTTTCTATCTTTACTTTTATTTACAGACCCGTTATTTTATGCAATATCTGCTATCCACCCTTAAGAATCATAAAAATCACGTTCTCTGTCTTTTCTTGCTCAAGAGTGCACTTAGTGGTCCATCTGTTGAAGAAATCAAGTGCACAGAGGAGTGGCAATATATTCCACTCCACTTACTCCTCATGTGAAATACCACAAAAGAATGTTTCAAACAAACGCTGCAAGTTATCAGGCTTTACTCGCTAACAATCAATTCAGGGTGCAGAAATCCAGGGAAATGGGCTTTTCGCCGAAAAATTAAAGATTTATGGACACAAAGGAGAATCCCTCACCGTCGAAGCGCTGATCCTCCGCAATAACGGCGTAAGTAAAAATTTGTACTTTGAAGAAATAAGGAAAACTTTCTCAAATTGGAGTTTACTGCATCAATTTGCTAATGCGACGGTGCACAATAAAAAATAAATAAGCGTAAAATGGCTCTGTATTACCCACTCAAAAGGCTCGTCAAGACCCACCTCGTTAGCCACTTGTTGTGGTGGTGGCGGCGGCATGTTGCTGGGGGGATCTGGCGTCCTAGGCCGACTTGACAGGGAACTGTGCGGACATTTGTATGAAAGAGTCTGATGAAAACCCCACGGAAAATACCCAAGGCAGCACAACCGGCTCTCGGATTGGAACCTGGATCACCTTCCAGTCTCGTAGTTGTCATATTGTAGCCAAAACCCGCGCTCTTCAGGACTTTCGCCGATTACCTCTCCCGTGAAAAACAATTGAGCATATCCACACATTCATCTCCATCGCTCGAAAGCACGTTCCCCTCTGACGTGGAATGAGCGGTGTCCTCCCTACGCCGTAGGAAAATTCGGCGATAGATATTTGAACGGACGTGTTCGTTTCAGGATCTTTAAGATTAGACTAATTTTAAACGAGGACTGTCTTTCATTCTACAGTCTCAGTTTTTGGCCGAGAGACCCTAATTAAAGAGTTGCTTAATAAACTTTAGGTACTTAGTGATGCGATACAACTTCTCTTGGAGAGAATGTTCGCAAGGGTGTGTAACTCAATTTCAAGAATGGTATCTATGCTGCTCTTATAGCTTTTGTTTTCTTTTTGATATGGTGCATCTAAAATAAATAAATAAATAAATAAGGCTCGTATTTCACATGATACGTCATGAATGGTGGATGCGAACTGGAAAATGAAGGCGACTCATAAACCTTTAACTATGCGTAAATTAGACTTCTGTTGTGTTTATAACCGCGTAGACTGTAGGCCGAAATAAAACGGCATTTTGCATGTCGTGCTCCGAATATTTTATAAAGGGCAACGACTACGCGTAAATTCAATACTCTAAATGAACGGAACAGCAGCATACGTTCGTCTCGCTTTGCACAGTTTCCATTCTAGAAACCATGCAATTTCTGAGTTATTCCAATTATACAGTTTTCATTTCCTTATAACGCGCTGAGAACTGTCCCATAATTTCCCCCATACTACTGTCCTTCAATGTCTTTTTGTTTAAATTTTTTATCGGAACTATACGCATCTACCGTTACTTTATTACACACGAAGCATGTTGTACACGACCAATAGCGCTCGACTCGTGTCAACAACTACGGCTGAAGAGCAGGCTGTGTGCTTGGAATCATCACAGACGACGAGGTTGTCCACACCTAGCACTGCCCTGCACGTCCTGTACAGATGTCGCACGTTTCCAAAGCACCCTAGTTTTCGTTTGATATCAGCGCCACCTCCCAGAAGCCACTGTAGTTGCTATCATGAAGGCCTACAAACCCGAAACCAAGGGGGCGCTTGGAACGGTATTGAGCTTTGCTTCGAATGGCTGTCTTCCACACGTAGTAACTCACTTTTAACGCTTTGCTACGTCAACTAAGTTTACTAGCTAAGCAAACGTTTTTAACGTACGCTATAGCGTTCTGGATCCGTTAAAAGCACTATTGTACACAACGAGGTTTGGCCGAGGCAGACCACACTTAGGGACGACACAAACACATTGCATATTGTTGTTGTTGCATTCACTATTGTACATTTCCAGTGCACAACTTGCCGGTCCCTGGATCTTAGGTATATCTCAATAAAAAATGGCGAGGGCAAGAAGCGCGGTTTCCACCGAGCCTGCGTAAATTATGAGTATATATACCGAAAATATCGCAGCGCACCGACCTCCCAAAATTACAGAACGACGCGATGCAAAACATCACCACCACCACCAACAGCCATACTGTACCACATTACTGGTAGTAATGGAATAATGAGTCTCCTTACAGCGAAGAATATTTGTAAAAGGTGAAAGGGCCTCACAGAGATGTCTGAAAGCCCCGTATGAGGAAAACTCCCAGACAGAACAGCCGAACCCGGGTACCTCCCAGGAATCAGATCAAAGAAACAACCAATCAGAAGCAGGCATAGCGAATGGGGGTCTACTAACTTCCCACATTTGTCCGCGTATCTAGAGGTGACAACACTTTCTAACGGCATGTACGACACCATTTTGCGAGTCAACTCTGTTTTTCAGTTTCGCAGGCGTCTACGTAGGGAAAACTACGCTGACGCTTGGGCAGTCGTCAACAAAAAGCTGGTCGGTCCACGAGCACCTACGCCCATTTGGGACCAATTCTCGACAATAAGAACCGCTACAACGGCCAGCGACTAAGAAAGCAGTACGCTGCAAGATCCGTCCTATGCTATACGGGCCGTAGTGAAGCACTTGAAGAAAAACCGGACAAACGGACGCTCACTGGGGCAATGCTTGCCTTTCTACACGCATTTTGGTGCAGTCGCGGGGGAAACGGTATGCTAGAACATCAATAGTCGAATATGCTTTGTCGTGCCATTGTTTTCGGCTTTATAGCGCCGTAGCCAGCCATTCTAGCCATGTCTCTCCATCCACTCAAGTCTCTCATAGAACTACTACTCCAGGTTGTTGTTTATATGTGCTCATGAACAACGTGAAATAATAACGACGATATAATAATAATAATTACAACGTCTGAATGATAGCGCTCATCATTGAAAGGAAAAAGAACAGAAATAAATCAGACGTAAACGAACCAAATTTATAACACAAGAAGAACAAACATCAAGAGGGTTTGTGCAGTGGAGACTTGAAAAGAAGCCACTGAACGCCAAAGATATGCAAGTGTCAATTTCTTGCTATCTCACGAAGACGTTCGATACTCCGTACGAAAGGCCTACACACAATCACGTATCACAGCTGGTCAGGATCTCTTCTCCAGTTCTATTTGCTTTACCACCGTATGCTTTGCACCGCACTAACTGGAACAGCGTGAAATAGAGGCAGTTGAATGCATTTCAGCGTGACGTTGCTTCTATTGCAATGGCTTTATAGTGCACCCATTACCCATTATTGCGCGTACGCTGGAAAACTTGCGCTATCTTTCCGAGGGTTTCCCTCTTACGACAATAGACGTTCACTGGAGAACTCGCAATTTGTGGCTCATAGATTGCCTTCACGGATACGCATTGAACGTTACTCGTATCGAGAACCGGGAAATAAAGACTAACAGGGCTCGCCCATAAAGATCGGCTCTGTTTCGGTGATCCGTTAATGTCCGGCCGTTTCACCCTTCGTCGTAAAGTGCACCGGTCACGTGGCTTCCGGTCAGAAATCACTTTGTCTGGGTGGGCTTATATTCGTTCTCCGTGAACCCACATCGACGCTTCCGGAAAGATTTCGCATTGCTCATTAATTTTTTCGTCCCCTTGTGAAGTCTCTCTCTTCTTGTAGTCGCGCTTTTCAGGTGGAGTACATTGGGGGCGAATACCATCTGCATGATTTAATGACGGGTGCACATCAGTTGTTGATGATGATTGATGGCAATCTCGATTGTTGTTGTTTTTTTTTTGCGCTACTATAATGCGTGAATGAATGCTGAGTAGGAGAGTGCACCACCTTTTAAATTTAAATGATCAACCTAAAGTACAGATTATAAAATGGCTGATACGCACATAAGCTAAACTAAAGAAACGATAAACTAAATCCGTAAAAGCCATCATGAATATTTCTGAAACGTCATTACGAATCCTCGAGATAATATGACATCACAAAGAACCTTTAGAAAGGGTGTAAGAGGCTTTCCACCCAGAAATCAGGGTAAGAATTCGGAGAGAGAGAGAAAAAAGAACAGCAGAGACAGCGATGCTGATTAGTGAGCAGGACAGAGAGCACATAGGCGCTGTGTGTACCTCTCTCCGTCCTGTTCCAGAAGCACTTTAAAACCATGATATCCTACAAACAGGTCCAATTCTCCTTGTTACTAACTACTGTGTTCACGTAATGAACGTGATATAATGTACAAAAGAAAGTTAGCTCTACTTCGTTGTTCGTTACGATGACTTTTGACACCAGACGCGTTATGGAATACTTTTATCACATATACGTATATATACACCGTATTCGAGGTTGTTTCGTCCTCGCTTCAATTCCTCGAGTCACTTGTATTTGTAGGACCTGACCAGTTCCATTACAATAGAGTTTATCCTCTGCAGAAACTACTACTAAGCTTCATCGCGAACACTTGAGGTGTTGCAACTTTTCAGCAATTAGCTATCTTGCCAATACAACAGTTATTTACATTAAACCTGGACGTATGTACACATACATGGTTTTACTCAAGGTACCAGGGATAGGCAGTATTTAAATACATTGTAATTAAACTACAAATACATGTATTTATATACAGACTCGAAAAATGTATTTATAATTATATTGAAATACCAATTTTCTGGTATTTATTCTCGTAAAATATTCTTAAATACAGAATATACTGACCCCTGCATCCTTTTGTCTAATAAATACATCCCCCTCTTTTCCTCGTGCATATCAGAAAAAGCTATGAAGCGATCTGCTTATCACCCACGGTTATATTATCACAGCTGTTTATCAATCATTGATCACTGTCAGTGATCAATGATTGAATGTGTTTATGTTATCAATAATAATAATTGGGATTACGTTACAATGCGTACCTCGATACGTACTGTTCAATCTGTTCTGCATGATGTATTTGCAGAGATGTGCTGTAAATACGTTTTTAGTAGCTTAACTATACCTACTAGTGTAGCTACATTACAAACTTCTTTGCAACTACTAGGATGGAGTTGACATTTGTAACTGCTCCGACGATCGTTTAGGCGTCGAAATAGCGCGTGGGGAACGACAACGCGCCCCTCCATACAATACTGTGTCACCAGGGCTGTGAAGGAAACCTGTCATCAAGGCATGACTTTTCTTCTGAACTGGAACTAGCCAAAACGAAGCTTTTCGGAGAAATCCAAACTGCTTTAAATTTTACGGCTTTTCGGAGAACGTCCAAGTTTCACGGTGCTGATGGTCATGGAACTGCTTGCCGTTGTCGGCGACGGTATAACGTTTCCGGAAACATTGTTATTTTATAGTATGTATTCTGCATTGACAATTGGAACACTTTCGAACAGCATGTACGACACCATTTTGCGAGTGTTGATCTGTTTTTCAGTTTCGCGGGCGTCTACGTAGGAAGAACTACGCTGACGCCTCGTCAACAAAAAGCTGGTACCCCGGTCAACAATGATCAATGAGAAGTTCCCGTCCACTCAAGACCAATCCGGGACAATAACAACAGCTGCAACGGTCAGACTAAGGAACCCGTACGATGCAAGATCCGTCACAGGCTACGGAACGTATTCAAGTAGCTGAAGAAAAACCGCAGTTGAAAGCTTGCAGTTGCTCACTGGCTCGGGATTAATTGTATGGTGCTTGCCATTCTACAGCTGAGTATGTATATGCTGTTCCGAGATTTCTGTGCGGGGAAATGGTATGCTGGAAAAATAGCCGTATTTTGGTTCCGAAGAGAATCCCGAGAGAGAGCAACGCATTAGCGGCCGTCTCTCGACTGTCACTTTGGATCAGAGCTTCCATTCGTTTCGCGGGCAACCGACAGTGAGAGTCGCTCCCTACTTTCGACATGGCTGCCGATTAAATACTACCACACCCCAACTGTTATTACGTTCAGTTCTGGTAGGGATCTGCTTTCTTCCGTTGGGACAAACATAAAAACGGACTGCTTTTTGTTTATTTCGTCGGGAGAACGCAGAAATATAAAGCACAATAACAATAAATAGGGAGCTGCTGTACCCTACGCCATTAAGTATAAAAGTTTACAAGTAGTATTTATATATTTACGCAAACTTTAGAGAGTGGCGTTAGCAGTCCAAGTTCGCATCCCGTCACAGTAGGATGAACTACAGAAACAAGATTGGAGATAAATCTCGCTTCAAGACTCTTAGAGAACGATGACACCGTCTCTTCATCGAGTCAATTCCATTCACCCATAGTGATAAGATGGCGTATATGCAGGCCAGCTGGTGGATCACGACTCAAAAAGACTCAGGCTTTTACATTATGTATACGTGCGGGGAAGAAAGAGCGTCGTTCTAAACGATAGCGGAAGTCACTCAAGTAGATCACTGAACAATTCAAATGTCCCAAGGTCACTGTGCAGGAAAAAAGAAGAAAAACACGAGGCCACGACGGTGCAACTAAACCAACTATACCGTCTTTAGCAAGTTGGTGGTCGTCTATAAATTAAGAGGTTTAGTGAATCGTCGTACGACGTAAGATAGCGTAGCCGCCAGTTGACATGCGCAATGGTAGCGTACGTAAGGACGGCTTGCGAGCCATTTTTCAGAAATAGAAGCTTGCGGGGGAGCATCTCGCAGGATTGGTATCGGTTGAAGCCTGCTCTGAAGATGAAGCCTGGGCTTGTGCCAATACGGAGGTACAGAAGACAACCACCAAGCAGCTCAATGGACCCTCCGTGTTCACCAAAGTTGATGCTTCATCTTCAATGGATTTCGTCCACCAACTTGCTGGCATCTGTTTTCTCTATTTTATTGCCATTATATCGGTTACTCCTTGGACTTGAACTCGTTAAGATCGAAAAGCAAAGTATACTGAAAGTACGAAATAACGTCAAATATCGCAAAAATAAATTCACACATAGCGTCTTGTCAGTTACATTTCGAGTCGTGCGACTAAGTTCCAGATCGCCTCCGTCTAAACGCACACCGCTGCATCTGTTCGAAATGGTTCAACGTAGTTGTGGCTGATATTCCCCACTGCATCCTACACCTTCTGCACCGTGACGACCTCTGTTGGATAACACTGGCTACCTTACTGGGTCCCGTTCATCAGCCGACCAACGCGCTTCTCCGCTTTCTCCATGCTTCGAACCTTGTCAACGCCTGGTGATTGTGTAACCGCGTGTGGGATTTTTCAGTTTTAGTCTCGTTTCTTTTCCTTCTTTTATTTATTTTTTTAATAGTAAGCCGACACATTGCTTACGTATTTTCCCTCCATGACCATGAACATTTCCGTAAAGCTGAAGCCATGGGGACAATCCGGGACAGGTAGTCAACATGGAACGTCGAAGAGAACATCTCTATGGACCTCTCCTTCCAAGACGTTCACACTTGAGGTCTTCAAAACCGATGCGCTTTCCAACTTGAGCTACTTATATCTCCTCCTCCTATCCCCGATTGGCTCATTTTCTTCGTGTTTACCCTTTTCTTTATCTTGAGCGAAATACTCCTCTGAGATAAGTTGCTCTATGTACGGCGATATGTGAACTGATGGACTGCTGACGCATCTGCCGCCCGCCTTTTTTATATGCTTGGCTTCTTGGTAAAGCAATGCTGCGACCTTGTTACTTTTTTACAGAATCCTGGTAGTCTCGAATTTTGGCATTTTGGTTCACATCTGTTGCAAACTTTGAGATATTCTATCAATTTACCATATCTCTTATTTTTGCACGCATTACGTCCTCTCAGTCGACAGTTTACACATCTCGATGGACTCACACTTGAAAGGAATGGCATAAACTAACTCCACTTTGCAGTCAACAAATTTCTTTTCATGTTTTATTCCACATTCTTCCGGCTTTTCCTTGTTGATTCTATAGCCGGAATAATGTGGAATAAAACATGAAAAGAAATTTGTTGACTGTAAAGTGGAGTTAGTTTATGCCATTCCTTTGAAGTGTGAGAAGGAGTACATCGGGATGACATCGAGATGTGTAAATTGTCGACTGAGAGAACGTAATGCGTGCAAAAATACGAGTTACGTTAAATTGGCGGAACATCTCAAAGTTTGTAACAGCTGCGAAGCAAAACGCTAAAATTCGAGAGTAGTAGGATTCTGTACAGAAGCAGCAAGGTCAGAGCATTGCTTTACCAAAAGGCACGCGGCAATGCGTCAGAATAGCTTACCTCAAAGGAGTATTTCAGTAAAAATAATGAAAAACGGAAACACTAGAGTCACTAAATAGCTACTTAGTGACTCTAGTAAACAGGAACAGAAGTAGCCAATCAACGAGAGGTGGAGAGAAGGAGGGGAGAGAAAGGAGAGCTCAAGTTGGAAAATAAAGCCTTCGGTTTGTTATTTCAGTGTTGTGTCTGTGTCGTCCTGCACTGGGGTTTTATAGATTCTAACCTAACAGTTGCACTGTGTGTACGGACGGCGTGATGAGGAGATATTAGTTCGACCCACGTCCAGATATACGACCACGATCTCGTCATCGTAGAGACACAAAGAGTGAGACGACGGAGAAGAAGAAGAAGAGAAACTGCGCCAAGCTTTCATTTTTACTGGAGTTATCGACAGAATCATGTGTACTACACGCGAGACATATTCAAAGGTTGAACTTGGGGCTGTCATGAAGTTCCTGTTCAAACAGAAAAAAACTCCAAGGGAAATCTATGAGTGCCCATTAATTGATGAGTGCCCATCATACTCAACCGTGAAGAAGTGGTGTGCCAACTTTCAGCGTGGGAATGCCACCGAATACGCAGGTATATCAAGGGGACCTCCATCCGAAATCGTTGATTGTGTTCATGATCTCATTTTGGCAGATCGGCGAATCGCGGCTAAAACAATTGCGGAGACCTTAGGCATATCTAGAGATCGCATTGGTCTTGTAATACAACAATACGTTGTGACAATACAATACATATTGGTCCTGTAATTCTTGGAGGGTTGAGTAGACGGAAGCTGTCAGTCAAGTGGGTGTCGAAAAGTTTAAAAGCCGATTAGAAACAACGCCGAATGGATGCCCCCAAGTTGATTCTGCAGCGTTTTGAGCGTTCTAGTGACACTTTCTTGACAATTGATGAAACATATATGGTTGCATCAGTATGATCTTGAAAAAAAAAAAAAAAAAAAAGAAACAACTGTGCATGAAATGACGGTACTCGGAATTTTCGAGGCCGAAGAAATTAAAGACTGAATTATGAGCGGGGAAAGGTCGTGGTAACGGTTTTCTGGGACGAGGAAGGTGTTTTGATAGGTGAAACAGGTAATGCAGTATACTACTGCAGCTTGCTCTGCCGGTTAAACGAGACTTGGGTAGAAAAACGGCGGGGGGAATGTCCTTTTGCAAGACAATGCACCAGCCCCTAAATCAGACAAGAAAATACAGGTTCTGAAGGACTTGCGATTTGAATGCATTGAGCATCCGTCGTACTCGCCGCATCTTGCTCTATCGGAGTATTTTTATTCCAAACCCGATAAAAGTTTGAAATGAAAAGTAAGAGATTCTCGGAGGTGATAGGAGGAGGCGAAGCATATTTCGGAGAGCAGACGTGGAATTTCTTTTTTCGTGGGTTAAAGAAGCTTCAGGAAGGATGTGCGAGTGCGTTGAACTTGATCGTAATGACGTTCGAGTATTACGTACATGTCTTAATAACTTTAAGGAATATTGAATGGTGCCGTTCTTAGTGTTTACGGCTTTAATCATTGACGCACTGCGGGTACCCCTATTCGTAAATATGTGCTGTTCACCATCCTGTGAGAATTCAGCAGGGTCATGTACCAACCAATATAAAACAAACGGTTAGCAAACAGCGACGCTTGCCTAGAAACACGGAGAGAAAGAAGTTGCACATCCACGCCGTCATCCCTGGTCAGTCTGCCTGTCCGGCCCGCCTACCCCGTACTTCCGGAGCCTTTTCCTGTTTCTGTTCCGTGTTCGCTTCTGTGTTACAATAAACGACGCAAGCCGCGTAATGTCTCCTACGAGAGACATTACGCGTTAATATTGTAAGACGTGCATTTGCAAAAATAGTTAAGGTTACAGCACAGAAATGCTCCTTTGCGGTTTCGAATTAAATATGTACGTTAATCAGCGAAAGAGAATCGAAAACATGAATCGCGCAGAAGGTACGCCCATCAGGCCACCTCATGAGAACAGAATGAAGAGCTAGTTAACTTCTTCATTCGATCATTGGTTCTTTCGTTGTTGCAATCATCATTTACTTGTTCATAAACCCTGTAATTTATTAATAAGACGGTTGTTTGTAAAGAGTTTTATATGCTTCTTTTCGCGGGCCTTCTCATGTCGTATATATCCCATTCGCAGGTATCTGTTCGTACATTTTGAAATTGCGTATCGATTTTTGAATATATATCAGTTGAATAACGGTGGCGCGCCTGGAGGTGTTTTTTTTTAAATATTATATTTGATGACTGCTATGTTATAAGATGGAGACATGTACGTCTTCGGAGGTGTTAATTTTCTGAAGGGCCCGTCAGTTACACTTGCTGGGTAGAGCGAGGTATGGCTAAATGGGATGATGATATGAACAAGTCCACCACAGTTCCTTGTCATCTGCCACATACTTTGGCATCGCACCCAAGCAGTGGTCGTAACTATTGACCGAGGAGTATGTGTCACCAAAGTAATGACCCCGAGGAATGTCATCAACCTTGGTCGTATCCGGCTGAGACACTGAAATATTTCCTTTTTATTTCTTCCTATATCACATCGCATCACTAACTAGTATGACTATAAATTTCTATGAGAGAGCTGGGACGATGGACTAGAAATAGCACCTTACAGCCACTTTCTAGCCCATCTCGTAAAAATTCATATTTTCTGTTTCCTTCAAATTCCTACATCATGTCAGTGCACACTTAAAAGGAGATGCCACGAAAGGTCGGACTCCTCAATTGTAGAGCGATACTAGTGCTTTCACACGAGCAAGAAAGCTACATTGCATCAAACGCATCTGCTAAAGAAGGAACACAGTAACTTATCGCCACGCGCAACCAGCAGTGCTACTTGCATTCAACAAGTACACGTGCTTGCAGTGTACTTGCTTTCTGTCGGAAGCACCCGCACCACTAATCATCATCATCATCATCATCGCCAACATGCTGCTCACCTTCATTGGCATCATCATTCCAGGAGTTTTCCACCAAAGTAACTGGTGCAAGTGATGTGGAGTTGCGGACCTAACACTAGTGAAGCCAAAATCTCCATTTTATTTTTTCCTTAAAACCAAACCAAACCAAGTACACGTACATCCACGGACAATGAATAATCCGCGAAATATCCCGATACATCTCCCGCTATGCATTCTGTGAATCCGTGAATATGCGATCAAAACGCGAGCAAGAATCCGTATTCAACCCTTATCTTTTGAAGTGTTGTTGTGACCACAGCCTGCAAAGCCATGGTCAACCCAGGACAATTCCTTGCAGGGCTTCACTTACACCCACGATGCCTCGTTTATCAAGGACCAATACCCCCCCCCCCCCCCCACTTTTTTAGAATACGGTTAAAATCGAGGGAATTAGCAAAAAAAAAAAAAAGAGAAAAAAAGAAGAAGAACTCAACACACACCCTGCACGAGAAAATCAATGTTGCCTATCGTAGGATGAATGCTCAGTGATGCAAGCAAGCAATGCTACGTTTCTTGATATTGACGTATCAGTCGCGCTTGCATTGAGGTTCGCATGCCAAACTCTCGTTCGGTCCCTCGGTTGCTTTAGGAAATGTGTTTGAACATTCTATTTGCCGAACGCCATGAGTCAACAGGAAACGGCTCTGTAATGAATAGGGAACTGCTTCGGAGATTCCTTCGTGTGTTTGCCTCATGATTGAGTCACCCTACCGTTGTGCTCGGTGTCGGTATTTTTTACTTATTTATTTATTTCTTCTTTCGTTTTCAACGCATTAGTGATCGATTGATTGAAAAATAAAAACTCGGAGATGTGAGTCCCGGCAAAGTCGGGACGGGCTATTCCTGAACACGTGAGTTGAAAAGAAAGCATATATATACACACATATATATATGTATATATAGGGTGAGGTAAAACGATGGTCAAATTTTAGCTCAGATCGGTGCAGGGAACAACACGAATCTTATCTCATTTACAAATTCCAATCAACCATTAACGAAGATCTGGGAGCACTTTCAACGGTAACAAATTTGGCCGCCTAGATGAGCTACACTTTCTTCCTTTTCGTTTCCCTTCTGTTTTTCTTTCTTTCTTTTTTATTTTCAGCAAAGTTTGAAGCAGCGCTCACCCTGCTCGGAATTTTCCCCAAAGCGGACAGTGACCTACGGCGAATGACATCACCACCCGGACTTGACCTTCTGGAATATTCCCGAACCTGACTCACTGACAAACGCCGGTGGCGTGCCCGTACCGATTATGACGTCATGTAGCAAACCTATTTAAGAAATGTGTAATCAGCTACGCATCTTTTGTCCTGACGAAGACAGTGCCACTGTCGAAACGTCGACCCCTTGCCTGTTTTACTTTTTAACGTCTCCCCATGTAATAAACTAGTGTTTGTAACTTCCCTAAAATCTGTTTCCGCGTCTTTTTTTTGGACTTCTATATATATATATATATATATATATATATATATATATATATATATATATATATATATATATATATATATGTATATATAGATACTCATTGAACGATGCGACAGCACCAGAGGACACGTGTTTCGCCGTGTTTGCGGCTCGTCGGCCCTGGGTAGCTGCGCATCGTTCGAGATTGGCAAACCAGGGGTCACTCAGCGAGCGATATACACCTGGGAGGGTGACTGAGCACTCCTCAATGCCACAGTGCAAGCCAGTGAATTATAAAGAAGGGGAAAAAGCCATTAAAAAAATAAGTAAATGATGCTAGACGTGTTTGAAATTCAAACTTACAGATTACAATGGCTTCTATGGCTATAGCCATAGAAGCCAGTGGGTGGTCAAATGGGTGGCCAAATAAAAAGTGGGTGGTCAATATGTGGATATAAAATGAGCCGGAACGCACTTGGAATTAATGAGATACGCCTAAACCGACCCAGTTGTCGCGTGAGGATACTCAGAGAGTATTACATATCAATTGTCTTATGTGAGTTTCAAGTGCCAGCTGTAGACGCAATTAAGCTTGTATTTGCTCACGATAAAAGAACATGATCCTTTGATGCTCATAAGGACCTTGATGTTACTCGTAAAACGACTTGGAAAGAGCATTTCCACGTAAGAATATTCCAAAGTGCCCTTGCTGTCTTTCATCCACCCGTAATCCAGTTTTGTAATAGCGGATACGACTTCCCTCCACATGCGTAAGCCGGGCAGCTTTCTTTTTATATTTCGTTTTGATCCAACAGCTGGGGCAAAGCATGGACCGTTTCCGTTTAAAATGCCTTCCAAGACACGCTTCTAAGTTATGTTGTACTCACAATTGTGGGGAAAAGCAAAACATTGGACACCAGTCCCGCAGGGGCAATGTCCTACTTGGGTCAATACTGACGTGACACGTGTATTTTGATTTATGCACCCCAACGAAGGAAAGATCCGCCTTTCAAGTGCAAAGAATATTCGTATTTCGATAGAATTGGGAGTCATTTGGGAAAGCGAATCACGATGGCATGACAAGAATATTGGCACCACGCCAAGAGTTTGAGAAAACGTCTCTTTGAATTAAGCTAATGAAAGTTTACTGCGGGGAAGAAGATAGCATGCAGAAAGGGGGAAAGGAGGACGACTCCGGAGCGATTAAGATTGATGCGAGTAGTAGGGGTGGAGAAAATTTGCGTCTGAAAAGGGGGGAGACACAAAAAGTGCGACAACAATGGGTCTGTTGGGCTAACGTCTTTCCGCGATTGAAAGGTTGTGCAGGACGACGAACCAAGTGGTGAAAGTGTAGCGTATAGGCTGTGACACAAGTAGTAACGCCACTGTCCTGAAAATCTTTCCGCTGGAGTTTTTACTTGTGTAGCTAATTCCTAGCGGAAAAGGCACGATATATTATCATTTAAAAAGCGTCTATTCTTTGTAAACACACTCCTGCAGTGGATAATGGAAGGCATTCGCTCACGTTCCACTGCAGGCGGCTATGCGGGGGAGGACCTCGATATCCCCGAAATTCACGTTCTCGAAGAATGCTCCATTGCTTGGTAGGGTGATATGCCGTGTTTAAAAACACGTTGTGTGTAAATATTTTCTGAAACGAATGTACATAATATTGTCTCTAGTTGTAACTGCATGTTCTATGGTAGTGCTTCGGGTGTGTTGTATGTTGTGTGTTGTTACCGTCAATGAATTTTCCTATTACAACCTTTCACGGTTTCGATGTCTGTCGATCCAAGTCGTTTTAGCGACCGTTATGCTTGGCAGGGCGGACACGACGGAGCAACATGTTAGTTAGTCCAAGTTCGGTGTTTGTGTCCAGGTTAGTCTAAGTTCGCCTCTGGCAGTTTCCTGCGCGCGATTGTGCATTTTATAGCCAGATAACATTTATTTATAGTAGTTTATTTTGCAACGCGGATTTCGACCACTTTATTTCGAGGTACACCCCTCATGCGGATGAGGACAATACACGAAAGACCCCAAAGAAAATAGCTTCTGGCTTTTTTTGCCCTGGGTTCTTTCCACACATGGTGTGGGCAGAATAAAACTGTATTATTATACTATCTGACCTACTATGCGATACCCAGACATTCACTTCTTGAAAAATGACGTAACTGCTGTGCAAAGAAATTAATTTATAAAAAGCTGTTGCACAAATGTTGTACAGGCAATGTTGTATTTATACTTGTGCGTACTCTTTGCATGTCCTGGAGTAGTGAGCTACAAATTAGGTGGCAAATTTTCTCATCTATCTTCACGACATGTATTTGTTGTTGTTGTTGTACATAGTCCTTCCAATCTGATATTTTTCTTCACCTCTTATTTATATATTGTACCTTCTATGTAAGTTAATATAATAGATGAAGCACCGTCACAGCCTGTCACAGAGAATGGTGGCCCACATGCCAAGAGGCGTAGGCCAACCTGTGCATCCATCAATACACACGAAGGTGAATAGATTATTATTAATGTTATTACTCTTATAATTATTATTATTTTAAAGACTATTTACATACCTGATGTACGAGACGTGGAGGTAGTATCTCGGTTCAACCTCAGATCCATAGCATGACTCTGTAGTACTTGTCAGTAAAGCTTTCCCTTGCAGTGCTTCCGTCATCTGACCCAGCAACGCCGTCAGAAGAACGTCATTTTTTTCACATAAGGCCGTCTCCACCAATCGATGGCATCTTGACAAGGTTTGCACTACCCTGTTACGTAATTGTGCAGTGTTCGGTGCAGCTAATGACACGTCTAGGTCCTTCTACTGTCAAAGGATGCCACCTAGTGGCGCGACGGAAGCGCACAGAAAAGTAGGGCTAAATGACAAAGAACAAAAACTACTCGGCTTCCTCGTAGCATCTTTGACACACATGAGTTTTGGGTACGACAAGAATACCGTGCGACTACAATAGATAATTATGAGGAGTGCCTAAATATAAAAGGATGACTACAGATAGCAAGCTCGAAGAAGAAATCCGATCCGTGTATCACTACCCATGTCCCAGACGACAGCGGGGTACTTGTATCGCGAATCAGGAAGCGATGCTGGATATGACGATAAAAGGATAGCTGAAAATACGGGAGACAAAGCTTCTTTGGCTGATCTACTAATGCGCGATATCCGGTCGTTTCTTCACAGGGCTATCGTAAAGTGCTTTGGCCACGTGACTTCCGGTCTTAGATGACGAAAAATTCGTTTCGTACAGGGTGCGTTTCTCGAAGGAGCCAAGAAGAAAGCAACGAGAAGAAGCCAACTTTCAATGGCTCGTCCCCTAAAATCTATTCCTACCCTATTGGCTGACGTGCTTATCCAAAAAGGTGTGCATATTATCTGCTTCGCGTTGGCGCTCTAGCCATGACGTTGTCTTGGTATTGCAATTCTTTTTGGCAACGACACTCTCGATGATTAATCAATTTGGTGTTCCCATCTCATTTCTTTTCCCGTCGCAATGAAACCTTAAAGCAATCATCGTACCGCTTCTAGATTATATCCACGTGGAGCAGCCGCTGGTTACCTGGCTTACTCAGCAACCATTAAAGGGGCAGTGAAATGCAGACATTCTCATCGGCGAATGAAATAAGTGGCTACGTTGACAGCATATACAAAAGGAAAACAATTCATTCGCCGCGTCGTTCGTGGTTTACCCGGGAACGAAACCGCAATTTACGCCCTTTCCGTGTTCTCTTCTTTTCGAGGGCGGCCTGTCATTGGTCTCCTCAAACGATTTGGCCAATCATCGTGGGGGTCGCTCGAAGAAACCAATGAGAGCCCGCTCTGCATTGCCGCGGTTGTTGAGAAGGAGGGGGAGAAGGAAAGCTTAAATTGGGGTTTCGTTCGCGGGTAAAACGCGAATGACGCGACGGATGAAAAAAAAAGGGAGTAGATTTTGGGATGAATGTTATTGCTTTTGTATCGCTGTCAACGTAACCACATATTAAATTCGCCGAGGAGAAATTGTCGCACTTTAGTGCCCCTTTAAAAGAAGATTGATATGATAGGTAAAACGGAGGCTAGCGCCGCGTAGCGACTGTGGCTATGAGCGGCGTACAGACGTGGACAGATGGAGAGAGGACAGCAGGGAGGAGTGGGGGGAACTGTGTCGACCTTCGGGAAAACCAGGGAAAAGCCTGACAGCACAGCCGGTGGTAGGACTGGAACCCACAACCACCAAAAAGGGGGAGACGCCCCATGGTGGTATGACAACTTGGGCCACCACCCTTCCTCATGATCGGTTCCTACCTTTAATTCCTTTGTCGGCACGACAACAGGGTCGCAAATCCTCTGGGGAATTAAGCCGTAAGCTCCGGAGGAAATCTCGTTGGATGAGCCGTTTTATAGCGGCGTTTATAGTGGGCCTCTCTCCCCTCGTTGTCCTCATTCATTGTACGCCGAGGGAAGGGAAAGCCTGAGTAAAGATCGACCGCTGCTCTTTCTAGATGGCCTTTCGGAAATGGGCCTTTTATAGGGGACGGGAGGTTAGTTCAGAGACCTCTTTCCTATTTATGGCTGAAATTTTCTTTATGGCTGATCGGTTTTTGGGTCCTGCCCCGCACCAACCGGTACGATAGGAGTTGCACGGAAGAAGGCCAGACTTTGACGGTTCTCTGCTCAAAGAAAGGTGCATTATTTAAATCTGCCCTTTCGTTTTCGCTGGAAAATACAGTCAGTTGCCGTTTTCTTTGCTGACGTAAGTGTTCGTTTTTGGGTATTTACTTCGTCTCGCTTTTCCTTTGTTCCTGCTCACGGTCCGATGATTTGTATATATTGTCACGTAAATGAAATTTTGTTGTTTCTTAACGACGGTTACCCTTCTATCTCGCTAATGAGATACCACCCGTGAAAAGAAAGCGCCGAGAAACCGACCGAGAGCGCAGCCTGTAAAGCGTGCTTTGCCTGCTGAACGACGCTGTTTCACAGTGCAACCGAACATTTAGAAAGAAAATTTAGACATTACTTTCTAATTCGCGCCCACATAAAAAAGAATGCAAAGACACGTTGTTGGCGAACGCCGCTCTACATTTTCATCATTGGGAGTGACGTCTTGTACAGCAGCAAATACCGAACAAGCCAACAACGGCATGCCCCTACAACATCCACCACTACCATTGAGCGAGGTTGGTTTCCTGCACCTTCAACTGGGTAGTCAAACTGGGGTTTGACTATTCAGCTTCGAATCTGACTGCAACCTGACGTCACAAGGTTATCAATTTCTTGAAAACTAGTTTTTTTCTTTTGCCTGGGAGGTTGTAGCCACGCAACTGGCTCAAGAAGCAAAACTCGGACATTTTTTGCCATCAGAGTCTCCAGGCGTACAACAACGCCTGTCCAGCGCGGACACAACGACTGTTTCTCAAGAAGGACAGAATCAATTTCTGTAGCTAGACTAGTGAGAACCTATGCCGTGCCCTGAGCCCGCACACTGCCATCAGCGGGTGACCAACGCCAACTGTACGATAGTCACCTGCATGCCGGACTGCAAATGGTGCACATGTAGCGCGTGCACCACAGATCGGTGCCCGTGATAAGCATTGTTAGGGCGTCTGTTCTCGCCCGATAGGCCTGCGGCCCACGTAAAGACACCTACCGCTCGTACTTTCTCTTTCACTGCGTTCCATGTTGTCCGCCGCCGCAAATGACCTGGCTGTGCGCGTGCCAAGTGGAAGGCGATGCTATTCTAAACGAGAAAGCGGTCACCACAGAGACGAGAATGTGTTTTGGATTATTGGAGATAGGAGGCTGCGGTCATGGTACTCTCTGTTCTAAAAAGCCCACGCTGTAATGGACCATCGTGAACCTTACTTTTCTACCAGCTTCACCGGAACGGCGTATGTTTAGTATACAGACTTGGGATGCACTCCTCCTACTGCAAAACATGTAGGCCCTTCGAGCATACACTGACACTCGTCAGATAACTTGTGTACGGGGTGACAATGGACCACTCGAGGTGACCAAGATAGCGGGACATTGTCGGGCAACAAAGTATCGTTTTGCTGATTTTCCAAAGGCAGTTGATGTAGTACTTTATTACTGTGTATCCACAGTTGCTGGCACACATCTTAGGACACCGAGAGGGTGTTTCCAATAAGGAGCATCGGTGGATATATTGCGCAGCGTTGTCTAATATTGTGAAACATATTGTCAATTTAATTTCCTCTTAATACTGCTTCCATGCAGTTGCGGCCACATGTTATATACGTACACAGTTCTATACGCCACAGACTCGAGAGCGCCTACGTGGACAGGGATCCCATGAAAGTCAAGTACGCCGCTACGTCACACTGAGCTAGTTACGTCACAGCAGCAGGTGGCTGCGTTCTTCGGTGAGTTTCTGTAAAGTTACTGTATTGCGCAGTGACAAACGACGATCAGCGAAAATACTTTGTTTGCTCGCGCGTGGTACAGAAGAATTAAGCGAGGTTCGCAGCAGTCGTGAATGGCTCATCCTTGCTTATTTAAGTTAGAAAACAAGTCTGTCAGCAGAAACTTCAATAAGGCTAGTACATGCGTGAGAAGGCAGCAGACTATCCAATCACTAATCTCGTTAAGATCCTCTCCCCGGTGAAACGAAGAAAACGTGAAAGCTTATCATTACGTAGCAATATTCGGTATATTTTTATTCGTCTCATATCATAGGAAGGAATAGCGTCGGATTGTCACTCCGTCATCGAGGTCTGTGGTCCAAGTCCAACGTCGAATGACGCGTCTCATCCGGACGCATACAATAATTCACCGCTATAGATTCGGCTGCACTCTGATGGATTAAAAAGAGCAGCGTGGGTGGGGTCTAGGGGAAAGGAGTATCCATCGCGTGTTTCGTAACGGTTGCCGGTCACGCACCCTGGCGTCACGCGTAACAACCTGCGCACGTGACGACGTCGCGCTCTCTGAAGCCGAAGGGTCATATCGTTGTCAAGGATGTTACCGGTGTCCTTACTGTGTTGTTATGCAACGGGTTCGTCTTGCACGATAATTATTCGCTCCGCGGAAAAAGGACGGAGGACGTTAATGTCATGCGCGTTACGGACCGACGATAGGTGGCAGGAGATGTCACCACGAGGAAGTGCGAGGAGGAAAACATGAGGGAAAAATGCGCACCGCCAGCTTTTGTGAGGTACAAGTGCCAATGGATGCCTCTCTTTCGAGGGACCCAAATCGGGAGCGCTCACTAAATAGCGAAAATCAACTTTGAGGCGCTCATGCAGTGCACGTATGGAGAACACGTTGGCCTAATTTAAACTGTAGCGACGTTGGAAGAGACGGTTTCCCTTGTAGCAGCGAACGAAATGGAAAAGATGGGAATTTGTAACAGGCGCCATAGGAGCTATTTATTGTGAACTGCATCTCCCGCCAATCACCGCCGATATCCGTTTGGAAGTTGTCCACTTATAAAAAAGCGTGATAACAGTTATAAAAATATTACAGTTTACTGAAATCGGAGGTAACATAGAAAGTCCGTATTTTGCTGCCGCCGCTCATCAGGAAGTACGCCACGGAAAATGTGAAGCACTCGGGCGTTTGTCGTTTGCTTCCATGCACCGAAATGCAACGGGAGCGCGGCTCGGAGTCTCACACTCCCGGGTGCGCGTTAAATAAGTTGAATCTGAAATACTCGCAGCCCGGAGCGCCTACTTAACGCATTCAGCGCGTGCTCAATTTCGTGTGCTTGAGACTATAAGAGAAACGACGACGGCACCTTCTAGGCCCTGCGAACCTGCACGCTGAACGTGCGTCAGGTGGAACGATTTGGGATTGTCGTCACAATACGTTCGAACCAATAACCCGCGATCATATTGTGGCGTTCTGGGTTTCAAAAAGAACGAACGGACGAACCTTTGTTCATAGTACTTGGCCAAGTAAAGCTACGAATGTCTATACTTGACAAAGTAAGGTATCGAGATTCCCCGAACAGTCATAATGCTCCAATTTTAGCCTCAGACTCAGATTATTTTAATTATCCTTATCATTATAATTTTAATATTAATTTTAATAATCCAATCATTATCATTATAATTTCAGCCTCAGACAGTTAAAGAAAAATTATTCTGGCTGTAATGGTTAAAGTGGCTAAAGTGGTTAAAGTGGCTAAAATTGCGCCTTGATTATCTATACCTTCATTAGGCACAGCCACGTGATAACAATTGGGTGCGTTGAAGGTCACGGGGCATGAGAATGATGACGCTCCTGAAGTGGTCCATGCAGGAGATGCAAAGTATATAAATGAGCAATTATCCCATTTCCTCCCCTTCTACACACGTAAGAACCCATTCACTACCATACAAACACACAGAAAAAAAACTTGTAAAGTGTACTAATCCTTCAAGCCAGGTGAATAGCCTCTAGCCTCTCAGCAGAGTTACAGTACAGGAAGCTGCAAAATTTGAAATATGCGCATCTGATGTATTTACAAAGTATATAAGAAAAGAAATACTCAAAAACAGTATTTAAATATAAATCAATTTTTCTAGACTGTACTTAAATACGTTTACTTATACTTATATTTTGTATAGTACTTTAAATACAACGTATTCAAGTACTGCCCATCCCTGGATCCAACCCCCAAAACAAAAAAATCTTGCACCTCCGCAAAGTGTATCAGCACGCAATTCCTTCCCATTCTCTAAACGGGCGCAAAAAACAAAAAGGACCGCTCGCCAGATGACGGCGGGTGACGTGCGAACGGTCCTTGAGTTACCGGGGCGTCGAATCGGAATGCGACGCCGGTCCCGTCGGAATTTTCAAGAAGTTTTCGAGTGTCGAGGACCTCCTGGTGGAGACAGGGGAATTGCCAAAGCCCGCGCTCACAGGCAGCCTGATTGGATGCCACAGGCAGTCTCTCATTTCACGCCGAGCACGTGGCACTGGCCCTTGTGTCGGTAAACTCTCTTTGTGTGCGTGCCTTCTGGTTTCGTCGGTGCGCTCCGTGAGCAGCGTTGTATTAGCGCTTAGAAAAAAGATATAAAGAAAGTTTCTCTCGCACATAAAGTGCCCTGGATAGGGAGTTTCGGATATCAGTGCCGATTGCGTGAGTAACGATCCACTTTAAAGCATTTCATACACATTGCTGGTTGCATGTATGCTGTTAAGAAGATGATGAAGATGTCGACGACGATGATATGGTGTTTATTGGCGCAAAAGCAGCTGATTCCCCAAACTATTGTAAAAGATTAAAAGAAAAGAAACGGGTTCGAAAGATAAGGATACTGTGGGAATTCATCTTCGCGTGGTCTGATGCTTATTCTGTGGCAAAAGGGCAAATACAGAAACACTGGTGTCATTATCGGAAGTGGGAAAGTCAAACGATTCGGTTAATATACGCGAGCCTCATGACGATATTTCAAAGAAGACCTTCGTGGCTTATTAACATTAGAGATGGCAGTAATAATAAGTACAAATACGTATAAATATAAATTGACGCGCATACAGAAAATAAAAAGCGAAAATGACACTAGAAATGCGGGACAGTCACTGCTCCACGTAAAGGTGATCAAACAAACACATTGGTGATCGGACACGCTATGCTCCGTAACGACAAAAAGTTGCATAGAATTTCTTGAGTGTCACCCACGTAAACGATGCAAGTGTCTATCCACTTATGAGGATATCGGGTGCGCCCCACCTTGAAATGTTGCCTCTTATTTGGGAAACGAATCCAATGAGGTCACTTCTCATGCAATATGGGAAAGAGGACAGCTGACCTACTTGCACACCGTTTTCCGCGTCGAAATCACATTTTCTCTCTACCTCGTGCCCACCATTCAGAAAAGACATTACAAACGCGCGCAAAGAACAAAGAGCCTCGCTCAGGGTACGAACGCCGCGGTGCCTCCTTTTCTCCACCAGGAGTGTTTCGTAATCCTTTGACTGATGCGGCTTTACGAGACGAAAAAGAAACTTCACCAAGCCACGTGACATCCATTTACCTATATGTCGGCACCTTTTATTTCAGCGGGGCCCGTTTTCCCAATATGAGCTAGCGTCGGTTGTTACCATTCTCGAAAGCGTCTTTTTCCCCCTCTTCCACTTGTTGCTACGGCAACGGGGACCCGCCACCGTGTATTTACTCTGATTCTAGAAGAGATCCACTCTAAGATAGGCTTTCGTCCCAGGTGCTTTTAGCTTTTCCGAGCGACGCCTCGCTTTTGTGACTGTTACGAGCTTTCCGAAGTCACTCGTGTACCGAGCGCCTACGCTAATGGATAATAGGCTTAAAAGCCATGTTTTCGCCGATCTACGAAGCGTACCCGACGTCTTATTTTGATTCTAAAATGGCACGGCGATGACGTCATTCGTGCTGACACTTACCGAATATGGAAAGCCCACGGCGTAGCCCGCGGCGACTAATAGAGTACTGCATGCGTTACAGCAGTTTTATTTTTCAGCGTATAGCGCACATCAATGCTCCTCCAAGTCCATCCCTGACAGGCTTCAAACCTTTCTTAAACTTTTCCAGGTATATATCAACCCAACGTCACGTGTCACAAAGGTATATTACAGATGTACTTGTCTGAATATTATGGGATCAACGGTATTGTCTACAGGCAATTTCTGTCACGTGAAGACAAGTAACTTTATAAAATGTTAAGATAAATATAATTTCTCGAATTTAACTCTGAAATTTGCCAAGTCCACGTATCGTTTTTGTCTTTCGTCTTCCTTTGCCCTATACAGAAAGCGCATGACGGATTCATTCAGATCTACCCCCCACATTTACCCAGATCCATCTCTTTTCATTAAAATTTGATGAAATTATAAAATTACCCGTTGTACATGGCAAAACATCCCCGTTGATGAATACCGTTGACCCCATTATTTTTAAACAAATGGGTTGTGCAACAAACTTTTGGTCAACTACAAGACGACACAAGTAGCGCTTTTTTCCGTCTTGTGGTTTGAGCGCTTTTAGTCGCAATGTATTACCAACAGACCAAGTTGGACGTTTTAGAGACTTCTGTGACACGTTAGGTCAAACATTCTCTGTATAGTGAAATTGCCTCCGGTTTCTACTTACTAACAATGTTGCAGAATTTTCTTGTCTCAAGTGAAACTGGTGCAGAGTAGACGTGCTCCCCCTCATTTGGCCCAACTTGTACTGTGCGCGTATTACAAGTGGGGAACGGTCACATCGGAAAATCAACAAGTTTTTCCAATTGCATTCTATAGTGCGAAAAAACAAACAAAAACTCGTCATAAGTCCAGGATAGAACATTGGTAGTTTTCAATTGGAGAGTTGATGTAATTTTACTCATGAAACGTACGAGGGGTTTCTGGGAAGTTAGTTCCCTTTACAAACATTTCGGCTGCAAAGTTGCGATCACGACGACTGGCATATATGTGGGTTCATCTCCCAATATAAAGGGTATACCGAATAGTCGAATATCGAAGCGAATAACTGTGTATTCGATTCGATTTCCGAATCGAAAATGGAATTCTCTATTCAGATCTCGAATCGGTTCGACGTTTCTTCCAAAGCGAAACTGCACACGTATAAGGCCAACAACGGCTCAAGAGACAAAGTGAGCACATTTAATTGATTCTAGTCATTTGTAGCCCGCCTAGGCTAATTTCTCGTCGTGTACACTACTTCCTATTCTGATCCGTGTGAATTCAAGGCGTATCCTGAGAGCGTGAGCCTCTCAATATTCGAAGCCCCAGAACGACAGTCCTGGTAGAGGCACGCGAAACATCAGCAGGCGTCCTACGGGACGTGGAAACCTCAGCCCTACCATTATCTTCGGCTAATCGATATTTACTGTTGCCTCCCCACCACACCATCAGTACGTTCCTATGCCCCACCAATATACTCTTCGCAGGCCTCTTGTGTGTGACCACATCCCTGGTCGTCTGGAGAAAAACTCTGTGCCTCACGTTGTTGCTCATCAACTTACGCTAGAGCAGCTCAATTCAGCTTACTCTCAACGATTCCCTGTGTACCTGATGGATCAGTGTCTCAAAGCGGTTCAATAGCAGCATTTTACATCCCACATGAAGACATTGAAGTGGCGCAGAAACTCCCCTACGAAACGTCATCTATCGAGTCAGAGCTTTTGGCCATACTGACCGCGTTGAACAACATTTCGGGATCAGTGCCTGGCGCGTGGACTGTACTCACGGACAGTAAGGCGGCGGTAGAGGCTTTGGCAAATTATTGTACAAGAACAATCGGCTGCCTAGACACCATGATAGTCGTAACATACAACCGACTTCTATCCTCGGGTCATAGCCTGTGTTTCCAATGGGTACCCAGTCACACCGGTCTGCACGGAAACACCCGCGCAGACGCCTTAGCACATCGGGCACATGGGGACGTCCCCGTCAATAACTGTACACTACTACTTTAAGCCTCAGCATGTCGATTACAGATACGCCTAATCCGCCACAGCGTCACTCGCCAGTTTCAAGAGGGCGCTGTCCGATTAAACGATCATCTCCGGTCCATCGACCCGTCGAAGGATTTCGCTGCCACACACCACTGCTCGCGTCGAGAAGCGTCCATTCTACACCGACTACGACTTAATGTCACCAGGACACTTCTGCTTCTCTGTAAAATGAGTCTTCTCCAAGCGGCCAAATGCCCCACTTGCGCTGATGAAGCTGATATTCTGCATCTTTTCCTCCACTGCCGCATATTCGACACTCTTCGATCCACGCTCAGACGACGCTTCCTCGAGCTGGGTGCAGAGACTTTTCTGTGGCTACTCTGCTCGGCCCAGTACGACATCGCACACAGCGGTCTGTGACAAAAGCAGTTTTGACGTTCCTGACCGACACAGGTCTCCATAAACAGCCTGTGAACTCAAGTCCTCATTCATTGGTGTCCCACCCTTACCTCTCATCCTCATACGCATTCTTTCTCATTCTTTTTTTAAAGTCATCTTTGTCTTTAATCTATCTCATCTTGCTTTCACCTTTTGTTAGTTTATTAACATTACTGACTGCTGGCAGTGAAGACTAGCAGTATCCTTTATTTTCCAATTATTTTCTGTTCTTTTTATTTTACGTTTATTTCTTTTGTTTTGTTTTTCTTTTTTTTTCGGAATAGCTAGCCGGCATGCCGTTTGGCTGACCTTTCCTCCCGTTTTTTCCCCTTTGTTTTAATAAATCTATCCCCCCGTGTGAATATATCTCGTATACATGCTGTCACATGTCCATATCTGTATATGTTCTGCACGTGTATTCGTTCGCATTCGATTTGGTTGTACAAATATTCGCTTCGTATTCGCTTGGGTCTTACAACTATATTCGCTTCGTATTCGCTCAGGTTTTCTAGCTATTCGCTTCGTACTCGATTCGATTTTATACCTATTCGCTTCGCATACGCTCAGGTTTTGTAACTATTCGTTTCGTATTCGATTCGGTCTTATAAGTGTTCGCTTCGTATTCGCTCAGGTTTTGTATTCGCTTCGTATTCGATTCGATTTTCTAACTATTCGCTCCGCATTCGCTTCGGGTTTCTAACTATTCGCTTCGTATCCGATTCAATTTTCTAACTATTCGCTCCGCATTCGCTTCGGTTTTCTAACTATTCGCTTCGTATCCGATTCGATTTTCTAACTATTCGCTCCGCATTCGCTTCGGTTTTCTAACTATTCACTTCGTATTCGATTCGATTTTCTAACTATTCGCTCCGCATTCGCTTCGGTTTTCTAACTATTCGCTTCGTATTCGATTCCGTTTTCTAACTATTAGCGTCGTGTTCGCTTCGGTTTTCTAACTATTCGCTTCGTATCCGATTCGATTTTCTAACTGTTCGCTTCGTATTCGCTCAGGTTTTGTAACTATTCGCTTCGTATTCGATTCGATTTTCTAACTATTCGCTCCGCATTCGCTTCGGTTTTCTAACTATTCGCTTCGTATTCGATTCCGTTTTCTAACTATTAGCGTCGTGTTCGCTTCGGTTTTCTAACTATTCGCTTCGTATCCGATTCGATTTTCTAACTATTCGCTCCACATTCGCTTCGGGTTTCTCACTATTCGCTTCGTATCCGATTCGATTTTCTAACTATTCGCTCCGCATTCGCTTCGGTTTTCTAACTATTCGCTCCGCATTCGCTTCGGTTTTCAAACTATTCGCTCCGCATTCGCTTCGGTTTTCTAACTATTCGCTTCGTATCCGATTCGATTTTCTAACTATTCGCTCCACATTCGCTTCGGGTTTCTCACTATTCGCTTCGTATCCGATTCGATTTTCTAACTATTCGCTCCGCATTCGCTTCGGGTTTCTAACTATTCGCTTCGTATCCGATTCGATTTTCTAACTATTCGCTCCGCATTCGCTTCGGTTTTCTAACTATTCGCTCCGCATTCGCTTCGGGTTTCTAACTATTCGCTTCGTATCCGATTCGATTTTCTAACTATTCGCTCCGCATTCGCTTCGGTTTTCTAACTATTCGCTCCGCATTCGCTTCGGGTTTCTAACTATTCGCTTCGTATCCGATTCGATTTTCTAACTATTCGCTCCACATTCGCTTCGGGTTTCTCACTATTCGCTTCGTATCCGATTCGATTTTCTAACTATTCGCTCCGCATTCGCTTCGGTTTTCTAACTATTCGCTCCGCATTCGCTTCGGGTTTCTAACTATTCGCTTCGTATCCGATTCGATTTTCTAACTATTCGCTCCGCATTCGCTTCGGTTTTCAAACTATTCGCTCCGCATTCGCTTCGGTTTTCTAACTATTCGCTTCGTATCCGATTCGATTTTCTAACTATTCGCTCCACATTCGCTTCGGGTTTCTCACTATTCGCTTCGTATCCGATTCGATTTTCTAACTATTCGCTCCGCATTCGCTTCGGGTTTCTAACTATTCGCTTCGTATCCGATTCGATTTTCTAACTATTCGCTCCGCATTCGCTTCGGTTTTCTAACTATTCGCTCCGCATTCGCTTCGGGTTTCTAACTATTCGCTTCGTATCCGATTCGATTTTCTAACTATTCGCTCCACATTCGCTTCGGGTTTCTCACTATTCGCTTCGTATCCGATTCGATTTTCTAACTATTCGCTCCGCATTCGCTTCGGGTTTCTAACTATTCGCTTCGTATCCGATTCGATTTTCTAACTATTCGCTCCGCATTCGCTTCGGTTTTCTAACTATTCGCTCCGCATTCGCTTCGGGTTTCTAACTATTCGCTTCGTATCCGATTCGATTTTCTAACTATTCGCTCCGCATTCGCTTCGGTTTTCTAACTATTCGCTCCGCATTCGCTTCGGGTTTCTAACTATTCGCTTCGTATCCGATTCGATTTTCTAACTATTCGCTCCACATTCGCTTCGGGTTTCTCACTATTCGCTTCGTATCCGATTCGATTTTCTAACTATTCGCTCCGCATTCGCTTCGGTTTTCTAACTATTCGCTCCGCATTCGCTTCGGGTTTCTAACTATTCGCTTCGTATCCGATTCGATTTTCTAACTATTCGCTCCGCATTCGCTTCGGTTTTCAAACTATTCGCTCCGCATTCGCTTCGGTTTTCTAACTATTCGCTTCGTATCCGATTCGATTTTCTAACTATTCGCTCCACATTCGCTTCGGGTTTCTCACTATTCGCTTCGTATCCGATTCGATTTTCTAACTATTCGCTCCGCATTCGCTTCGGGTTTCTAACTATTCGCTTCGTATCCGATTCGATTTTCTAACTATTCGCTCCGCATTCGCTTCGGTTTTCTAACTATTCGCTCCGCATTCGCTTCGGGTTTCTAACTATTCGCTTCGTATCCGATTCGATTTTCTAACTATTCGCTCCGCATTCGCTTCGGTTTTCTAACTATTCGCTCCGCATTCGCTTCGGGTTTCTAACTATTCGCTTCGTATCCGATTCGATTTTCTAACTATTCGCTCCACATTCGCTTCGGGTTTCTCACTATTCGCTTCGTATCCGATTCGATTTTCTAACTATTCGCTCCGCATTCGCTTCGGTTTTCTAACTATTCGCTTCGTATTCGATTCCGTTTTCTAACTATTCGCTTCGTATCCGATTCAATTTTCTAACTATTCGCTCCGCATTCGCTTCGGTTTTCTAACTATTCGCTTCGTATCCTATTCGATTTTCTAACTATTCGCTCCGCATTCGCTTCGGTTTTCTAACTATTCACTTCGTATTCGATTCGATTTTCTAACTATTCGCTCCGCATTCGCTTCGGTTTTCTAACTATTCGCTTCGTATTCGATTCCGTTTTCTAACTATTAGCGTCGTGTTCGCTTCGGTTTTCTAACTATTCGCTTCGTATCCGATTCGATTTTCTAACTGTTCGCTTCGTATTCGCTCAGGTTTTGTAACTATTCGCTTCGTATTCGATTCGATTTTCTAACTATTCGCTCCGCATTCGCTTCGGTTTTCTAACTATTCGCTTCGTATGCGATTCCGTTTTCTAACTATTAGCGTCGTGTTCGCTTCGGTTTTCTAACTATTCGCTTCGTATCCGATTCGATTTTCTAACTATTCGCTCCGCATTCGCTTCGGTTTTCTAACTATTCGCTCCGCATTCGCTTCGGTTTTCAAACTATTCGCTCCGCATTCGCTTCGGTTTTCTAACTATTCGCTTCGTATCCGATTCGATTTTCTAACTATTCGCTCCACATTCGCTTCGGGTTTCTCACTATTCGCTTCGTATCCGATTCGATTTTCTAACTATTCGCTCCGCATTCGCTTCGGGTTTCTAACTATTCGCTTCGTATTCGATTCCGTTTTCTAACTATTAGCGTCGTGTTCGCTTCGGTTTTCTAACTATTCGCTTCGTATCCGATTCGATTTTCTAACTGTTCGCTTCGTATTCGCTCAGGTTTTGTAACTATTCGCTTCGTATTCGATTCGATTTTCTAACTATTCGCTCCGCATTCGCTCCGGTTTTCTAACTATTCGCTTCGTATTCGATTCCGTTTTCTAACTGTTAGCGTCGTGTTCGCTTCGGTTTTCTAACTATTCGCTTCGTATCCGATTCGATTTTCTAACTATTCGCTCCGCATTCGCTTCGGTTTTCTAACTATTCGCTCCGCATTCGCTTCGGTTTTCAAACTATTCGCTCCGCATTCGCTTCGGTTTTCTAACTATTCGCTTCGTATCCGATTCGATTTTCTAACTATTCGCTCCACATTCGCTTCGGGTTTCTCACTATTCGCTTCGTATCCGATTCGATTTTCTAACTATTCGCTCCGCATTCGCTTCGGGTTTCTAACTATTCGCTTCGTATCCGATTCAATTTTCTAACTATTCGCTCCGCATTCGCTTCGGTTTTCTAACTATTCGCTTCGTATCCGATTCGATTTTCTCACTATTCGCTCCGCATTCGCTTCGGTTTTCTAACTATTCGCTCCGCATTCGCTTCGGTTTTCTAACTATTCGCTTCGTATTCGATTCGATTTTCTAACTATTCGCTCCGCATTCGCTTCGGTTTTCTAACTATTCGCTTCGTATTCGATTCCGTTTTCTAACTATTAGCGTCGTGTTCGCTTCGGTTTTATAACTATTCGCTTCGTATCCGCTCATGTTTTGTAACTATTGGCGTCGTATTCGCTCAGGTTTTGTAATTATTGGCATTGTATTCGCTTCGGTTTTCTAACTACTTGCTTCGTATTCGATTCGGTTTTCTAACAATTCTTTTCGAATTCGCTCAGGTTTTGTAACTATTCGCGTCGTATTCGCTTCGGATTTCTAACTATTCGCTTCGTATCCGATTCGATTTTCTAACTATTCGCTCCGCATTCGCTTCGGTTTTCTAACTATTCGCTTCGTATTCGCTCAGGTTTTGTAACTATTTGCTTCGTATTCGATTCGGTTTTCTAACAATTCGCTTCGTATTCGCTCAGGTTTTGTAACTATTCGCTTCGTATTCGATTCGGTTTCCTAACAATTCGCTTCGTATTCGTTCAGGTTTTGTAACTAGTCGCTTCGTATTCGATTCGATTTTCTAACTATATTCGCTCCGCATTCGCTTCAGTTTTCTAACTATTCGCTTCGTATTCGCTCAGGTTTTGTAACTATTTGCTTCGTATTCGATTCGGTTTTCTAACAATTCGCTTCGTATTCGCTCAGGTTTTGTAACTATTCGCTGCGTATTCGATTTGATTTTCTAACTATTCGCTTCGTATTCGATTCCGTTTTCTAACTATTAGCGTCGTGTTCGCTTCGGTTTTATAACTATTTGCTTCGTATCCGCTCATGTTTTGTAACTATTGGCGTCGTATTCGCTTCGGTAAACTATTTGCTTCGTATTAGATTCGGTTTTCTAACTATTCGTTTCGTATTCGCTCAGGTTTTGTAATTATTGGCATTGTATTCGCTTCGGTTTTCTAACTAGTACTTGCTTCGTATTCGATTCGGTTTTCTAACAATTCGTTTCGAATTCGCTCAGGTTTTGTAACTATTCGCGTCGTATTCGCTTCGGTTTTCTAACTATTTGCTTCGTATTCAATTCAGTTTTCTTACAGTTCGCTTCGTATTCGCTTCGGTTTTCTAACTATTTGCTTCGTATTCGATTCAGCTTCCTAACAATTCGCTTCGTATTCGCTCGGGTTTTGTAACTATCCGCGTCGTATTCGCTTCGGTTTTATAACTGTCCGCTTCATATCCGCTCAGGTTTTGTAACTATTAGCTTCATATTCGCTTTGGTTTTCTAACCATTCGCTTGACATTCACTCAGATTTTGTAACTATTCGCGCCGTATTCGCTTCGGTTTTCTAACTATTTGCTTCGTATTCGATTCGGTTTTCTAACAATTCTTTTCGAATTCGCTCAGGTTTTGTAACTATTCGCGTCGTATTCGCTTCGGTTTTCTAACTATTTGCTGCGTATTCAATTCAGTTTTCTTACAATTCGCTTCGTATTCGCTTCGGTTTTCTAACTATTTGCTTCGTATTCGATTCAGCTTCCTAACAATTCGCTTCGTATTCGCTCGGGTTTTGTAACTATCCGCGTCGTATTCGCTTCGGTTTTATAACTGTCCGCTTCATATCCGCTCAGGTTTTGTAACTATTAGCTTCATATTCGCTTTGGTTTTCTAACCATTCGCTTGACATTCACTCAGATTTTGTAACTATTCGCGCCGTATTCGCTTCGGTTTTCTAACTATTTGCTTCGTATTCGATTCGGTTTTCTAACAATTCTTTTCGAATTCGCTCAGGTTTTCTAACTATTTGCTTCGTATTCGATTCAGCTTCCTAACAATTCGCTTTGTATTCGCTCGGGTTTTGTAACTATCCGCGTCGTATTCGCTTCGGTTTTATAACTGTTCGCTTCATATCCGCTCAGGTTTTGTAACTATTAGCTTCATATTCGCTTTGGTTTTCTAACGATTCGCTTGGTATTCACTCAGATTTTGTAACTATTCGCGCCGTATTCGCTTCGGTTTTCTAACTATTTGCTTCGTATTCGCTTGGGTTTTCTATCTATTCGTTTCGTATTCGGTTCGGTTTTATAACTATTCGCTTCACATTCGCTTCGGGTTTGTTTCAATTCGCTTCGTATTATTTTCGGTTTTATGACTATTCGCGTCGTAGTCGCTTCGGTGTACTATTCGCTCCGTATCAGCTCAGGTTTTATACGTTTTTGCTTCCTATTCGAATCGGTTTTCTAACTATTCGCTTCATATGAGCTTCGATTTTCTAACTATTAGCTTCGTATTCGCTTAGGTTTTCTGATTATTCGCTTGGTATTCGATTCGGTTTTATAACTATTCGCTTCGTATGCCATTCGGTTTTCTAACTATTCGCGTCGTATTCGCTTCGATTTAACATAATTATTCGCATAGCCTACATATTGTGGTAATATGTCTTTCTTTGTGTTTAACATGTTTACCACAATATAATAGCATGCAACTCATGAAATGCAGTCTGTTTCCCGTTCCCTGAATGCGAAAATAGTGAAACCGGGAGATGGGTACTCTAAATCTTTTCACACCCTTAAGGATGTAAAATGGGTGTATATCTAGCTTTACCACACCCTCGGACCGCATGAGTTTCGTTTCAGAATTTTTGAGGGTATATATGTACTGTGTTACACTCTTTCGTAAGATATCGTGATTAGGGTGTGACACCACGGAATGTAATGTTTGGATGTTCAACATCAATTTATCCCTTCTGCATTGAAAATAAATGAAACATTGAAAACATAATTAATGCAGAGTAATTGCAGTATATTTACCGCAAGAGGTGAACTCGTGGTTCCCCACACGACGTTGAGCGATCACGTGACATCAGAAATCTACCTTCCGCTCAAGTATTCTGGGCTAGGTCACTCGTGTGGATACACGGTAACGTTTTCTTCAACATGGAGTTGGAGTTGGATGGACTAAAAATAATACGGAGAGGTTGAACTTGTCACCTGACAAGTTCTGCTACTCCGAGAAAAAAAAGAAGAAGAAAGAAGAACAAAAAGAGAGAGATGACTAGGGCTAGGCTGTACGGTACGGCGCAGTGTTCACGGGCACATGACCGTCAGAGGATCGCGCCACCCAGGAACCAGGGCTTCACGTACAGATGAACTAGTACTGAACATCAAGAGAACAACTTGAGATGAAGCCTACGAGAGCCTTGAATGCGGCGTCTCTCTGGTTGGCGTCCTTCGTCCCCAAGACCTTCTCTATGGAGAAAGCTCGTTCTCCAGACGAGTTAGTGCGGCCAGTAATGTCTTGCGTTGGGACTGATGTCTTCTGCACTCCATAAAAATATATTGAGTATTTTCTTCCATCCCACACACTGGGCAATCCGGGGAATCCGCCTTGCCCACCATATGCAGGAAATGCCGTCCATACGGGACGTTCAGGCGTGGGGGGGGGGGGGGGGAGGAGGGGAATATGTTTAATGCAAAGTAAGAAGGAAAGGGAAAGGTTAGCCACGGTGTGGGCTTGCTATTCCCTAATGCTTTCAAGCAAACAGAAGAAAACAGCTGGGGTACAGAAAATTATCAAAAAATACAGAAGTAACGATCAGGCGTGCACGATGTAGAAATGTTGCGATACTTCTGGCAGTCGAGGGAGGGATGCTGAATTTTAGTTCCGCGTCTATTCTTCTGAGAAGAAATGACCCACCATCACCTTCTAGCCATTTGCGTTTGCACATGTCGTCTGTCATGGATCTTAGTAGAAGTTTGATGTCCGACCCTGTATACATCACGACGTATTTGGTGGAAGCCAGGTGTGCAATTCCAGCCAGCTCGTCTGCAGTTTCGTTACCGCGGATGCCAATGTGCCCCGGAATCCATTGGAAGATAACGTCATGTCCCAGGTCCGTACATCTCTTGTATTCCGTTAGGATCTCCTTCACCGTTGAAGCTGTCCAACTGTTCCCCAAGAAAGCCAACATGGCCTCCAGTCCAGCTTTTGAGTCGCTGTAGACAATCCAGTGCGCAGGTCGCGCGTGCGTGGCTATGTATCTCACGGCAAGGTGTATAGCTACCAGTTCCGCTGTCGTCTGTCGTAGAAGAGGTCCTATGGGATAACCGCACTATGCCCTCCTTAGAGTGCTGCGGTACCACGTATGCCGCTGCAGATCCGGATTTCGTCGTAGAGCCATCGGTGAACATAGCAATTCTTGGCTGGTTGTTCTCCAACATGGACAGGTAGTATTGTTTCAGGGCCGAAGGCGGCAGATTTGACTTTTGATGATGGAAACCTGGCACCGTGGTGTAGATGCGAGGACAGCCAAGCGACCATGGAGGATGTGAGATCGTACGCGGAGAAGGCCTCTTAGGCAGAGTCTTGCGGTATGGGGAAACGGCTTCGGAGAAAGAAGACTGTCTAGGGTGCACTTTCCGTACCAGAGGCTGTCTGTCGTGTTGCGTGCGCAGTCGGATGTAGTGCCGCAGAGTCTCTTGCGTCCTCAATACACCCACCGGTGGTTCTCTGGCCTCCGCTGTAGACAGTGTGTTAGAAGAAGCAACGGGTACACCTAGGCAGACTTTGAGACTTCTTGTCAGGACGCTCTGGAGCGTCTTCTCCGAGGTCTCGCTAATGCCATGCAGGACCGGTAGATGATATGCCATCACCTGCCGAATAAGTGCTTTATGAGCAGTGAGGAGGGACGGGGTCGACATTCCCCAGATGGGACCTGCGAAATGACGCAGGATGTTGGTACGCGCGACGACTCTGTCCTTCAAGCACTTAACGTAAGCAACATCTTTTTCTCATGCACACACGTATACGTATACGAGGCAGGGGAGTTCCATCGTTGCCGATGCGTTACCATAGAACATTTGTAACAAACATGGCATATTTTGACGGAATTGGTTATGTTATGGTCCTCCGCTCAACTATTGGCATTAGGTTCGGAACTCAGCTCTAATATCCTTCGCAAGAATTCATCGTCAGTGAATTTGGTGCGTTCCTGATTTCTTAACGCGCTACTCTTCACGGGCTTTTGCCCAATCACTGAACTCATCGCAGGAACGGTGGATGCTCTCTTACTTTCAAGCTGTTGGCTTTGTGTCTGTAAAGTGGTGTGCCTTTAAGTTAACATTAAAATGGCGCCCGCAAACGTGATTTTCTGGTACAGAATTTCGAAACACTTATTCTGTCCTGTTCGTGATGGGTTCATTCACGTTCCAACAAAGAAGAAAAAAGAAAAAGGAAGGAAAATACGACATCAACGAAACAAGAGCCGCACTATTTTGTAATCTCAGTTTTAACCATTCCAACTTGCTGGATGATATCCTCTAACGCTTCATGTGATACAATACAATTGTGAGAGGATAAGGAAGCTGCAATCTAACTTAGTACCGCTAACAACAACAACAACAACAACTTTATTTTAAGATGATGAATGGGGTGTTTCATCCCCAGAAGTGCTACTTGAGCTACTTTACTTACAGAGGCTACTTTACCCCATCGCCTTTGGTGATGTGGGGAATGAAATAATGAGCTCCTTCACAATAAAGAAGGTAAAAAGAGCTTTGAGCGCAGAGCGTTGGTTCAGATAGGGAGAAGGGGGCGAGAGTCCAGCTCACTAAGAGACATGCACTTTTTGAAATGGATTTTGTTGGGGAGTTAAGCACAGATCATCTTTCACTCTCATTACAGCCAGAAGTGATCTCATTTCGCGCATCCTTTTGAGTGAAAATGTGCAAGCTTTCGTTGCCTGGTTGAGTTCGGTGCGCGGCCATGTAATGAACCTCTCGAGGAGGGAGTTTCAGCTTACCAATAGAGGTGACCTCCTGGCGTTTCAAAACGCTATCGTATTGGACGCACATTGATTTCGAGAGCTGAAACAGCGTTCATTTGTTGGAGATGGATCATGTGACGTGAAGCATAAAGCTGTTGTTGCCCGCTACAAAATAGTTTGTTTATTGTTGTTTGTTCATTAAAAGCAGAGGCACATGGACATAAAATAGTATAGTCATGAGGCATGGAGTCAATAGAAGACCACCATGTCTCGCTCTCAGATATACAATTATAATGAATTACTTAACCTCAGTCATCCTTAGTAAGATGATTAGAACCATACCTTTGCAGAACTGCGAGTGGCGAGAGCGGTACAGAAAAGATAAACTCACCGACGGGACAAAAAGGCAGACGTATTCATCTCAAAATGCTTGTCGGTTTTTAAATCTCGTGCCGTAACTTTCTAGGCAGCGGCTCCAATAAACACTGTTAGGTCTGAACGGTTTAAAAACCAGATGTTCCACGCTCCTATTACCTCTGGGGCACAAGGTGAACCCTTGTGTACTGATATATTCCCCAGTACTAACTTGATATACTTGAGACGAATTAAGTCTGGTAGAAGCAATAAAGGTCGGCCGCATGTGAGGAAGTTCTTCTGAAGCTTCAATAAGAAGAGAAAGTGTTGCCACAAGCTGTAATGCAATAAGTCAGGTGACTTTCAACAAGCGTAAAATAGAGCTGTCTGGACACAGAAAAACATTGTCTAGTCAAAAAGAGCACGTGACAACAGCGTGCTACATTCTTTGCAACAGATTCAATGTGGGGCTTCCAACTGAGCACAACTCCAAGATACTTAACCTGGTCAACTTGCTTAATAGTCTGGCCATCAATACAAAGGTTAAGATCTACGAAAGGCCTCTTAAACAGAATAAGGCAGGTCTTGTCGACATTTAATGGCTAGATCTAGACCACTGAGCTACGAGACAACTCTCACCCGTGATAAGCCCATTAGGTTCTTTAACCGTCTTTCCACTATAGCAATGAAGCATGTGTCATCAGCATACATGTATGTTTTCATCACTTGTGCTGCATTCATTCAAGTATAATGAGAACAATAGGGTCCCCAGAACAACTGGCAGAGTACAGACTCTTCGTCGTCGTCTTTTTTTCTACTTGTCTTTACAGCATCACTCTAGACGAAGAGATCCACAACGCAGTATTTTCACTCATAATTTGGAAGGCGGCTGCAATGGCTGCAATAGTGTGAAGGCTACAGGTTGGACCGAGATTAAAGAGCCAGAAAAACACTATAACACGATTTTTAGGATGACGAGAGTCACTGTACAAAAATATTCTGATTGAACTCGAAACCAGTTATGTATATCTGACGCAATTGTCAGTAACTTCCGGTTCCTGTTCTGCCACGCAATCGCAGCACACAATAGACCTTTTTACAAAAGCAAGCGCCATCTGTGTATTGGCATTGAAGCGGAAGTCCAGTCACAAGCGCCACCTGTGGAACGCAAGGGCTTATGGTAACTTTGAGCGTTTTAGAGCATTACGAGACTGCAAGATCGGACTCGGTAGCTCAGTCGGTAACTTTGCTGAGCTCAAGATCGCGGGTTTTATTCCGACTGAGGACAGTAGCAATGTGGGGAAACATTGCTTCCAGCACCGTGTGCACGTCAAAAGGACCCCAGGTGGTCCTACCCTGCGGCACGTGGTACATGTCGCCACACCGCGCAGACAAACGATACGTGTAACATCACAACAACACCGTCAGCCGGGGTAAACCATAACCAAAGCAGACGACGGAGCCGTGTCCTTCAAAGTTCCCATGCTGCTTTGCGCATCTTTGTAAAATCGTCTATTCCAGAAAGAGAGAGAGAGAGAGAAAAAAAAGAGAACTTGCCAATTGCGTTTTACCATATCAGAGACAAATCCTCGGTCACACACCCTTATGAATGCCGCCAGGGAGCGGAAGCTCATGCTCACATCATGGTAAATCAGAAAGCGGATATGAACATGGCGTTCCCTTGCCTAACAAAAAAATGGGATGTTCTTCTGGAGAAATGTTTGCATTAGGCTCCCGCAAAGACGTCTAAGAAACATGAGCGCTCAGAGGCGGATACCGAACAAATTCCAGGATTTTTGGGCGACGCAGGGATGATGTTGATGACGTCAAAACAGGCTCCACCCACGAACTGGCAAAAGTTGAACGAAGAGCTAAACTCTCCCTATTTAGCACCCTGAGTATAACTTGGTTACTGCGCCATCTGGTAAGAAAATGTGAGTGGCACTTCCGCGCTCCTGCAAAGTTGCCGCCAGAGGCGCGCGCAAAACGCACAAAGCAGAGCACAAAGTAGCACAAAGCGCATCGCGACGCACACATCCTTTCCAAAATACACTCTTTAAGTGGCTTTGTATCTGTCACGTGCGCACCCGTTATTTCCTTGCGCACGCAAAGGTTCGAGTTTACGTTATACTGAAACATTACGGTGTGACCGCTCCATATTTTTAGTGTCCCGACGAAGGCGATTTGACCTACAAGTGCAATGCTTCTACGTACATTCTTCTCGAAACCTTATACAGCAGCAACATCCAGAAAAGCCGTACAAGCCACGCGTCCATCCACAGAACAACTTCCCTCCTCGAGCGCAATATGCATTACAAAAGCTTCTCCCTTTTACGATTCAGCTCGTCATACCGTTGCAGCTCTTCCATCGCTGCAGTATCACGTGCAAATAGCTCTGGTCGCTTTAGATGGAAGCCATAGAGATTCCATACTGACCCGTAGCTTTTCAAACAAGCCAGTCAAGTCCCCCTCAGGGTGAAAGAGGGGTTCCATCGGCGTCGCAATCTGGCTAATGGACCCGAGGGATTCCCTCCATGTCGCTGTTGGGCAAAGACACGCGCTCGCTCATGGTACATCAGCCATCGGAGCTTTTACATGACTGCAGCAAAAAATGTAAATCAAATAAAATAAAGAAAGGTAAAGGGAGGAAGGTATCGCGATGAAAACATGCATATAGGGATCAGTGGTACAGAGAAAAAAAAAGTACTTTCTTGTTTTTGATGGCGAGTTGGATAACGTAAGATGATGGTTGTTCGCAACGTCTTTGTTCGCCATGCGGCCGCAAGAAATGAATGAATGCTTTATTCGCATTTGTAATGCGGGCGACAAAGTGAAAAAAGCTGCTGCAAATGGTTATGAGTCGATGTGCACAGAATGTGTTTGCCCTCGCAGCGGTCTGTGAGGTGCCAGGGTCCATGGAACTTTGCATAGCGTTACATACCCACACCACGAGGAAACTGATGGCACACGTGACGTACATACATGAACAGAAACACGAGTGTCACAAACACACTTTCGTCTACAGAGCAATAGATTGGATGCCGCGCCCGTGAGTACGACTATGAAAGATGAAAGTCACTGAAAAGGTTAGCCAGCTGTAGGGATCGAACCCACATCTTCTGGATTGTTTGTATCTGTCCCTTCTATGTTGTTCCAGCCTCAGAACATCAGTTTATCTCTAGTACGACTATAGTATGGCACCTTCCTACGTCAACTGAACACGAGTGAAATGTCGAGAGCAGACGAAAACAGTGCAACCGGCAAACTATCATTTTACATTCGGGTGATTTAAATGTCTACCACATAGCTCAACAACAACAACAACAAATAAATTAATGATAATGAATGGGGAAATTCGCCACGTAGGTTGCGGCTCACTACCCCAAGGTACAATGGGGCAGGATGAGATATGTTCTGATGATGAGGTGATGAACGATGCTAAATAGGGTCGATAGTCAGTGGAGTCAGTAATACATCAGAACGGTAGACAAAACCACAGCACACAGCACACAGTCACGCAGGCAGATCATAGGGTAGAGAGGAGACCATAGTCCAGGAGAAAAATCTTGAAATACTCAAGAACTTGGCTATGGTCGATCTGGTTAGATCAAGGGCCGAGAATGGTTGCCAATGTGAATGGTGCGGCCGTGATCGACTGCAGGCGACACTGCAGAGTTGCTCTTTGGGGTAAAGATGGCAGTCGAGGAGCACAAAACGGCACAGCGAGAGCACAGCATGGAGTCGGAGAGGCCAATCATCAGATGCTTGAAATGGGGGGTGAATGCAACCCCAAGACGAAGCCTGTGTATCAGCGACGCAAAATGGCGAGGCACACGAGAAGGCATGGTGAAACAAAGGTCAGGGTCCACTTCACGCATCAGAACTCTTGATGGAACGTCACGCGACCATTGCGCATGTGCGAGAGTCCTTACCACATCATTGAGGAAGGTTCGCCTGTCGCCTTTGGGGAGGGTAATCCGCACGCCTGATCGGGAATGACACGCAGCTGCTGCAGCCCCGTCAACCTCTTCATCGCCGCGAATTCCGCAGTGTGCAGGAACCCAGTGGAAGTAGATAGAGTGCCCGCTCATCTTCAAGACTGCTTAGTTCCCTCAGTATTTCCACAACCACTGGCGCCTATGAGCCACGAATAATTCCATGATAGGCAAGCCTGAGCGATGGGCAAGACACGTAAACAAACACAAAGACGAAGGCTCAAAAAGAGCCTTTGAGCCTTCGTGTTTGTGATTGTTTACGTGTCTTGCCCATCGCTCAGGCTTGCCTATCATGGAATTTATCCACCAGCTAGATTGCATTTACGCCATTCTGTCAACCACGAATAACCATATTCGCTATACACTTAAGAGCTGCCTTGGAGTCGCAGTATATCGCCCAGCTGCTGATAGCGGCGGATGGAATGTGTTTGAGGGAGAACAAAATGGCATGCAACTCTGCAGACGGGCACGAGGTGCGGTGCGAGAGACGGTATGCGTGGCACGACGACATAGTCGGAATTGCAAAGGCAGCAATGTAGCAGTGTAAGTTGATGGACACATCTGTGAATACTGCAGTGCGCGAAGGGCACTGCATCATGTCTAGCGCAAGTCGTTGCAACAACGGATCACGGGTGCTCCAAGGGATCACGGGTGCTCCAACGTGATCCCTCTTGCTCTTGAGCCCAGGAATTGTAGCTCAGAATGGTATGGAGTTGGGCCATAGTTGGGTTGGAGTTCGTACATAGTGATAAATAAAATTAAAACCAGCGGTAAAGACGCTGGATTGTGGTGTTTACCACATATTTGGCGACACCGTTAGCAAACAGCCGCTCCACGAATACGTACGATAAGAACAGCGTTCATTTTATTTTTCCATCGTGGCTTAATCTGTATATATCCGTGGCGTACCTTGCCTTGAACGGTTTCATCCCCTTGAAAGCACATCGCGTGTGCGGTTCCGCGCTCATGATGGATGAAGGGCGGTCGCCGAGAAGCTATTTTCGGGACATCGATGCTACATCCGGATCGATAGTGTATTTCATCCACTGCGAGTTCCAATGTTGTGGTTCATGTTCACCACCTCATGTTCACGAGCACGTAACAGTCTTACAAATAGCACACTAATACACCGATATATAAAAGGCTTTTGTAAACTGGAAACCTAGCACTGAAGTATATACACGTATACCGGCATCGTTATCTGTTACGCGCCTTTTCTTTTCTTTGCAGGCGATATCCGTAAAGTTACTTACTTACCGGCCTTACTTACTCATAGATAGAAGCTCTTCTGACCTCTGAAAGTCCCACGTGAAAGTTGCTTTGCCACAAGTTATGCTAGACAACGTTTTGGGCCTTTGGGCAACGTCACGTCCTGGGCCGTCTTCTAAGGGAACTGTGTCTGAAAGCGTCTGAGGAAAACTCAGAAAAAAACCCAGACAGCACAGCCGGCACAGGTATTCCAACCCGGGGACCTCCCAGTCTCGACGTGACATGGCCGCATGACACGCTAACCACTGAGTCACGGGAGCTGGGATGGGTCCGAGTTTGATGAAGTGGACATGACAACGAATACCACCACAAAGAAGTGACATACGATCCCAGAGATGGTGCCAACCTTGGATTCCCAACAGTGGCGTCGCGAGATCATGGAGAAGTCACTACTCAGCACCAAGTGTCTTTCTCAGGCACACTCACAGGTGTCACTCGTGCGCCGACTGCCCCTGAACGTGTCCTCGATATACTGGGTATTTTCGAGAGAAGTTGGACTACAGTGACACGGAGCTGTGCAAAACGTGTGCCGTCTCAGCAACCATTGAGCATATCCTCGTGGCTTGCCTAAAAGTGGCATTGCCGAGTGGGTTAAGCGAAGTTGGTGGTGGCCAAGATCGTGCTGAAAACTGCAAGACGAGGGGTTCCAATCATACCAGAGACTGTGCTGTCTCAGGTTTTCCCTGGGTTTTCTCAAGACTTTCCAGACGGCACACTTCCCCCTCAAGTCGGCCCAGGACGCACACTAACCACCCTGTCCCCTTTCTTCCGTCCTCTCACGCCGCTGATAGTCACAGTCACTTCGTGCCGCTAGCGCGGAATACAAAAAAAAATCATGGCTTGCCAACGACTTACGAGGGGGTGACATAGTTCGGTACATGACCGCTTCGGTCAGTTACGGGTTTCCTAATGGCAACAGGAGTACTGGATCAACTCCGCACTGCACACTCCACACGTGGAACCAAGACAGGATGGATCGAAGCAGAGCCGTTGTTTGAAATCTTCCACCGCGTGAGACTTAATGTGGCATCTCCATGGATAGCATCGAAATAGAGCTCCACTGTAACCTCAAATTCCGGCCATGGACAAGCCGGCGTGGATAACTTGTTGGTAAATATATTGAAAACCTGGTGTCCAAGGAATGATCCTGGAGGTACGCCATGCAGATGGATGACAATATGGCACCCTAACAGGCATGTTTAGGAACGAGTGATAGAATGAAATGCCACCACGCCATACTGTTGTACTTGGTCGCAAGTAGCGAGTGCTAGAACAGGGCTATGAATAACATTAAACTTCTTACACGAAGAATATATATGTCAAGTATATGTCTGTGGCATGCAGTACGGGTTTACTGAAGGGAGGAAATCCTAATTACTTCTCGAGGATTTCACAGACTTGGTTTTCATTCTGTCACCTGCTTCTTTCTCGATTTATCAAAGGCTTTCGATCACATCCGACTTTACTGCAGAGACTTTATGCGTATGGATTACGTGGAGCAACACATATATGATTAAATAATTTTCTGGAGGGTCGAAGACAGTCGTGTGTCTTTATGGGGACCGCAGTAATCTGGTCGGTGCTTGTTCTGGTGTCCCTCAGGGGTCAGTTTTAGCTCCCTTATTATATAATCTGTATGAAAATGATCTGCATTACGTGCTTTCACACAGTCTGTTATTTCATTATGCTGACGACACTGTTTTAGCCTCAGCTAATGTCAACTATCCATCGGTGCGTTTCTTCTAGCAGGCTTCCTGCTAGAAGAAACGCGCAGGCTTCCTTCGCAGTATGAGATTAGTTCTACGAGAATTAAATACGGGTTAGTCAGGAAAAAAATTAAAAAATCGTGTTTCACAGCCCACTCAGGCATGTGCATGTTACACTACTGGTTACTTTACATTATTCTAAGCGTGATAACTGTGCGTGTACAAAACTTGGTTATAATGATACTGTTAAATATTTGGGACGATCCTACAAAGCTTAGGGCATAGTCAACATATTGTGACAATATTTGACCATTGTAGCGAAACTTGGAGATGTAAAATCAACTCTATCTTTGAAAAACTGTCTGAAAGGCGTCTTCTATGGTATTCCTGCAATCTAATAAAAAAGGAAGTCAGCTGATGCTCAGACACTCCCGCGAACAGAGAGGGCGACACCCTTCCGTGACATCAGTATAGGAGTAACTCCGATTCACGATTTTCCCAACACTAGGTGGCGTCGCCTCAGACTCCGAAATAATCCCGATTGAGGTGACGCGCTCTCTCCGCTGGTGCTTGTCGAGTGGTAAAGTGTGCAATTTTGAGATGGAAGGTCCGGAGTTCGATTTGGGTTTACTTGTTGTTGTTGGTTGGTTAAATAACAAGGGCTGGTTGAATTTTGTTTCCTGTTGCTGTATGCACTTTGTTATTTTGTTTGTTTGTCAATTTGGTTATGGCGGCGTTCAAGCGTTGCGTTCATCGCACAGTTCAGCTCTCTGTATATGCAGACGATGTGTGCGTTTGGACCACTGGTAAATCAACACCACCGATTCAACGCCGCCTTCAAAACTCGTTGGATGCGGTTCAGCATTACTTCACGAAGGCCGGAATGGACATCTCGGCTGAGAAGACAGTTGTGCTCCCATTCACGCGGAAACGCTCGCCATCCCTCTTTCGCTAGGCGATATAATACACTCAGCCAAATCAAGTGCCATAAATTCCTGGGTGTTATCTTGGATGCCAATCTGTCATATAGCGCCCATATCAAACACCTGGAAGCGAAAGCTCAATGCTGGATCAATGTCATTTCCCACTTCGCTGGCGCTGCATGGAGGATTGATCAGGAATCGCTCCTTTCGATTCATAGGGCATTGGTTCGGGGAACCATTCTCTACAGCCTACCAATCTCACACGGCATCTCAAGAACTTCTGAACAGAGACTTGGGTGTATCCTGGCTAGAAGCTTGAGGATCTGTCTCGGAGTACCTCGCGCCGCTGAAACGCGTATGGTGGTGGCAGTAGAGGTCTTACGTCTCAGAGAAACTGTGCGCCATTATCTACACCTCGTCGCGGAACGCCGCTGTCACCGTTGGTTTCGAAGCTCAAAAGGCGGAGGCAGAGCAACATTTCTCGTCGTCCCCAGGTTCCATCCGTGGGTCTTTCCTTCATTCATTCCTTCACCATTCCTGGTCTCAAGAAGAAGAAGGATCACGTTGCAGCACCCGTGTTGAAACAACTTGCGCTAGACATGATGCAGTTCAGTTACCCTTCGCACACTGCAGCATTCACAGATGGGTCGAGAAACTCCACCGCTGCCTTTGCAATTCCGACTGTGTCGTCGTGCCACGCATACCGTCTCTCCCACCGTACATCGTGCACCGTACATCGTGCATGTCTGCAGAGTTGCATGCCATTTTGTTCTGCCTCAAATAGATTACATCCGCCGATATCAGCAGCTGGGTGATATACTGCGACTCCACGGCAGCTCTCAAGTGTAAAGCGAACATGGGTATTCGTGGATCACAGGCGTCAGTGGCTGTGGAAATACTGGACCAACTAAGCCGTCTTGAGATGAGCGGGCACTTTATCTACTTCCACTGGGTTCCTGCACACTGCGGCATCCGCGGCAATGAAGAGGCTGACGGGGCTGCAGCAGCTGCGTGTCATTCCCGATCAAGCGTGCGGATTACCCTCCCCAAAGGCGACAAGGCGACAGGCGAACCTTCCTCAATGATGTGGTAAGGACTCTCGCACATGCGCAATGGTCGCGTGACGTTCCATCAAGAGTTCTTATGCGTCAAGTGGACCCTGACCTTTGTTTCACCATGCCTTCTCGTGTGCCTCGCCATTTTGCATCGCCGGTGCACAGGCTTCGTCTCGGGGTTGCATTCACCCCCCATTTCAAGCATCTGATATGCCGCTCTGACAATATGCTTTGCTCTCGCTGTGCCGTTTTGGTGGATACTAAACATGTGCTTCTCGACTGACATCTATACACCTCCCAAAGAGCAGCTCTGCAGTGTCGTCTGCAGTCGATCACGGCCGCACCATTCACATTGGCATCCATTCTCGGCCCTTGGTATAACCAGATCGACCATCGCCAAGCTCTTGGGTACTTTCAGATTTTTCTCCGAGACACCGGTCTCCTCTTTACCCTATGATTTGTCTGCGTACCTGTGTGCTGTGTCTGTGTGTTTTTGCGTGTTGTGTTTTTGCCTAGCGTTCTGTTGATGTCTCACTGACTCCACTGACTATCAACCTCTATTCAGCGTAGCTCATCACCTTCATCATCAGGACATATCTCATCCTGCCCATTGTGCTTGGGGTAGTGGGCCACACCTCATGTGGCGAATTTCCCCGTTGGATTGGATTGGATTGGAAAAGAAAGAAAAATATGGAGAGCTTAGTCCCGACCCAGTCAGAACTGGCTACTTCAAAACGCGTTTGTGGGTGAAAAAAAAAATTTCCCCGTTCATCATCATTAATATATCTGTTGTTGTTGTCGTTATTTTTATTTTGTTGCTATATATTTATCATATATATTTATTGTTTCCACTGGCGTCTGTACTGACTGATTATACAGAAAGAAAGAGAGAGAGAGATATAGGGATGACTTCCGCTCACTGAGCAGAATGCTACCCCATTGCTATTGGGGACTGATTATAGAAATTTGAGTTGCTCTTCGTATTGTTGTACTAGTGCATAGTGTCTACTATACATATGCCGGCGTACAAATGTGATCGGATTGTATGGTTGGTAATATGGACAGTACACACACAGATGCTATTATAAACGAAGGTTGCCAGCACTTAGTCTGAACACTGGTCGATTGCCAATTGAAGAAATCAGGAAGTGACTACGGAAAAGTTACTTCATATGCTATCAAAGCTCACCCAAGATGTCGGTATCTCGGAGGCTGTCGACTGGGTGTGCTAACGGCTGTATATTAGGCTATAAACATTGGGTAGTCTACCGCTCTCCTGTGGTGAATCACCCCATGTCAGAGTCAGGATTTATTTATTGTTGTTGTTGTCGCACACCGCGCTTACAATGCTTATCTGGGAAATCTAATGCTCGAAACAGTATTTTATTCTTGCACTCGCTTCCACACAATTTACCTCGATAATACGTGTATTATTCATGTAAAAATGACATTTTGGGATACATATGTCTGATAAGTAAGTGTTACCAGGTATCTGAATTCATTTTCAAGGCGTTGGTGCAAAATACATTTCAAAATTTCCGTCGCAAAATAAACTGCCTATTATTACCCGGAAACTTGAGTAATATATTTTAGAGACTCATTTTCTCCCTGTTTTCACATTAGACCAGCCCATAAAAATGACGTCATTGGAGAATCCCGAGTGACGGGGACCTTCCTTTTTGTCCTGGCTGGTCGTCCTCGTTTACCAAGCCGTCAAAGGAAGGCGGACAGGGGGAAGGGGGGTAAAGGCTTTGGGTCGACACACCCGAAACCAGCCAAGGGAGATATAGAAAGGTCGATCGGCGGGGCCTCACAGCGGGACTCGCGACATTTCAAAGAGAACACAAAGTGTTTCTTTTTTTTTTCCCTGGACGCCAAGAAGAACGATGCGACAAATCAGAAAAAACATAGAGTAAAAAAAATAATAACGGTACTTGATAACATAACAGGTTCTTGTTTCAGTGTAGGAAAAAGTGCAGTTCGACCTCCTTATATTTCGTGTGGAAAATATGTGCTTTTTTTTGTAAAACAACTCCCGAAGCTATTTTTTTCTGCGAAACGAAAAAGAATAAATAAATATGGCACTACGAGAAACAGTAAAAAAATCAGGCCAGTGCTGTATAGTGTTAGTATTCTGTCGTAATTATTACGAATGTTAAAGTAAACACGCATTTTATGCCATTTTCCCCCCTGCCGGGATAAGGAAGAACTAAATAATGTGGAAACGAAGTGGCTTTATCACATCACATCGCATCGCACCAGGCGTGTTTGTTTGCTTGTATTATGAACTTGACACTACACATGCATCAAGGACAGTCGAAAAGTTTTAGGGGGCTGGACAGTGTGTTTAGAAGTATGAAACTGTAAATGAACGCCTAATGACATGCCGCAGGAACAACTGGAATGATGACATAGCTTAAACCGGCAGAGTAACGTGCATTCATGCGGTGTCGATCTCATTGCCTCTCAAAATGGGTGGTAGGTCCCGTCTACTTTTTCTGCTGTTTTACAGTACTAATGAGAAACTAAACGGCGTTGTATCTTTCTGACGCGTATCTTCGAATTTCGGCGCAAGGCGGAACCAACAAGAAGCACAGATATGTTGCTTCTTGATTGATTGATTGATTGAAAGAAAGAAAAAAATGGGGATTGTAGCCCTCATCACGAGGGCCGGCTACCCCAGATCACCTAAGGAAAGGAATTCCAGACACATCCACCATCACCCACTGGAGATGTCGCGAAGCGGCGACGAACGCCACAGACAGGGTCATAGCCCATCTAACAGCTTGGTGTCCCTTAAAAACTGTGTAACGGCTCGCAAAGCTGGCAGTTGAGTGCTCATTGGCCATGGGCACAGCACCTTCTGCACTCCGAAGGGTCGATTGTCAACTCGGCCTAACGCGGCTACAAGTCTGTCACGACACTCAGAGTATCTTGGGCACGTAACTATAATATGTTCGACGTCTTCGATTGAGCCACAGACTGGACAATTCTTGATCCTCTCAATCTCCCTCAGTCTCCAGATTATCACCAGCTCGCTTGCACCCTACTTTTTTGTTCAGCACAACCAACTTATTGCTACATTAAAACAGTTCAGTAAGGAGAAGTCAATCAAGTCAGAAAACAGTCAACTCCCGAGGAGCAGAAACATTTGCAAAGCTTATCTTTGGATGTACAGTAACCATGGTTGTCTGCTATGAAATTATCGCGGAATAATTATAATGTAATAATAATATAAGAAAAACGTCTACAAGATCTATCTTATTATTATCTACTACTATCATTATCTGCAATATCATGCAGTGTTCCTATACTTGCACCATTGAAAATGTAAGCAAGTTAGACGAATGCATTACGCAAAGGATGTGTCGTAGTTTAACTGGAATATGCGCTGAACTGCGCGACTAGGGGAGGTTGGCTGGCTTAGTGTGTTCATCGCAGAGTTTTACCTGCGTCACCCCCGCCATCTAATGGATCTATAATGCATTACTAATGTAACGCGACCTATGGCAAACACACGGCACAATGCAAGTCCAAGAAGTTGACAAGTTGCATTAGAAGTATGTCGATAGCCTGGTGACCAAAAGCGAAAAGGTAACCGAAAAACCTAAAATATAAAATAACAAGGTATCCCATGATGATCGCAAGTGATGCGTTTGAGAATCACTCTATTTATTGCCTGCACGTAGAGGTTTTTCTTTTCTTTTTTTCTCGAGGGGTCTGTTTATGGGAGTAGCCGAATTTGTCGTCTGACGAATCCAATCTATCAACACCTTCTCTTTACGGCGAGAGATGAAACTTTCTTACTTGAAAGGAAACATACAGAAAAAAAAAACTGGCATACCCGCTTCAGACTATCAAGTTATACTTTCAGCAACAGGGTGGACTCACAGTCACCGAACCAAAGTGGCGTTATTTTTGCTCAGCATTTATGTTACGGATTACATGTTATTTATTCAGTGTGGAAAGTACCTTATGAGATACACAAACCTCCTCTTAAATTACACTTCCGAATAACGTGCGGTCGAAAAACAGAGCTTCACCGCATAGCACGTTCCGACCCAAACGTCTAGAAGAACAACAACGTTCTCTCCCTTGATTTGATTATAAAAAAAGGAGGGGGGGCGTACGCCATTTTTGTGGCAATTGTGACATGCATAATGGCAGAAAAATAGCACGCCCCCTGTTTTCGCCGTCAGTTGGGATGGCCGGCTAGGAGCGTGCTATATGGTCAAGTTCATTTTTAAGAATGTGGTGCGTTCCGTAACACTACAGCACTTTAATTATCCAGTTCCTATTTGTATTTGCACCTTTCCCAGCGTAATCTCGAAGCAATCTAACGCTACTGTAGCTTGCATAATTGTTCACGATTAGTTTCGAGTAGCCCGTCAGCCCGAGAGATGCCCATATCATAAGCGTTTAGTAATATGTAAAAATGATGGGGCGTTTTGATTATTTCTACACAGTATTCTCGTCTAATATATAAAGAAATTCGAAGCAAAAGCCTATCGAACATGGGTCAGAAAAATTATAGAATATCCATCGTCACACCGGAGGTCACCCACCTTATGTGATCAAAATGTTCCAATTCCTGAACTCTTGCAGGTAGTCATTTTTGTTCGCGTTGTGCGTAAATGCCACTCACCACCGCTTCTCAATCAATCTAGCCATCAGTCCATAGAGTATTCGGAACTGAGGCACAATACAATACGCACAATACAGCACTATACGCCACGTTTGAGCGTTTGTGAAGTTGTCTCTGCCACACACAGCATGTACATGCAGAGAAACAACCTTACCGTTTAGAACACGTTTACAAAGGTACTGCTGTCGTCACGACTGTTGGGCAATACAGCGATTAACATTGTGTTGGAAGGAAGTTTATGTATTACGGCTAAATGGGAAACAGAGTGGAAGTTGCAAGGTATTGATGAACGATTTAGGGAGTGCATTTGCGTCATGATTATCATGCAGTGTAACACAGATGTTTCCCGTTTTCCCAGACAGCCGTAACGGCGTACAGGGCTTCCACGAATGCCACATTTAAATTTAAATGTCGCGCAGTGTATTCAACGTAAAGGGCTGAATAAAGTACGCTCCCAAAGGTGAACTTCATAACAGGCTCCCAGCAAACTATCCTCCTCGATGGCATCGATCTCAACCCTGATTTGTTGAAAACGGGAGGTGTATGCCTTGTTCTGCAACTCATTTAGTGATGTTAGTTGTTACAGGAAGGCGTAGGCCCCGCACTTTCAGCAAATCAGGTGTGATGACGGTATGCAATGGTTGGGCATTATAGAGGTTAGGACATACTAAACAGGCGTGGCTCACGAAATCGCCTATGTGTGTGTGTGTTTTTAAATGTGCGAATATTATCTCATGGTAATAAATCGAACGATCTATTGGAACCATGCAGGTACTAACGAAGAATGCACAAACGGAATAGGACTTTTGTTTCTCGTATTTTTGTTTTGGACACCGGTGGAACATCGGACCGGATAATATAATCTTAGGAATGCTTCGTGCTTGCACAACAAAATGTAAAAAAATGTTGTACATTTTTACAACTTTAGTTAACGACAATTTTTAAATGTAATTGGAGAAAAGTGAACCGTTCGAGCTGTGTCACACGCATGCAACATTTAAAACGAGATGAAAAACACAATATTCTACACACACACTTGAAAATCTGCGCTATCCAGGCGCGAGACGAACTGTAAAAGCAGAACTTGACCGCATAGCACACTGTACGCCAAGCATTGTCACCAATGATAGGGTTAGCGCTTCTGATTCGAAGAGAGAGTGGATTCTGAGAGTCATATCATATATCCAAAGTGACACAAAAAGGCCTTCTCTCATTGAATCAGAAGCGATAACCCTATCACTCGTGGCAACGGTTGGCACACAGCCTGCTGTGCAGTGGAGTCGTGCTTTTTATACTGTGGCAGAACACTGTGAAGAACAAAAGTATTCCATGTCTGCCTGCAGACGAGGCGTGCACATTCTACCGTAAGCTTACGTGCATGATAGCTGTGACAAAACGCGATGTCAATCTGCACGATGGCGTGCAGGAAAGACCGTTCACCTTGTAGACATCACGGTCTCACAGAGTTAATATAATCATCTCGGCGTTTCCGTGCAATACACTGTTTCTAATTAACCTTTCCACCGTCACCACTCAATAATCCATCCCTGACAGGTAACGCTGCGGCCAACACAGCACCGCAGGCATCGCTTGAACTTCACCACCTGCACCAACACCATTTGAAGCACACATGGTGGAAGCCATTCATCCACCGCTTGAACGCTTTCGTCCTGGAACCAGCGCAGAAAAAAAAAATATGGCCTGTCCCTGGGAGACTCGATCCGCTGCCCACGCAACGACGTCGAAAAATGTCCCGCCGAAAACTTTTCGCCTTTCCTCTTTTCCTTTCGCTCCCGCGCCATCTTCGTCTAAACCGCACGCGAGGGCTCCTCCTTTACCGCCCTCAACTCGTGACGTCAGAGACGTCTCCTGCGAATCGAGTGGCCGCTTTTTTTAGCCCGGGAACGCCTCAAGTACTTGGTCTGTCCGCGTCGTGTCGCCCCCTGGCGCGAGCAACAGCCGCTCCGTTCTGCGTTCGGGATCTCAACTGCAGAGTTGGGGATCGACAAACCGTTGGAGGCCGTCCGGTTAAAGCCACGTCGTATCCTCGACCTCAACTGCACTTCGAAGCTCGATACATCGATGGACCTCGTCTTAGATGAAGACACGCTTTAAGGAACATGAACTGTATACGCTGACCCCCCAAAAAAAAGAAAAAGGGAAAGAAGTGTTCTCGTCCGTGCTTGATGCGAAGCCAGCGGTCAACTAAAAAGTTACAACCAGTGTGTTGACGGCATAAAAGAACTATCGAGTCAGAAGAAAAACAACGAAGTGTCGACAAAGGTCAAGGTGCAGGGTGAATATCTATAGTGAGTTAGTTGGTTTCTGGTTTTTGCAATTGAAGAGGAGGAAAAGGAAAAAAAAAAACCCGCTAGGATGCCTCTTGGAGCAGGACCTGGGACGATTTTTGAGCAAGGACAGAATGGACCTGGGTAAGTTCCTCTCTCATGCTGCTACTAATATGAAGTTCATCACTGTGATACTCTTTGTGTGTGTGTGTGTGTGTGTGAACGTGTGTGGGCAAGAGAATGAGCGCATAGTGTCGTAGATGTCATTCGTGTTGAAGCTAAAAAAAAAAAAAACTGTTTCACAGTCTTTCTTGCTGGGCTGACTTCCCTGTTAGTTATTTCCAACCGTTCCAATAATTGCAGCAACTTCGCAATCAATTCAAAACTGCGAAAAGGGCCATTTCAAGAAGAGTCCTTCGTGTTCATAAAGACGAAGGTTCAAAAGATTATTACTATTAATATTTTTTGTCAGACGAGTAGATAGTGGCTCTCTTCTGCTTCTAACGCGCACTTTCATGTGGGGATTCTGAACACTGGAATCCTTCCGAAGCTACATCAACTATATCTAAGTGAGCCATTCGTTGCTGGATGCCTCATTCACGAAATAATGCAGCATAATTGACGAAAGGAAGCACGTAATGGAGAAAGTGTGAAATCGGGGTCACGCAGTGCCCCCCTCCAAGATGGCTACCTCTTTAGGGGAAGGTCCCGCAGGGGAGAGCGAAGGTTTCGACCGTCCCGGGCCGGGCCCGCATCAGCGAAGTTGGATGCACACATTTCCGCTTCTGCAACGGAAGCTCTATTAGCCACCACAGGTGATGACATACAAGGGACAAGGATTGATGAGTCCAAATTCCATGTCGATGTGCAAAAGAGAAGTTTCTGGGCACCACGAGTATGGCCTGGTGACAGTTATGTCTACAAGAACTTCTAGGGACAGTTTCTCCTCTTGTACCCTTCCACACGTGGAGTGAAGCACTATGGGCGCTATGAATGCAAACCGAGTTCTTTGGGTGGTGGAGGGGGTGGGGTGAGAATTTATGTTAGGAGTTGCAGAATACGTCGGAAGATGGGTTCAATTCCTCCTCTCTCTTATTTTTCTCCTACAAACAAACAAACCGTCCACGTAGAAATTTTGTTATTTCTTTGTCGTGGAGAACACTTCCTTACGTAAAAAAAAAAAAAAAAAGACTTTAAAAATTCTGCTGCCCAGTTCAGGGTAAACGTCATGGGAGACAGCCGCACATGGGACATTAGACGGAGCTTGATTTATTCATTTTTTCGCTAGTGATATTCGAGGAAAAACTTGTATAATGATGGTGATGCAAGAAGCGTTGCAATAATTAGAGCCGTATCCATGTTTTCATTGCTGTTCCCTTTCTGTGTTGATATTCATGAACTAAGTAGCAAAATGTTTACTTCCCTGTGATGCCCCGTCCATGTTAGTTTTTGTTACCTGTATAGGCTAATGTGCAAACCATTTTCTTTTCTTTTTTTATTCGGGCACCTTCGAAACTGATATTAACTGCTATTAAGAAGCACTGCCAGTGCTTCTTACAGTGCCAGTTACGAAAGAACACGCCAGTTTGGTTAATTGGCATCGAATAGCCAATTAACCAAACTGGCGTGTTCTTTCGTAACGATCATGGCACCTTCGCTGACACGCAGGACTCAATAAAGAAAAAAAAAAGTGAAGAAGTAAAAAAAGCAAAGAAATGAGCATCAACGGAACGCATCACTATTATTATGCAACTTTTTTCCGATTGCAATAGACGAAGAAAATATGGACAAAATTTACCTAACATGTCCATCGTGTCCACCATCTATCCTTCGAATCCGACAGCGCACGAAGCCATCACGTGACCGTCCCAGACAGTGACGCGTGCGGCGACGTGCTGGTACACGTCACGGGTTACGTCACGTTTTAGCGCAGCAGTCGCCATGTTTCGGCGCGACAAGTCTCGCGATCGATATCGGTTCCGTCCATTTTTGCGAGTGCGCGCCATGCCCGCGCCGTTGCTGCCGGAACTTATTTCCTTTTAGTAACACAAAAAAGAAAGGAGAAAGAAAAAACACCGATTTTAAGTTGAAAATCTGCCCGTTACAGCTTAAGCAAATTTGGCGATGTCGAAATAGCGGATTAATCGGATTGGATGTTGCCCGGGGTAAGATTCCACAGACTTCCGCATGATGAAGAAAGTTGTTCGAGGATTAGCTGCTTGCCCGTTTGCGTAAAATTGACTGCACATGAATTGATCGATGTCATCCTGGCGAGGCTCAGCGACCATCGTGAGTATAGCGCTTCACTGCGGAGGAGAATAGAGATGCAACGATTCACTGGATTTGCCTGAAATGCAAAATGAAGATCAAGAGCGACGCTTCAATGTCGTTTTCTTAATTTTCATGAAAATTAGGAAATGCTTTATTCTTCTTCTTTTTTGGGTGGGGGGGACTGTTGCGCTGTCGTACCGTAATTATGTCGTACCGCAATATGACAGGCACACCAAAAATGGGACGATACCTTTCTTTCTATCGGCGAGTGCGTTAACTGTCGTTTTCTTATAGTAAGTAAAGTAATATAAATATGGTAAGTAAAACACGAATAAGTGCCAAACCACAGTCTTACCGCCGTCTTACACAACTGAGGTATGGCAGGAAATAAATTCCCGATGTGGACGAGGGACAATGTCACGACTTATCGTTCTCGCAGAATGCCACGTGTGTTAGGTAATAATGAAAAAAAAAAGCCAGTGTAATAAAATGGGTGTCAAAGGCTGAAAAAATTTTATCTGCATTTGAATCAGTGCATTTGGACGCCAATTTCGGAGGAAGACATAGTTCATGTGAATTCGATACTTTTCCGAGAGAAAACCTTAAATGCTGCCAGCACAACGAGGGGGAATCCTGGGTCACAAAAAGGTCACAGACTCCGTACGGATAAATTAATACGGAGACAGAATAAAAAAAAAAGCTTTCCGAAGACTTTTGAAACAAACAAATAAACAAGCGTAAATTGTTATACTCCGGCCTCGCCTTCCTCGCATCCTGAGCGGGAAAGCGCCTACGGTTGCTTTCCTTAACAAATTTAAGCGGGGTGTTTAATGAGTGTTGCGCGGTACAAGCAAAACACTAAGACAAGAAAATGGCTTTCCTTTCTCGATGGCCCGCAGGCGATCCGACACTGATTAACTGAGACCGCGACCGATGACCAGTGAAGCTCCACCTGACTGGATACACTGTATTATTTCAACGCGTCTCTTCATACTGCCAGGATCAGTTTCACTCCAGCCGGTTGTACATTAAAGAAAGAATTACATTTCTCCACGTTTTTTTTTTTAAGTTCGCTTATCAACTTATCAAGAAGATGAAAAAAAAAAAATCCTTGCCATATACTCACCCAGAGTGTAAGGTACTTATGCGCCTTGGGGCCTCAAGGAAGTAAGAGGGAAGGGAGTTGCCTCAGGACAGAAGCCGCCGATATTTCGAACAGAGACTGTTCTTCTTCTGGGCCCAGAAGAAGAACAGTCTCTGTTCGAAATATCGGCGGCTTCTGTCCTGAGGCAACTCCCTTCCTACATTTTACCGGTTCGCTGGATTTCTACCCATCTAAGGAAGTAAGAGGTACGTCGTTACCGCGCATGCTCAAAGCTCAAAAAAGGGACATAAATACAAAAGATTATACAAACAGGGTGGTCAGAAAAAATGACGTCCTGCTACTCTGCACTCATGGGTTGTTAGTATAATTAGACAGCTGCTATCAAAATTAAGGTAGGGTGTCGGTTTGGACTGTGTTAGCGTGGCGAAGCAAAAGCGGTTATGAGCGACGTACAGACGTGGACAGATGGAAAGAGGACAGCAGGAAGCAGTGAGGGACAGGGGGTCCTGGGCCGACTTCAGGGGGAACAGTGCCGAAATTCGTCTGGTAAGCCTGCCGGAAAACCTCAGACAGCACAGCAGGTGGTCCTGAAAGAGCTCGCAGTTGTCTGCCTCATCCCTCAGAGAGGTGGGCAACGTCACGGCTAACGCTCTGGGCCAACTTCTAAGGGGATTCTCATTATTTATATCTCATCATTTATTTCATCTCATTCTCATTATCATCTCATTATTTAATTTCAAGGGAACTGTGCCGACATATGTCTAACAGCGTCAGAGGAAAACTCAGGAAAACCCCCAGACAGCACAGCCGGCACCGGGATTCGAACCCGGGTACCTCCCAGTCTCGACGTGACATGGCGAGCACGCTAAGCCACGCGAGCTGGTAACCCAGCTTCCAGTCTTCAGCGCGACCGTGGCTATGGCTAATGAGCGGATCAGTCCTGTGTCCGTAAGGAACCGTCCGAAAGCGACAAAGTGACCAATGATTCACTTCTTGTTGCTCCATATTTTTGTAATCTTTGTTACTAAAAAGCCATTCTCGCAAATTCAGCCGGTATTTTATCACCTAGCTTCTAGAAGAGCGAGGAAGTGAAATTGGTAGACCTCGTAAGAAAATGGGGGAGAAAGAGATTCTACCCTGCACAGTTGGGCGCAATTATGCTACATCGTTGATTAAAGCTAAATTCTTTGCGGTTCATTGTCTGGGGCTTTCAGATACATACACAGTGTCTTTCTCTACTAGGCTATCTGGGCGACCCTACAAATCGTCATTCCTCGCCCGCATTAATAACTTCATTGCGTGCCCTTGAGCAAAAAACGTACTGAAAGGACCTTCTAAAAATATGAGCAAAAAAGAGCTAAAATGATACAAACATTTTCGTCCTGTATCATTACGAAACCGAGCTCGATATTTTGGAGCACCGCTAAGAAACAAAACAAAAAGAGAAACACACAGACATACAAAGGGGAACTGTGTTTGCGTGCGGGAATACTGGAACACGCACACAGGAAAGGACTACGGCGAAGCGGCTTCAATTTGGTCCTGAATTATTAAAAACGCAGCGCTTGGCGAGGAGGAAAATAAAGCCTTCGCTCTCGTGCGCGGCGACTCTGCAATATTCATAGCGTCGCTGAGACGACGTCTATTGCGACGTCACGCTCTTAGTTTCTTCCGACATTCTCCCATTATCACGGCACCGATACGAGAGGGAAGGGTTCATGTCGTGTTGATTCCTTTGTTTCCGCAATCCAGAATTCAAAGGGAGCATGCGCAGGCTCATAAAAGGTAGTGTGGAGAGGAGGGGTCAACGAGACTCGCGAAGGGAAGTTGTGTCTGTCGTTTCAGTTCCCAGTAGTTTGCCTACCGAAACAGGGATATATTGCTCGGGGAGCGTTGTGCGTTCTGGGCCGACTTCGCACGAGATCACACGTACAAAGAAGTATACACGGCAGCAGAACGGCAATTTTATGCGAAAAAAAAATCCAGATAAGATATCAAGATATAAGATACATAAGATGTAAAGAGATACAAGATATGAGATAAGATATAAAAATGTGTGCGAAAGAGAAAAGCTCTATATTGGCTTGATGTGAAACGTGATGACTCATTTCATATAGAATAGTAGACATTTAATGACACTATATTAGCGCATGCGTTGTAGCGGCAGTCGTGCATTATTCGCTCCTTATACAGACTTTCCGAACCAATGCGCAATGCCAATTAATTTTATTCAACGCCAGTTACCGTTAAGTAGATCAAACGTTGGTTTTTCTTTGGACAAAAGATTGATAATCAACACATGCCACAAAACCGTATCGATAAGGGCACTGGCGTAGAGCTAATAACTTTAGGAAGTGTGGCTGTAGCGCCAAAATATGGCGCCTACCTGAAGCACTTCTCAAGAAGTTGCGCATTTCTTATCTATTTACGTTTGTGAAACACAAAAAGAAAGCTGTTTTAAATTCTCCAAGTTGTTCATTCATCGTTTGCTCCTACCACCCTGCGAGTTTTCTAAAGACCCATACATTTTCCAAAGCATGTACCAAATGATAATGATATCCTGCAGATCCTACATTGAGCAGCATCCACATTATAAGGAGCTTCGGTGAGCGCCTTCTCGGGCAGATGCTTAGAGAATTAGGAATTACGTGCTCTGCCGCGATTTAAATATGCAACGCTCAAGAGACATGGGAGCAGATCATGGCTAAACAGGTGTTCATCGCAGTTCCGGACTGCACCATGCGTGCGGTTTGTGGACGGGGTAACTTGGTCAATAATCCTGGCGGTTGCACAGGGAGCATCCCAATGAAGACTACTGAGAGATGTTTTCCGTAGTGGGTAGTCCTCTTGGACTACCCAAATCCCAGAACAAGAGCCTCCACCATCATGTCTCCCCTCCCTCTTTCACCCTTCCCTGGGTGCACGTACCTTCCCCTCTGACCTTTGCTTCACCCTCTCAGTCCTTCCAGTTGCGCTTCGGCAGCTTCTAATCTTCTTGCCTCTCATCATCGCATACTTCTTAAGCATACTCCAAGCCGTCATTCAGTCAATGAGTGAATGACGTTGTCATTGACGTCCTTGACACAGTAAAAATCTTGGACGTCTACTTACCCATATTAATCATGTTCGCGGAAAGGTATGCTCTGCCATCGGAGCGATATATGTAATTAGATTTAAACGTTGATTAATAGAACTTTTCCTGCCGCCTGTCGTTTTATGACGTATTGCTTGCTGGTTTGGGGTGCCTCTATTTGGAAGCCTTTGTGTTGCACGTGTCCCAGGTAGTGATCGTCCTTTCAAGGTGGCGGCATCCGAATAAATATAGAAACAGAAACAACGGAAGAAACGTAGAACGTAATATCTCCCTCTTCAAGTTGGCAGAAACTTTTCAACTACATGTTTCATCACTTTAACCTGTTTGTATTCACCGTGTATAGGCGTCCTGGGGTAGCAGTTGGACTTTGTCGCGACTCACTTGCCATTTTTTTTTTTTTGCTTTATCACATCACCATCTTCAACTAGAAGAGGACACGCAAAGCAAAGTGAAGCAACGCGAAAGGTGTCGTCAAAGGAAAATGCTTCACCCACCAGCAGAAAAGCTTGGGAAGTCTTATTCCGATTAACGATATATGGTACCCGCATTGTGACATGTGCCGAGCGAGACAGCTGTTCCAGATTGCAGTGTACGCTCACGCGGTCACCCGTCTAATTCTTGGAGCGTCCTTGTCGAACAGGTGAGAGTATTATAGGTTCGCATTATGGGACAGGGCTTTATTTTGTGGATGAAGTACTCTGTGCCGAAGGAAAAACAGCGATAGAAATGAAACAACATAATCGTGCTGCCCATAGCTTTCGCTCAGTCAACGTGAACTCTGAACATTCATCATCATTCACCATCTTCTCCCCCTCAAACAATAGAGTAGGATTTCCCTCCTCAGCGGCGAAACATCTCTCTACATCGTCATCACTTATTTGTTGTTGTTGTTTCAGTGTTGGAATGTGCATTTTTGCATGCCCTCCCGTTGAATCGAGGCGACCGAATCAACAACAACAACAATAAATGATGGAAAAGTAATGATGACATGGACATCATCACTTCTCCTTAATTTATTGTTGTCGTTATTCTCCGAGAGGAAAATTCACACTGTGTAAAATCGTTTGCCGCTTTTTCGTACACAACAGTCAAAACTCCCACTGGATGACGAAAGGAACAGACGTGGTGTCACGTGTTGCGCCATGGAATCTCGTCTCGTACGTTTTTCTCTGTCATTGTGCAGTGTCTCTCCAGGCTCTGCGAAAATGTTACCAACAACTAGCCTGTGGTAGAATTCTTATTCGTTATAAACATGCAACAAACAGATCTTACTCCTTACCAGGAAATAACGCGTTTTTTTTTTCTTCAGTTTTTTCTTTCTCACATCACGTCACCTATTAGCGTTATTGCATGTACCAGGTCTAGAACACGAGGAGACTGTCACAGCTCCCTGGGAATGCACGGCGTATCACAGTCCATCTTGCCATTCGAATCGGCAATCTTGAACCTACTCTAAAGGTCTCATTCGTACATTTGGCGCGATACCTTCGCACAAAGTCCAACGAACGCATATATGGCTGAAGGGACTAAGTCTGCCAAGAGTTTTAACAAGAGGTCTGAAAATCTGCCTCGGAGTACGTCGAGCCACCTCCAATGTTTTGGCAATAGCACAAGTTAGAGAACTGCCTGTAGAGGTGCTGACAACGCAAGAAAAAGTGCGCCACTATCTGCGCCATGACAAGCACTCCCTGGCACGGAAATTGAGATGCCGAAATTCTGACTTCTACAAAGCCACTGCTAACTTGCAAAGCGTAACTTGCCAAAAACACAACATCCAAGAGCGACTCAGCATCCCCCTTGGACTCTAGAGCTAACGGGGATTTGCATCTCCGTGCCTGGAGTACACCATCCCAGGTCCACTTTGCCCACTGCAGTGCTGAGACAGCATTGTCTATATATGATGGAGCGTCACTGTGGCAGCATTGCTATTTTCACTGACGGATCGAGGACGGCATCAGGCTCAGCATCTGCTTTTGTGGTTCTACTGCACAGGAAAGAGGGAATTGGACGACCGTCGCACGAAACATCTTCAACAACAGCAGAATTGGTAGCCATCCAGCTGGCATAGTGGCACAACAGTTACCTGCCGAGTGGGTTGTACACAGCGATTCAAAAGCCTAACTCCAAGCCATGCTTTCATTCTTGGGACACCAACAGTTCGCCAAATACTCCATGAATACAACAAATATAGAGTCGCCGGCCACCAATTAACTACCGACGAACCAGAGGACATAGGACACCTATCTTCAACACTACATCCAGTGATATACTCAAAGTCAGATGTTACATCTTTATTAAAGTCATTGTCGCAGAAAATCCCAGAATGCTTAGCGCCGCTTTGAACTATCACGGACATCCGAACACAAGCTCCGTTGCGCGTTGCGCTGAGACGAGGATGGTGGTAGCCGAAGCTAGGGAACTCCCAATTGACGTCCTCCGCCAGAGAGAAACTTTCCGCCACTATTTGCGATTGCGCGCTCACCATCGCGGAACATAAGCGGAACCACAGCAAAATCGAGCAGTGTGTGCAAGAACTAACGGACCATATACCTGCCTTCACTGTTGCCCCAACCGCTTCTTCAGTAGCCCCATGGACACTGCCGAAACCATCCATCTCGTCTCACATCCCGGGAATCAAGGGGTCGAAGAGCCAAACCCCTGCTCCAGTCCTCAAGCAGGCTACTCTGGAGTGGATGGACGCCGCATACGGAAACCAAACCGCCGTATATACGGACGGTTCCTCTACTACTGGCGGCTCATCTGCGGCATTTGTAATTCCAGAGGAATCAATTTCACGTGGGTTCCGCCTATCGCACCGCACCTCGGCCATCTCTGCGGAGTTGTATGCCATCCTGTTATTCCTAAAGTCTATTTTGGATCACCACCCCCGCCTCTGGGTGGTTTGCACAGATTCGCGGGCAGCGCTGCAGTGCATAGACAACATGGGCATCCGTGGCTCCTTGGCTCCGGTGGTAGTGAACATCTTGATGACGCTCAAGGTTTTAGAAGACAGGGGCCACCGGTTGACCCTCCAATGGGTCCCTAGCCACATTGGCATAAGAGGCAATGAAGTAGCGGATCGGGCAGCTGCTGCGGCTCACCATCGCCGCTCAGCAGTCCCCATCATACTTTCGAATGGGGATAGACGCTCCCTCTTGTCCGCATTGACTTCGCCTTGGGCCTATCAGGAATGGTGTCATGACATCACCCGGTGGTCGCTTCTGTATGCTGTTGACCCAACACTATTATTTGAAATGCCAGGCGGTTTTCCTCGCCTCTTTACCTCTCTCGTACGTCGTTTACGACTCAGCGTCGCATTCACCCCTGCACTCCGGTATAGGCTGGGCCACAGCAACACGGCGCTGTGTACAACTTGTGGTGTCCCGGCAGCAATCCGACACATTTTAGAAGACTGCAGCCAGTACGTAGGCGAGCGACGGGCCTTTAAATGTCAACTTGAAATGCTCGATCAGAGGCCATTCAACATCTGCAAAGTTCTCGGCCCATGGAGTAACCCTGGACATCAGTGCCGTGCACTTGGCGCTTTCCTTTCCTTTCTGGCCACCGGCCTCCTTCACGAACTGTAGGGATTTCCTTCCCTCGTCATCCTCTCATATGAACCTCTTTGGAATGGGGTAGGGTCCTGCACTCAACGCAGGGAAACATCCCACACCATCATCATCCATTCATCTATGTTGTTGTTGTTGTTGTTGTTTGAACTGTGGGAGTTTACTAATACGAAAGAAACGGGCGGCCTCCAAACTGTTCCGATTTCTTCCCTACCAGACCACTGTCCACGACGTGTCAAGGTCAGCGAAAGCGAAATGTGAAGGATTATCCTTCGTCCCCCTCTCAGCAAGCGCCCAGAATGCAATGCGTGCGCAAAGAGCACTGGGATTTTCGCAGAGTGATTCGTCACTGCGACATCCCTTAGATCCGGAGCTGAAGTTGTACGTTACCGCGCTCTATTCAGACGTTTTTACACCGGTGTCGGTTGAATGTGCCCTATGGCCGTCATGTTCGTTTTGTGCAACGGTGGAGCATTTTATAATACACTGCACAAGGTATGCGTCTCAAAGAGCTACTCTGAAACCTATACTTGGTCAGCAGGGTCTTCGACATAGTGAAGGTGTTGGGACATTTGTTCAGGACTATGGGATGGATACAACCTTCTAGGATTCTCTGTGCATGACCTTGGGATAATTGTGAATAGTGGACTTCTGAATAGCGAACATGTGAACAGTGAATAACGAACTTGTGAGTAGAGCACGTGAGAAGTATTTTTGGGGGGTGGGGGCTGAGAATTTATGAGTAGCAGAACAAGTCGGGAGACAAGTTCAATTTCTCCTCTCTTTTTTTTTTTCCCTTAAAAACAAAAGTGTCGCAGCAACACTCTACAAAAAAAAGAAAAAAAAAGAGAGTATTTCTAGCCATTTTGTTGTGGGGAGTAATTGCAATTAGGGGACTTGAAGCTGTAACTGTCCCCAAAATCGACTCCTCTAAGAGTGTAGATGCGCTTTGTGCTGGCTGGTCTACCTTATACTGATCAATATGCACGTAAAAGAAACAGCTCGCAGACTGATTGATTGATTGAAAACCCGTCACTTTTAGAGGACGCCGGTGAACCGATTTACCGACCGGCTTCCTATTTTCATGAGCAATATAGCATTTCGCGCGACGATGTTTCTTGCGAAAACCTTTACCGCGTTCCGCGTCGCCTCCCAAAAATACAGCAATGTTAGACCGGTATGTGAATGGACTAAATTAATGGAAGCACAACGAGAAGAGAATAACATTGTATTCTTTACGGCTGCTTTCTCATTTTCCTTAGTTCTTCATCGACTTTTTTCTCGACCTTGAACCAAGTGAGCTGTTCACCCGACACAAGTCGGCTGAACCTGCCAATTGCGAAGCTATTCTCACACCAATCCATACATGGAGCTGAAACCTCGCCTCGACAGAAAATAACAATACTGCTCCCTCTCCTCCATACACTCTCTTCGCCGTCATTGCGCGGAACACAGTTACACTGAAGCAAAAAGGCCACTCGACTAGCAGACAGTTCCAGGTGGTGCCGCGCTCTCGTACGAAGCCGGAATCAAGCCGGCGTGTCTGCACTTTCTCCTCATGCGTCCTGAACGATTGGCATCCTTAGCCCATGGCCTATGCTCGGATTCTTTTAATTGTGCTCGATGTGCTCTTCTACCTGCTGGCTGTGACCCTACTGGGTACCATGACACCGAAGGTGACTATAGAGAGACGGATGGGTAAGTTAACGTGCCTCTCCTAGTTTTTATTCAGTGTTGTACAGGGTGTGTGCAGATAAACTCCCAATGGCATTTGCACACGCAACTCGTTGTCTGCTTATCTGACGAACTTCCAGTTGCGCACCATGACTCATTTATGTGTGCGAGAGCTGCAAAAAAAATCCTGCAAGTCATATACTCAGCGTAAAAAAATAAATAAAGCGACGAAAACATCGGCTTCTGTGTATATCAGAATAGGGCAACATGGCGGCCTCAGAAGAGTTGCGCGCAGGTACCGCTAGGGGCACTACCCGTGAGCATCCATATGGGACGTCGTTTCGATATCTACACCGATAGTTCCCCTAGCGGTACCCAAATAAAACTGTCCTTAGGCCGCCATGTTGTCCTATTCTGATACACGGAAGTCGATGTTTCCGTCGCTTTATTTTTTTACGCTAAGTATGGCTCCCACATATTTTCTGTAGCTTACGCACGCATAAATGCGCCATCGTGCGCCACTGGAAGTTCGTCAGGTAGGCAGACAACGGGTTTGGTGTGAAAACACCACTGAAGTACACATAGTAGCACACCATGTAGTAGCTGCTGTAGCCCATCTATGCGCTACTATTAGAGGAAATTTATTGAAGGGCTGTCAACCCTATTTACACTTCATTACCACTTATCGGTACATTTTTCAGTAGCGGAGTAAAGATTTCGCTACGTTATAAATTGGAAGCGAAAAAAAAAAAGAATTTCCGCTACGAAACGTCGGACTGTTTCTCCGCTGCCGTTACAGCTACTTTCTAGGAAAAGGAAAACGTAGAACAACGCAGCTGGGGGTAAGAACGAGACACTGACGACGAGTTTTTTTTATTTTTTTATTCACATTCCTTTCACTTTCACGGCGTTCAAACATACGTGTCTAGCGTTCCGGTAGGATTTCAACAACTCTCGTATAATCGTATAGGGTGGTCAAAAAATAATTGTTGTTGTTGTTCGTATAGCCGTTTTGCAAAATACATAGTGCTATGTGCTGCTGAATAATGTGACCAATGGTGCTATTTCCTAGCTGTATACGCGTTAATGATATATTTCAGAATTTTATCGTTCGCAGCTAAACAGTATGATGTGTCGTGCGGAACAGAAACACAAAGAGACATCGAAAATACAACAAAATGTCTCTTTGGTCATTTCACCAAAAACGTTTTGCGATCTTTCGTTTTCTTTCTTCCTTTTTTCGGTACCATGTCAAACCGGCATGAGTGAAGCATGTCCGTTGAGGTTGAATAATTTTTTTCTGGTATAACTTTTCGGATTGGAGAAATATGTTTATTGAAAAAAAAAAAAAAAAAGAAAGGGATTAAAGTTTAGTCAAGCGTAGGCCGACTTGCTATTCCTTCAAGAAAAGAAAAGGAACACACGCACGCACAATGGGATTCAATCATTATTTCCCAAGAGGTGTTTAAGACTGCGTGTAATGAGCTTTTCCTTGTACAACGATTGCGTTTTATCTTGGTCTAGGCCTAGGAACTGTAATTGTCGCGTTTGTCCGCTTGTGTGTTCTCGTCTCGCGCGGCGTTTGTTACATTCCACCTGATAGAGGTCCTTACGTTTCCACAGTTAGTAAATTTCTCGTAAAGAAGAGTTTCAGTCTACCTTTAAATAAATAGGATAAATTAATATTTCGGATAATATACGATCTGTTCAATATAGCCAGACACGAGGAAAATTCAACAATTCGACGAAGTTTCTGTGAAGTCACCGCGTTTTTACTAAGCCCATGGTTTCTGTACGGCAGTCGTTTTTCCTTACATGAAACAACGACCTACTAGATTTTAGCGACCATGTCATAGACATCCCTTCCCAGCGCCGCATTTGTACTCATCGACCTTGTACTTCCGCTTATTTTAATAGTTTTGCACAAGCGGTGGATGTCCCACAGGAGATGCTTGTATCTAAACTTTAATCATCATCATTCTACGCGTTTTCTCAGGAGTGTACAGAAGCTGTTGCTGTCGTCTGCTACGGTAGTCGTACGTCCGCTTCTGAGCGTTCAAAATTCAAATTTCCATCGTCCAATCATGATGAAGATGACGCGGGCCGATGTGTAGCGCTCCTAGCGGATCGTGCGGAGGGTTTCCTCATAGTGGTTGTCGATTATAACGTTGGTCGTTATAATCTAGTAAGTCGTGCACCAAACACAGCCCAACCCTGTGAATGCCGCTTGTGCCATGTTCGCTATCGGACGTGAAGGTGGTCTGCTATAGGACTTAAAATGGAGGTTAGGCTCATGAATTGTTTTCACTCAGATTCGCTTTTGGAATCAGAATACGACATAGTTAGCGGGAGCTTAAACGCGTGACCTATTACTATATAAAGGGAGTCTTTTAGGCCATACAGATTTTTGATTAAAAAACTATATGCTGTTTTCACTTCTATCATCTCATATGGCCATATGTTGCGCAACCGTCAAATGAATAATTACCTAAAAATCGTTAATTCACTTTTCAATTATAGAAGCTGCGAAATTGTCCCAATGAGAACATCGGTTCCTTTCGGTGACCTGATATCGTAGCCGTTTTCAGAACAAAAATCCGTTCGGTAGATCGTCCACAAAAAATTCGTGAAGGAACACCACTTTTTTCTTTATTTTGTTCATTGCGGATCTTCGGATACCCGTCTTTCCTTCACCCCCAATGTGAGAGGGTGAAAGAGCACACTGTCGCCTCTTGCGTCCTGGAAAAAGATTAACAGAAAATGCAACCCGAGATAAGGGTAGTTCCGATAACGTCACCGGATACATGTGTCTTTGTTTTGTTTCCGCAAGTTAAAGCTCATCTTCGATGCATGAGCCGGCACTGTGTTTCTTCACCCCCATATGTGAATAGGGGGGTGAAGGGAAGACGCGTCTCCGAAGATGCACAATGAACAAACCAAAGAAAAAAAATGGTGCTCCTTCACGAATTTTTTTCGGACGATCTACCGAACGGATTTTTGTTCTGAAAATGGTTGCGATATCAGGTCACAGAAAGGAACAGACGTTCTCATTGGGACAACTTCGTAGCTTTTATAATTAAAAAGTTAATTAACGATTTTTAGATAATTAGTAATTTGACGGTCGAGCAACATATGACCAAGAATGTCCGCCGGCCCAGAGATGATAGAAGTGAAAACAGCATGTCTATAGCCCTTATAGTTTTTTTAAATGAAAAATCTGTATCCCCTAAAAAAGACACCCTGTATACTACCTATAGATAACACCGTAGGTACTACAAATTACTAGGTAGGTACTAGTATACGAACTATCTATTGATACTACTATAATTTTCCTATATCAATTCCACTGTCTATAGTAGTAGATCGTGCTTAAAAGCACCAGGGTCGTGTTCCATGACGACGACGGCAGTGCCAATGAGACTAAGAAGAAAAAAGAAGGTGAAGAGAAGCACAGAAAAGCAGCTATAGCAACAACGAGTAAAAATATTGTATAACAAAGCAGTAAAATTAGTAAAATTGAATGATGGCAGTTGAAGAAAAGCAGTACAAGACACATATCACGGTGTAGCCTCGCATGCAGTATTTGGACGTTTTAAACTTTATATGCAGCTGCGCGAGACCTCCCTTCGCAAGATTCTCTAGGAGAAGGCCACTGCAAGTGCCGCTGCTATTAATCACGTTCTGCCTTGCCACGTGTTCGTTCTATGCAACATTGCTGGCATACAATCAATCATCTTCTGACCCCTTCGTACAACTGTCGCGCACTTTCAAGCCGCTGGGCTAAAAACTGGCTCAAAACGTGTCTCGATGCACAAACACAACTGCACAAAGACTGCTTGTCCAGCTGTGAGAGCAACAACAATAACCTTTGTGTTTCTGACATACCTCAGTACAATGCAACAACACTGTCTGTTCTGTGATATTTAGTCTAACCTGCACAGTTTTATGTCGCTGTAACTGCATTTCTGGTACGCGGTTGTATGCCGTTTAAATACGTGGAATTAATAAAAAGGCTCCAGCGAAACTAGAGGTTTCATGCTGTTGATTTATTAGAACACTCGTAACGAGAGAGAGGGATACATGATGACGATGATATGGGGATGACTTCCGCTCACTGAGCAGAATGCTACCCCATTGCTATTGGGGGAAAATGAGAGGATGGTGATGAGGATGATGCTGACGACGCTGACGGGGTCTTAGAGGGAGTCGATCAGGCCGGTAGTTTCAAGAAATTTCATGAAGGGTCGCAAGACGGACATCTGCTTTCGTGTGTCCAATGGTCCCAAAATGAGTTTAGTTCAAGGGGTCGGCTGTCAATCCGCGCAAAGTCGTTTGCCAACAAGTGACGCTCCCTCCTATAAGTGGCACATGCGATGATCACATGGTCCGCGGTCGCTGGCACACTACACTCCGGCCACAAGGGGCTACTGGCACACCCTGTCTGGTAACGGTAGTACGGCGTAAATGCAACACTCAGCCGTAAGCGATGTAGGAAGGACTTAATGACGCGCGGTAAAGATGTCGGTAAGCGACACGAGAATGTTGGGTCCACAATTCCCAGTATGGTACTGTCAGGGACATCCGGACGCCACAACTGGTAACGAAGGCAACGAGACGCGCTCTGAAAACAGGTGGTGGTGATAGAACTGCTTGCCGTAGTCGGCCACGCTCAGGCGGACACCGTCACGACTATCGCAGCAAACTGGACCGACTTCACAGGAAACTGTGCTCACATTTGTCTTAAAGGAGTACAGAGGGCCATAAAACAAAAAAAAAATTCAGATTAAGACGTCTGATGAAAGTGTGCGCGTCATATACCGAATAGCGCGAAAGGTTTTGATGTGTGCAGTTTGTTTCCCAGAAAAAAACTCACATAAACATGGCTCCGCGCGTTCACCCTTAACTCACTACCCCAGCTATAGTGAGGATGAGGAGGTATGATGCCACGTCACCGATGACGTGATAAGGAGAACACGTTCTGGTTCGCCGGTCAGTGGGGGTCAGCGCCTTGTCCCTTTGCCACCGTAAACCAGTTTTGCCAGTTCTCCCGGAGAATTGGTGATAGAAGGAGCGGCCGAAGCATTACCGAGCCAGGAGAAAGGCTTTTTCAGAACCCCGAACAGCCGAGTAGCAGACAACATTTCTCTAGGCCAATCAGCGAGCGTTCTCCTTATAGCGTCAGCGCGGGGCTCCAGGCAGATCACAGGCTGGTACTGCTCTTCACCACCGTTGCGCACGTCGCTTTTTGCGGCGTGTTTTAAATTCAATTTCTGCGATAATTATGACTGAGTGGTGTGAATTACTTCTCGTGGTGCATCTTACTGGCCTACTTAACAGTTTTATAGGAAGAAAAGAGGGTGTTAAAAATGACTTCGGTGCTACTTTAAAGCGTCTGAATAAACAGACCTGGAATCAGAGGGGGGAAATGGCAGGACCGGCGCGCTGTTGTTGGCCACACAGAAGTGGGCGTCGTCAGGACTATAGGAAAAAAAAAAGGCGGAAGAAAGAAGGACGAACGGGTGGAAGATAGAGGAGGAAGGGTGGAGGTGCGTAGAGGATGCATGAGTTCGTCGGGGAGGGCAAAGTACTAGATTGGTCATTGAGCAAGACCTGCCTTCTGCAGAAAGAGAATAAGGTTTCTTGCTTGAGCGGAACATTCGGCAGAAGAACCACCGGGGTAGAAGATATCTGCTAGCGTGCCCGAGGTGGAGCGAGGGAGATGGTACGCTCGGCAGTCTCGCAGGGTGTGTTCAGGTTGTTGACAGTGGCCACAGCAGGCGTCACCCCTAGAGCCGATCTCGAATAGTTGAGAGTTGGTGAACGCAGTGCGGAGCCTATGAGAGGTGGTGGGTTCGAATCCGCTGTGCTGTCTGAGGTTTTCCCTGGGTTTTCCGAAGACTTTCCACAGTTCCCCTTAAAGTCGGCCCAGGACGCATACTTCCTGCTGTCTTCTCTCCATCTGTACGCCGCTCATAGCCACAGTTGCTTCGCGGCGCTGTCTGTGAGTGGCCCTGACGAACCCTCGCACCTGGACCGCAGCAGCTGCGTGCAGGAGATCATCGCCTTACCCGATATTCTCCACCTGGAACCAGAACTTGACCACATAGCATGCTGAAGACCAATGATTGCACAGAATGATCACTCCTGATGTGTGGAAAGCGCGCCCTTTTGTGACACCTTTCGCCATCACCACCTTGTGACAATTTGGCATAAGTGTCACAGAAAATGCGTTCGCCTCCCGTTTCGAACAAATCAGTGGAGAGAACCATGTCATTCGGAATGATGGTTGGCTAGAAGTGTATGTGTGTGAAGCACGCGTCTCTGGAATACCTCCAATTCAATTGATGTGCATTCGATTGAAAACAAGTAGATAACCTTTGTTCGAGACTTGCGTAGATCACGGGCACTTTAATCGATTTGAACGAAACTCTGGCTTTTTTGCCCCGCTTTATACCCCACACTTGGAAGTGTGAAATCAAGTTATCTTATCATATCTTATCTAACTAGAGTACCGCAAGCACTACTCGTTTATCTATACCGTAATATAGACATGCAAGCCCGGCAGAGTATTTTGATCTGTGACACAACGCAAATGCCACAAGCGAATAATTGAAAGGACAGAACACCAGAATCCGTAGGAGAAAGAAATAAAAAAAATAAAAAAAATAAACAGACGTAATTCTCATCACCGTTGCCTTCTCGTTTGTGCCACGCCATCGAAAATTTGCGTAAAGGTGCTCACACGAGGAAGACGACTTAATGAAAGGAGGGAGAGAGGGGAAACCTGAATCAACAGCGCCCATATTATGGCACCCTTTTTGCCTGCCCCAGGCAACTGGGAATAGATACTCCCATCGCAAACAGTTTTCAAGCCGCGCATCACCGTCAGATTCGATTTTCTCTCTTGCTTCGTTATATCGTTCATCGTGAAGATAAGAAAGAGAAAAACGCGATAGTGGCGCAATTTTGAGATCGAAGCGGACAGGTATCTAGTATCTTTCCAGCATGGAAATGGATTAATTAAAAGTAGGATACAATTTCGTTGTGCAAGACACAAACGGTGCAGAATGTTGCATTAGAGCAGCATCGGCAATGTGAAACCGTTTGCTACTTTCGAGTTCTTTCTGTCCGGGGTAATTGTATATGGCAGATGGTTGAGTCACCATATTTTCTGCAAACGAAAGCTAACATGAAAACTGCTACGTCAGCAGCCCTTTGTAACAGAAATTTCGTTAACAAACGCGTCGTACGAAGGCCCACGCATCAAGGACACGGTGTGATGTTCTGAAGGACAACGCACGTGGTCGGGGCGAGCACTCCCGCCTGTGTCTCTCAATGTAGCTTCCAGATAAAGCATCATGATATTGCTGGAATCTTTCCATCAATAACTATACGCTAACAGCATGCCAGAGTATACATTACTCCGCTTTCCGAGTAACATAAGCATAGGTGGTGACAACGGATTCGTATCCAATTTGCCACAGTCTATAGCAAATCAGTTCGTCTTTGCTATACCCTACAATACATGCTATCTACCACAATAACGCACTACATGTAGCCTCCACTCTACGCAGAACGTGATTCTGGGATCTCGACCATGATTTCATACGCAACAGTTGTGCACATCACATCATACACATGGTATTAGTTTGGTTGCTCGCTGTAATGTTACTATCAACGCCAATAGCCAGTTATCGACCTAGTCTGGCAACACTAGCACCCGACTACAATCGAACACGTGCGAAAGTTTATTGCCGTAAACACTGGAGTGAAAAACACAGGAGTGCCGTAAGGAGTGAAAATAAACCATTTTTCCTGTCGAGCGACACATGGACATTTTCATTATCGACCACTGCACCCAACGTTTCCTCTCTCTCTCTAATTTATGTATTGTTTTTCCCCTTCTCTCTTCGTTTTCACGTCGCGGTTGAGTTAACCCTCGTCCATTACTCTATTTTGAGTGGCAAACTGTTTCTGCACGGGGCAACACTTACGAAATTGAAAACAACGCTCGATATCGGAGTGCCAAATCTGGCTGGTGAGGCCGGTCGGTCGTACTTTTAGCGTGGAGCCTCGTGAGGAGGGACCTGGAGATTGTTCACATTAAGGAGCACCATAAGAGAAAGTGCAGTGCTGAAGATGTTTCTCGAAAAATCCGAGATGTGGCTCTAAAAACCGGGACAAGCTGTGAGCCATTTGGCCATCGATAATGAACGTGTCACTGACAGCGTATCAACTGTAGGACTTGTACCCCCGTCGGCGCTCGCTACCATGGTTTACCAGCTGATGCTAGTCCTTTTCGCGTAGTCCAAACGGTCGGCAAACTATTCAAAACAAAAGTCGGCAAACTATTTCTTTCGGCAAAAACTTTCATAAACTGTTAGTCAAGGCCGCTAATGAGTGTCCAACATATTACAAAGAAATGCTGATTTCGTTTACAAGATTGAAAAAAAACAGGGTTCTAAAAAACTTTAAATCGTTTTGCGACTTAAAAAAGAGAGAGCGAAGCATTATCAGATCACGTAGCTCAACCGAAGCAAACGCTCAGAAAAATGTAAAATGAAAGTGTCACAGAGAAGATATAGAATTTGTCAACAAATATTTTCTTCAAAGAAACGCCGCAAAGTTTCGTTGATTTAAAATCAAATTTCGCGCCTTGTTCGGTTCAGTGTCCCAGATGCTATTAATTGGATCTCATCAAAGACAGGGTTATACTTTGGAAAAGCCGTTTGGAGCGAAACTATACCCGGCATGGCAGATGACAACAAACTACCAGGTGAGGATCGATACGGTGATCGCTTTTTAGCGCGCCCCTGGCGTTGCTCATTTTCTTTTGTCAGGCCGTGGAAATAAAAATCACTGGCAAGAGTTGGGTACGATGGATGGGAGCGATCGAATTCATAGCAGTGTTCTTCTACAACTTCCAAGCCGCGGGACCGTGGCCCCATTGTCGCAAGCACAATAGTTGTTCCAAAGCCGAACAAAGGCCCCTTCGTAAGGAGTCATCGGGGGAGGGGAAATTTCTCTCCCTCTTCGGCTAAAAGGGTCGCCTCCTCATCTGTACTGTTTTCTGTCGTCTTTGTCATGAATATGTTGATGGAGAGATCTCAACCCTTTTCTTTTTTATTTCTAGTTTCGTATTGCTTTTAGGCCCGGCTAATAGAGACGGAACGGGAAGTGGCCCTCTCAGTTTAGTGGTTCGATTTATGTTTATGTAGTGGAGTTAACTACAGTCTTCTCGCTGTTGCATAGCGTGTGTTGGTAGTATGAAACTTTCATCGAAGCTTTTTTCTCTCTCTTTCAATGCCAAGGAGACGCTGAGCAGTCAGTTTGCAGTGCCATGTAGTAGACTGATCCATAGTTGTAGAGGCATACCATCTCAATATTTTTCTTTAAGCGTCCATCCGTTCATCCATCTTCCTTTTGGAGAGCCATCGAGTTAACTGTTGGGTAACCAACTTTCGTTTTAAGAGCGTACCTGAGACTGCACTCCCATCTCTCTTTTCATTTCTTTTCACACATCCTCGCAAACATCCCGTATACCGCAGGGACCGAGATTGAGCTCGTAAAAGTTCAAGTACAACGATAAATTCTATATTCGTGTCATTCGTTTAATTTCATTTATTTCATTCGCAGCATCCCATCCCATTCTACCTTTCATATGTAAATACTTGGCGGAATGACTGCACATATTGCAACTAGTGTGCCTGTCACCAAGTTTTTCGCGCATGTTGTCGTCAATAAATTTTCCTCTAGCATTCTATTCTACGTCTCAGATGTGATGAATTGAAGCTTTAGTAACGGGTGCTCGGATGGAGATGTGTCGAGTTGGTGGATCACAACAGGATATTCTGTGCAAATAGCCTTAGGTATTATTCGCACAAACGTCACGATCGAAAAACGACGCATATCTGGCACCCATATACAGATCCTGACAAAAGTTTACGGAACACTAGATCTAGGTGTTTCTTGTTCGGAGCGCCACCTCAGCAGCCAACGGGCGTGGACACACATACCGAGAGGTGACCCGGTCACCTGGCTTCCATTTGCTGGAAGGGTACGCCGGTGTTCCGTAAACTTTTGTCGGGATCTTGATTTGCACCAGCGCGTTCTTTCCTCAAAACAATCCCCCGAGAAACGTGCCTCCAGGCAGATCGCTCGGACAATAGACGAACGAGAACAAGAAATCCAACAACGCAGCTGAGGCATTCTTCGGCACAATACGAAAGGGGCTCTCAGTGCGATAGATTCTTGGTCTCACCCGTCAAGAGTCGTCCACATAGGCAGATGGGTATCAAGTGCCCCCCTTTTGCGTAAAGTTAAGGTGGCGATGGGTACGGCCCCCACATAAAAAACGCAAACCACATTTGTGGGGACTCGTACCCCACTACAGAAAACATAGTTCCCTCCACGCGTAGCGCATCCCACTCGAAAGTAGCAAAGCCGTTGTCTCCGTCCGAGTAGCTGCCGCCATTGATTTTTCTCCTCCTCTCCCTGTGGGCGCCGGCGTCATCGGTGGCCTTTCCAGCAGCGTCTGCCCGTCCTGACACAAATGGAGCACGCAACAAGTTCGCTTCATCGATCGTCACAAAACGAAACGCCCCCTTTACTTGTGACGAACAGTTAATACGTGGGAGATCAACGGGGGCCCCGATCATGTTGCGCTAGATGAACCTGCGTGCACAAGATGCTTGGTATACATCCTCGGTATACAGGCTGTCCCAACTACCATTACTTTTTCCTTTTTTTACGGACGGTACACTCTACGTGAATGAAACCAACTGAATGTATCCTAGTGGGCAGTATTTTTAATAGCGGCCAGGAATTAATTAATTAGATAAGAATAATTAACGAACTGTTAGAGTAGTAGCTTAAAGGCCGAGGTGTTGATTGGAAAGTTGTACGAGGCCTTCAAAAATGACCGAGGTGTTTCCAATAAGGTAGGCTTTCTGTGGCTTGGCTTTCTTTCTTTTTTTTTTTTTTGCAGTCGTAGAACCATGTCCGCGACATATAAAACAATGCCACATGAATACGCGGTATTTCGTCACGTCACGTTTTCTTCTTCTTTCCTGTTTTTTTTTGGTACTCCGTGAGCTCTTTGTTAGGAAAACAAAATACACACAAAGCGTACCTTTGGGCGCTATCGCCCAGTGACTATTCTCTACCGAAGGTAACCTGCCATAGTATAATTGCATGTTGATTTACACCAATAGATAACCTGTCGTTCAATCCATGCAATAATCCCAAGCAGCACAATGTACTTAAAGTCGAGTGCAATAGGGGTGGACGGGTAGGTGGAAGGCCTTGAACAGACTCTTGAAACTAAAGAACATTGATAAGACGCATACCGTCCACCCCTATTGCACTCGACTTTCAGTACATTTTGCTGCTTGGGTAAGGTGTCTTTTTCGTCGTGCGCAGGCACAATGCAACCTGCGTGTGCATAAAGCATCCAAGTTGTATCTTGTCTGCGGATCTCTTGACAGCTGCGAGGCAAAATTGACCTTACAGCAACGTAATTGATTGTTAGGGCTATTGCGAGACAGGCTGGGGAAAAAATCCACTCGCTGCAAGGAAGTGCTCAGTATCATTTGAGTCGTTCACCTTCATAACGGTCTTGCTGCAGTGAAGTGTTTGGGAAGTGAATTTGAGTTGCCGGCATATACAGTCCTATTCTGAACGGCTGAGCAATGTAACTGTGGCTGCCAGTATTGTGGGACAGATTAATTAATCCGAGTCAGCGTGTTCACTGTATTACTCTCTCACTATCTCTAGTAGTATTGTATGTGAGCCAAGTTTGAAGTTCGGGTGGTGTTGACTGGGTCCATCGACAAAGGCCCTTCTTGATGAGTGACGCAACTTGGAATTATGGAGAAACGTTTTGCAAACTCAGCTTGACTAGCAAATACCATTATAAACAGTTACGTGATATGTACACCTGAACGTCGTGTACAGTTGGTGTAATGCGTGATTACACCAATAAAAAATAGTCGCTAATACGAAAAATATGCAAAGCCCAGTAAAAAGTCCAGTGAGGCGCACTCGTACAAATAACATATCCTGACAGATGGGTCGACAGAAGCGAAATCCAGCTATCTGGCAACGATAGGTAACATGTAAAGCCGGGGGTCGATGATTTTTCCAAGATAAGACAGAGATGCCTCTCTACCTCAGGTTTATTCTTTCAAAGTGCGCGTGAGACAGTCGACAAACCAAGGTCTCCGTGAAATACAAATGGGGCATATTCCAATGCCATACTCAGTCGCTTTCATCGCATCTTAGCTTCATTTAAGTACATGTTACAGCTACAAAGTACCGGGTAGAAGCGCTAGGTATTATTGTGTTATTTGGAAGCAAAAAGACAATGCACTGTGAGCCGTACGTCACATAGACATCGGACGTCGTCGGAGAAGAAATTACAAGGTGTTTATTTTTATCCTTTACAGAATTCTTACGGCACACAAGTGGTTTTTGCAATTGAGTTCCTCTGGTAATGGTGAAAGGGCTCGCCGTTGTCGGCGTCCTGGGCCGACTTCTAAGGGAACTGTATGTCTGAAAGCGTCTGAGGAAAAACCACTGAGCCGCAGGCTCGCGTGGGTCAGCGTGCCATCCTCTGGAAGAAAATGTGTAACTAGAAGGTGACTAAGTGCATAAAATCCATTAATTAAATCTTTAACTGGGGAATTTTGGGAAAAAGCGAGATAGCAGAACGGGAGACAATCCTCGTTGAAAGTATTTTAAAAACCCAGAAAAGAGAAATATCCATCGCTGAATTTCGGGATGCAAATGAGCCGAAACTGAAAAAGCGCATCATTAACGCCGACAGAGGCTTATCTGGCCAGGATGTCAGCACCTACTCCAATCATCTCCGTTGCTCCAAATCACGTGGCCCTCTGACGTGGAATAAGCGCTGTGCTCCCTGCGTTTCCGGTCGCCGCGGTTTTGGCTAATTTGCATATCAAAATTCGGGGATGGACATTTTAACGTACTTGCGTGTTTGAGAATTTGTTAGACGTGGAATGGCTTTCAACGAGGATAGTCTCTCATTCTGCTATCTCGATTTTGCCCGAAATCTTCTAATGAAAGAGTCAATTAATGAATTTTAGGTAATTAGTCATCGTCTAGTTGCGTAACATCTTCGAGAAGATGTCCGCCCGGCCTAGCTAAATTGCAAAAACGACATCTGTGCTGCTCTCTTAGCTTTTCGATAAAAGTTTTGAAAAGGATAAAATAAACACCTTTACATATTCGATAATTTATGGAAGAAAGACCGACTCACAAAAACAAGCAGCCAAAAGACGAGGGCGAAAGGAAGTATACACTACAACTGCTAACTTACAACCGAATATTTATTATGTGACAAGACACGTTTCAGTATGGAGACACAAGGAACAAAGGTGTTGTCACGCCAGAGGAATGCAGTGGCAAAAAGACCAGTTCGTCCTGGGCCTTGAAATATCTAATCTCGCCTTCCGTCCACGAAGGAGCGCCTATACGCGTGTCTCATCTTCACTAATCAGGAATGGCTCCCAAATTATTCTGGATACCTCTGACTGATGTTTTGACTGTTGTTTTACCAAGTATGAAACGCTAAAAGAGTTTCGGGGGGTAAGGTAGACAAGCAGTCAATTCGAAGGTGAAATATGTTTCTGCGCTGAGGTAAGTTTCGCAGAAGCGCTTGCTGATTCTATTCATGCATAGAATCCTCTTGTCCATTGCAATAGCGGAGCTCAATTTGCGAGAAAGGGGGTTTTCCCACCGGGGTCTGCGACCGACCGCAGCAATCACTCCGCTTTCCCGCTCAGTGCTGCCAGAGGCAATTAAGTACACGCCCTGCCTTGGGATAACTCTGTTTTCTTCGCCCCATGTCTACGCACTTGGGGCCGACAACAAGTTGGCCCTGTTTACGTGGGATGTGAAGAAGTGCTGGGCTCGTCATCCATCCAGCCGGAAGGAAGACACATTGCTTCTGATAGTATTACGTATCTGCGACTAGCGTCTGGTGAAAAGGAACTTTTATTCCGTGTATGTACGAATATTGCATATTTTCAACATACGTCGTTGCGTTATTTTCAGAATTAAATGAACGTATAAGTAGAATAAGTAATGCGAGACTCGTTCACGGCTGATTTAATATACGGCATGTGTAGGAATTGTCGCGTTCATTGAGGTACTCATACTCAAATGAAGTGGAGTGCCAAGACTGAATAGCTGGGCTTGAAAACAAATAAAAAATAAATGAATGAATAAAAGACAGGAAATAAATTTATGTTCATGCTTAACTTGATGAGTTAAGTGCTGTTGTGAATATTTTTATTCCAGTTAGAAAGAACTCCAGGTGGTCGAAATTATCCCATGTCCTACTCCGCGGCACATAAACGAAGAAAGTAGGAAGTCACTGAAAAGGTTAGCCAGCTGCAGGACTCGAACCCACATATTCTGGATTACCGGTTCGTGTCCTGCAGCTGGCTAACCTTTTCAGTGACTTCCTACTTTCTTCGTTCATCGTACTTAGGCACTTGAGGCTTTGTGTCTTCGGTGTTCCAGCCTCAGAATACCAATTTCCATCGTGAACATGCAGCATGTCGAGGCAGACGCACCTTACGTGTAAATATACTCTATTCCAATTTCAAAGCTTTATTGTAACGTGTCAAATACATAAACGGGCCGCCGTGCAAGATAGCTATTTCTAGTAATTGATAAAATAGGATAAATGCAGGCATAGCACTGTAGCAAAAGCTTGGGCAAGAAAAGGACACGGAACAACTTTCATCTCTTGCCGAAGCTCAGACATTTTCTACCCCGACCTATGTCATGAGAACGCCCCATCTCGTCTCTCGGTTTGTCAGGCAAGAGTGAAGCAAGGCTCTTTTCAGGTTTCACGTGACGGTGCGTCCCACGCAAGCACTAATGGAAAGCCAAAGTTTAATATACATATATGTGCTCTTATAATGAAAAGAGGGAGGAAGTAACGGGATCCTCGTGCTTTCCCCACACAGGCGTGGAGCGCGCGGATGCGAATGAACACGTGTAACCTCGCACAAGTTCTGAAAAAGTAGAGAGATTCCTGCAGTAATTAGAGAACGTCCAAAGTTGTTCACTCAATATACCCCCACTAACGTAACGACCCATTTCATAGTTGCCGGCTCGTTGCGTGTGACCATTCCCTACGCTCTGGAGTGGTGCGCTGTTGAACTGTAATATCCAATTGAAATATGCAACGGGAACGCATCTCTCCATTGCCGCGTGATTCCATCGTGGACGGTTGCGTATACTCGGTAATGTACACGCTCGACGACAATGCTTTCGGTGTCAAGTCGGGCTCCCACTAATGGTACTGAAACACTGCGGTAAGCCGACAGTCGTAAACGGCTCCGATTTTAGGGTTTAATCCCATCTCATCCAATGGTGTGCTGTTCTCAAAAGTTTAGCTCCATCTTATGCTTTCCTGGCACTCCAGCAAAAGCTTCAAAAGAATACTAAGAAAGGTAAATATGTGATAGTTGGGTGCAATCTTCGAGGAGACCTCCTTTTTTTTTCGTCGTCCACCTTTCACTTATCTTCGTCACGTCACGTCGGAGTTGATATAATTGGTATTTTCTCTTTGACATTCCTCACTGGCGCTCATTTATTCTTTGATAGTGGTGCTCAAGTCACACGCAATCAGCTGTTTGTAACTGCTCGTATGTGCCTTTTTCTTGTTCGTCCTCTTTTATATATAAGCCAGTCATAGAAGCCATCTTAATCTGTAATTTTTAATTTCAAATACGTCTAGTGTCATTTACTTGTTTCTTTAATGGCCTTTTTCTCTCATTATAATTCACTGGAGTGCACTGTGGCATTCAGGAGTGCTCAGTCACCCTCTCAGGTGTATATCGCTCGCTGAGCGACCCCTGGTTTGCCGATTCCGAACGATGCGCAGTTACCCAGAGCTGACGAGCCGCAAACACGACGAAACACGTGTCGTCTGGTGCTGTCGCATCGTTCCATGAGTATCTGTTTCTCTGCGCGCAGCCATAGAAGCCATCTTAAATTTTTAATTTCAAACACGTCTAATATCACAAGTAGTGATTGACAAACAAGTAGTGTCATTTACTTGTTTCTTTAATGGCTTTCCTCCTTCCCCCCTCATTATATATATATATATATATATATATATATATATATATATATATATATATATAACGTACTTTGTCTATTTACGAAGGAAAAAGGAAGTACAGGAAGGAAAAGGAAGGAAAAGGAAACAACAAGCTTTCGAATGAACGGTGCCTTCCGCAATCATAGACAACACCGATGTATCCCCAATAGTGGGAGCATCGCTCCCATCTAGCAACGTTGTTAAATTTCATGCAAGCCAGGTGTGTCCGCGCAGCGTGACTCAGCGGGACGTTGTCTAGGGTTTCCTTCCCGCGAGCGTCTCTTGTTGCGTGCATCCCCGGAAAGACGTTTTTTACGGTGCTGTTGGTTTTACCGTGACGTCGTTTGCCCCGCATGCATATGAGAAGTAAGGGCGATGTACAGACATAAAGAGAATACAAATAAGAGGTTACATTTAAAAATAACAATAAAAGTAAAACGGAAATATGAAATACATGTACACGGCTACAACCGCCGAGAAAAAGCATTATAGCGAAAGAAAAGAAAACATGGACATCACTGTACTCTTACGCCCGCAGACAGGCACTATGGCTGCTGCCTTGTTTTGCGGAATTTTCCGAGTTTGAAATGTACCAACTGAGAGCGGGTTTGTTTTATGGTAGGTAGATCGATCAAGAAATTATCGCGCTCCAAACACACGCAAAGATGTGGCCTTTTACGCCTTTTTTGTTTCTTTTTGCCGCTCAATGAAAACGACACCACAAAGAAAAATGACTCGTGTATAATCGCGTACTGTAGCAGAAACTTGACACGTGATAACTAGTAAGCAGCAGCCAGGTTCGGAAGCCGTTCGATACAGGACTCTATCTAACGATGAAACACAGTTTCGTTTCGGAATTGTTTCACACACATATTAGTACTTCTAGGAAGTACCAGAGCCGATTGGTTCATTAAGCCCCGACGTGATACACAGTTCCTGTTCGAAGGCGTTCAACCACGCACTCAGAGATGGTCATTGCACGTTATCGGCTGATTGCGAGACCATAATACCGGACGAACCTTATGCAACAGTTGGAGTAATCGAAACGAATGATTAGCGGGGAGATCATAGTATATGACAACGCACACGCCAGGCGGATTCTCGATCAGTTACAAAGAGCATTTATCATCGGCGTCCATTAGTATATTCGGTAAGCTCGTGCTAATTCAAGCATTTACTTGGGCGCATTTCACCTGTTTGCTGGCGTGAGACTAGTTTCGTGCTGTATGATGCGGTCAATCTGTCATATGGATTGTAGTAAGAGGGATGGTTACCATTACATAGGAAACTAATTAAAGAAATAGACGATTAACAAATACTCCCAAACGAAACTCCAGTTTGAAAGCAATATGGCGCCCATAGCAGCTGTTTAGACGCGCGCATATCCTAGACACACACACGCAAATAGAGATACGATTATGAGATGGGGCTGATGCCGGCTAGCAGGCTGGGCGCTGCCCCAGTGCCACTTGTACGTGAGGAGAGATGATGATGGATATGATAAGGGGTCCGGTAATCAAAGCAGGGTGGAGAGGCCTGTTGATGACAAGAAGTCCCATATCCTAGAGAAGTGCTGAGAAGTGCTAGAGAAGTGCACCCTACCTGAAGAAGTGCAGTCTCTTGCACGAAAGTTCTTGTTCAAATAAACCTCAGTTGCTCCTAAACCTTTTCATGTTACGTTTGTGATATCCTAGAAACTTAAGGACAGGGAGAATCAGCTAACGGGTATAATACGTTTAAAGTATCCTATTATAGCACGATACGATACGACAGAGTGCTTTACCTAATCATGAATTGACGTTGTCGAGCTAGCGAACAGATTTGTTTATTAATGGCGTTGTTTATATCTGGCGATATTGAAAAGCCAATTACCGGTCTTCCATAACTTCGTTCGCAGTTAGATGAGACCCTCCACGCACAACTCCAAAGTGCTAGAACGTTGGACGTGATATCTGAATGCATAATCATCATGATTAGTTGAACGCGAACGTGATGAAAGAAAATGAATCAGAAAGATTGAATCTTGAAAAATACGCTAATACGCGAATCTCGAAAAATATCGAAAAGAAAAAAAAAATTGAATCTCGAAATCTGGGTGAGATAGCGAGAAAGAGGGGGAAACTTTGATCAAAACGTGGACGCCAGCACATATATAAATGATACCTGCGACGTTTGTCCTCTTCATGCCCGTCTTGGTCTTTATCTACTTTGAATTAGCTGCTACAATTTATTTACGTATTTATTAACAGCAATTACAACGATAGAGCGGATAGCTCAAAGTGGGCTCTCTTCTTAAATTCTCAAATCTTAATTCTCAATTCTCAGGATGAATTTTGTATGCACATTGGGGCGATTTGAGGTCGTTTAGGCACACAAAATTTAGTTACGATAATCAAAAACAACAGCTGATGACGACATAAGGTATTCCACCTCATGAGTTCCGGTATACTGCTTCATTATGCTGATTATTATATGCGTGATATTAGGAATCAAATGGATGGAACCCATGACAGGTGAGGCATACATGCCCCACTGAGTAGGTATAAAGGCGCTACGCACACTATAGACACAATGGCACAATAGCTATATACACACTATAGACACATGAGGCAGAATGACTGGCGACAGCCACAGCTCGGTTCACTTGAGGCAACTGTCCCTAGAGTCGCGTGTGAAATGAATTTTCCCAGGTGTCTATGCAGCGAAAGAAGATAGAGTCCCGAGGGTCATAATAAATTACAATATCACTACATCTAAGGCGTCTTGGACAAGCCGGTGGTTGTCAAGAACTTGGTAAATGATTGAAGACCCTGACGGTATTGCGCTAGAATGTGAGAAGGGCCTGGGATTGCAACGAGGCGGAACGGCTTCCCATTGAAGCTACCGAATTGAGCCGGGAATCTTTGTCTCACCGATTTGAGTAGGTTGCAGTCCGCAAGGATGTGCTCAGTATTCACCACTAGGCCGCGGTGTGTATGGCGACAACGCGCCGGAAGCTATCCAACTGCAGCTTCTATGATACCATAAATGCACGATGCGCAGCAAGCTTCGACCAGGTTTTCAATGTCCGAAGGGGGGGAGCCCTCTTGTTTTGGAGACGTCCGCGAGGTTTGAGGCGTAGAATTTACTGTGATGACTTAATTTCATGAATAATATTAAATCATGCGAATAAAATGCATTAACTAGCTTTAATTTATTCGTTAACTTTATAATTAAAAATAAGTTATGCATCAATTTAGCCCTACACTCTTAAAAAAAGGGCTGTGTTGTATCTCCTGTTTGGGGAGTACATCCTTGCCACATTTATCACTCCCTGATATGTGATATATGTGGCAAGGGTGTACTCCGCAAAAAAGGAATTACGCAACACACCCATATTTTTAAGAGTGTACGCCAAAACTATGGTCTATGATGGACCTACAAGCACGACTTGCTACCATTTTGAACAACGCCAAAACGTTACATGACATTTCTTAAGTTTCACCCCACATAATCTCTAATATATACTCACGTAAATTCTAAGTGAAAAACGGAAATAGAGCTTTAGTAATTGCGTACGCAAGGAAATGGTGGGTGCAAACTCCGCATGCGCGGAACGTGACTTCTCGCACAGCGCGTGCGCAGTTTGAACACGCTAATTCGTCACGTACGCTATAAATAAAATTAGACAGTTTTAGAATAGCGTTTATTAGAAACGTAAACGCTATATCGGACACAACGGGTCTGTCCGCACAGTGCTTATTGAACAGCGTTCCCGTGACGGAAGGCTGCTGGCTTGCGTCCGTCGCTTGCAGAGCCGATACGGCTAGAAATGAAGACTTAAAAAAAGAATAGAAAATAAAAGAACACGGAGCAATCACTTTTTCTAAGCATGCTTTGTTGTTCATGATAAAAATAGCGAGACAGTTGACTGTTTTCTTGTGAATTACTTGGAGACGTTTAGCAGACGACGGAATGCTCACGCTGTTTCTCGTCGGCTTCGAGAGCAGCGCAGAGCCGCAAAACCAGCTTCCAATAAGGAACGAGCTCGAGCAAAACGCAAAAGCTGAGTTTACGTTCTGGGCATGCGCAGTGGCGGTTCTCGGGCTCGCAAAGCTCCTGAGTCCGCCATTCTAAAACTTCCTATTGTCTAATACTTGGTGACACGCCATCATTTTACGGCATGAACACCCCCACTCTCCTTGGTTATTACTCTTTGCTTTTCTCGATGACACACGGAGGTCAGTTTGCAAAGACCACACCCTGAAAAATAACTCGCTATACCTGCTAGGATCCTCTAATAACGCCATACTCATGGCGTTTTTGCGCGGTCTATATTGAGTGCACCACAGCCCGCTTCTCTTTCCCTCTGAAGCAGCACAACTGGTCCGCGGACAACGTGATGGGGTTAATGAGAGAATGCGAAGCTCTCTTACTGCCTTCGCAATTAAGTAAATGTGTTTCCGTCGCCCTGCCCCCGTATTCATCCGCGTATAATATGCACTATCCGCTGCTTGTATGCTGTTGAAAAAGGCCATTCCGTTAGACAGAAACGCTTTTGTAATCTCCACTGTTGGATGAATGCAGTAATGTAACTTTGTAACGTAAAAGCCGATTCATGCTCTGACGTGTAGCTGTTGAAATGGAAGGTAATGTAAACTAGGCACGCGCGTACTAGTCTTGTTGATTCGGGCTATGTTTAACGTTCATTCGCAGTGAATGCGTGTTTCTGTAGGCATTACGTTTTAGCGAGTTTCGTGTTAGAGAACTCCCACTTACAGAAGCGGATTCTTTTTTTTGGCGTTGTGTTTCACCAAAACAGGACGAGTCGTAGAGTATTGCGTTCTTGAGATGAAGGGTATTCGAGGAAATTGTGCTTCATTTTCCTATTTGATATGCATTGAAAGATGAAAGTCACTAAAAAGGTTAGCCAGCTGTAGGGATCGAACCCACATCTTCTGGATTTCCAAGGGGCTGACTCAGAACATCAGTTTCTCTCTTGATATGCATTGTTAACACACAAGGGGCGATGTGAAAGATTATTAAATTAAAAACTCGCTGTATTACTGCCTATTCATCCTGTATCGTACAGTGCATGTCACTGCATCACTGTCGTGCAGGCATGTTGCGTTCTCAGTCTTGTTCTTCGTGAGCCACTCTACACGAAAAAAAAAAAAAAAAAGAAACGCACATACTCGATTATTGAAGAAAGACTCGATGAAATATTTCGTAATAAAATAAAATAGATTTTCTTCGCGTGGAACAGTTTCTCGAGTGCATCCCTGCAAGAAAAAAGATAGGGAGAGGAAAAAAAAAAAAGGAAATCGCGAATCTGTGCGATTATGTCCATTCATGTTTCGGTGGCACGTAACAGCACACGTGACAGCAGCCGAAGATGTGCACTGTTTTAGACCTACTATTAAAGCTGTGCTAGTAGTGTTATGTTGCCGGAAATCCTTTCCACAGAACAGAAGTAACAACATGCAGGTGTTGAATTACTGCAGCTTTAGTCAGATCTGTAACTGTATTCCCACGCACTCCTAACTATAAAACACGCAGATTTATTCGGAGCTCCGCATGGCTTTCTCCTATAGTCTGGACACATGACAGAACACATAGCAAGAGAGATACTGCACGTGCAGAGGCGTTGTAACTGTAGGTGTTAGCAGTTCATCCAGCCGACCACACGTGATGTAGTACGATCAAGTCTCATAGATGACATTTCTGCAGTCAAAAGTCCGAAGGCTCTAAAGCTCTAAAGACTCAAGTGTATGGTACAAACATCTTTCGCTAAATTAATTTTCCGCGAAACACGGTTCCAGGCAATTCTTTCCAAGAGGCAAAAATATTAGCCACGTAGAAAAAAGGACTCGTACAGTATCTTATTTTCGTGCCTTCCTAGTGCTCAGTATTCTTTCCAAGTACCTACTTTTCAATACATGGGTGAGGGTATGACAGCAGTGCGTATCACACTTGTCTACATCTCGCAACAAGCACAACTCGCAAATATCTAAGTGAAATACAGGATGTTTCACTTAACGTGCTAAGAATTCTGATGAGAAATCCAAAAATTATGGGCCTCAACGGTATTTATCTTTGGAGAACTTTTAATACGACTCGCGACCATTTTATCAACTTTCTGCGGCAAGAAGTTTAATTTGGTAAACTCCGATATCCGCTAAGTAAACGTAACGATTACTTTCTGCCAGGAACACGCGTCAGATCTACCTCCATTCCATTACGAAATACACACCTCACTACAATGATAATAGCTAAAACCAGGCCATAGTCATGATTTAGTTGTTGTAATAGCTAAAAAAAAAAAAAAAGAATGAAGAAGAGAAAAAAAAATTGCGGAAACAATCTTTTGGTGGCGCGCAAATTGTCAGCGGCTGTTAGTTTTCCGGCAGGTTTGTGCAAGAAGCAGCAACAGAAGGACAGTTTCCTTTTCGGCGCTTTCTGCCGATACAGGCAGCAAGATTACACGCGAGTCATCCGAAACAACATTGAGAAGGAAACAAGAAGAGATAGGCGGGTCACCATTTTCTTCGGCAGCTTTTTTGCGTCAACTTGAGCTGGACTGCGGCAAACAACATAAACGGGAGAACAACGCGCTCAGAGCTCGCAATATGATAATGATCAACACTCGTGAAATTATTCCAAAAGAGCCGTATCTGTACAAAGGATATTCAGTAGTGGCCTTTCTTATGTAATGTGCTTAGTTCTGTTTTTTTTCCCTTCGAATTAATTTGAAGAGTGTAATAAACATATCTAACCTTTGGACTGAGTTACTCGAGGAGAAAGTTCAAAAGTGATCTCAGTGTAGACTCGCGGTGATGTGTACTCCTTTACTACTTTCACTGTTCTGTGTGCTTTAAAGGGGCACTAAAGTACAAAAATTTATCCTCGCGAAGTGCAAAATGGCGTTATTTCGATACCAACACAAAAGTACCCTCCAACCGTCTCTGCGGAATATTCTATACGAAGAAAAAGGAAAATGTCGGCCACGGGGCAGTAGTTCCGACTCGTATTATGTCGAGCATTCGCACTGTGTAAGAACGTCGGGGAGTATTTAGCAGACGACACAGTCGTGTCCTATCATCTGCCACGAAATATCTTGTGGCTGTGTTGCAGGGGATATCCTCCACGGTTAGCCGTACACGAAAGGATACGACGTGGAGCGCTCGTGCTCACGTGACAGCAAAAAGTTATGACGCATCTTCCGCTGGAGCATTGTGACGAATGTCGCTCGTATGAATACACGGTAACACCATGAAACCATTCCCTGGCTGTAAACCGCCTTGTTACGATGTAAACTTGTTCCACTCACATATGCATGCAAGAACTGCCTAAACGGCGTGTGACTTCCGACCGTCCCAGCAGATCCCCCGACGGTCATAATAGCGAGCCACCCGTGATTCACTCCCGCTAACTTAAGCTTCTCCCTCCCTCACACTAGGGACCCTCCCTCGCTATTCTTTTCGGTAATGTTGTCACGCGTGCTCGGATCACCGTGACAGGCCACACGGGGTGCACGGTGGGAAACCACGTTTGGAATGTTGCCTGTATGCGGGCTGTTTCACGGTAAAAGATCCAGGAATTATGAGGTATTTATCTCCGGGAAACTTTTGGCACGAGATACAACCATCTCTCTTCCTTTCTATTTTTTTCGGAACTCCAAGGGTCGTTCAAAGTTGACCGAGCCCTTTATTTTCTTTAAATACAATGCAGAATTGGCGAAGCACCTAACCGCGCCAGTCTTTCAAAGTATTCACAGTGCGCTGCTAGGTACTGCTGCCATCGCTGTGGCCTTTGGAGTGGAAAGAAGTGGGCTTCAATCTGTACTTCCTCCAAGGGCTAAATCTGAGCTGTAAGAGGCAAAACCTCCCAGTGCATTTCGGTCAGGGTTGCTACCGTCAAATTCGCCGTGTCAGGCGGGGCATTGTCATGATTGCGCCACCAATCTGTCGGAACCGCGTTTCTGCCAAATAGCAACATCAAGTAAATTAATGATAATGCATTCCAATTGTATGCGGAAGCATTGCTTTCTCGAGTCTTTATAATTGTATGCCATCGATACGACGACAATATCGCCATATCTGTATGGGTCACAACAGCTTGGGCTATATAAGGGCACCTGGTGTAAAATGTGGAAATAGTTAGTACGTTGGAACGCATTCCTTTTACCGTTAGGTTCTGTCTGTTTTATTCCTGAATATTTGCGCTATAGTGCACCAGATATTCGGAAAAACTAGGAAGACTAGCCATCATGGTGTGGAAAGTAGTGGACCAGAATTTTTTCATATATAAATTCATTCCTTTATATTCATAAATTCATTTGCAGAAGTATTATGAACCATATTGACTTGTGTACTGTTTCTGGCTTACGGGAGTGAACTACGCAAACATTAAGCATTATAAATAAAGGTAGTAACATAGACTATCTAATGAAAACACACACACACATAAAAAAAAACGAGATATTGGCTGCTTCTCCGGTGTACACTAAGCTGGTGCAGTGAAAGCACGCTTTACAGGGCACCATCTTTACGTGACTTCACTCCATGGAGTATAACGAGTAATCTTCTAGAGCGCCATTCCGCATTAAAAATAATAAGTGCGCGGCGTGCGACTAAACTTTGAGCAAGACTTCCGCGCTATCTATTGCAAGAAAGGCCTCTTGCGCTCTGTTATCTTCGAGACTGGGACCCATAAAACGTTTCTCTACGATGACGCCTAATCAGGGAAAGTAAATCCGAAAGTAGGTGAAAGGAGATAGCTTTCGTTGAATAGCACATTCGTTAATGCTACCGTAACGATTGCAGCGGGTCAGCCTTAACGCGGCGTAATGAAAGCTTCGCCTCGCATTGTAGCGAACCGTGATGTCCGTTGGCATCGATCTGTGGCCGTGTAGCTGTCGCTCAATAGACACTAAAAATAACCGCTCTTTTTAATTCTGCTCTCATTGGCCACGATCGGAAGTGCGTACTGACTCTGTAATGTCGCCTGAACGGTATGACCCCGGTTGGAGCAGCGCTGCAGAGAGGACCACGAACGCCCTTTGTATTACTATTACCCTACACAGGATTCTCTCGTGTTCCCAGCTGTTGGTGTATCAATGTCAAAGGATCTCATTTCTCTAGGAGGTTCGATAACACGGGTGCTTGTCTTCAAAGTGCTTCTCGTTTCACCCATGAAGCGCCGTGTCCCGTTAAAATAGCACCGCAGTCGTCGTTGCTGTTTGGATTATCTGCAACATCGCAACATTATGCCCTGTTCACATCAAGGTAGAGAACTATGGGAGTCACGTGAAAAACCAAAAGTAGCATCTAACTTGAAATTTTTTGAACGAAAACAGAATTGATGTCGACGTAGTCTGCGATGTGATTTGATGTGATGTGAATAAAGAAAAAAATGGGGAAGTGAGTAGTCTGTGGATGATAGGCTGGCCATAGTCTTTGAGAAGACTGTTTTTTTGCCTTTTACTCGCCGTCATTTGAAGAACTTTCAGCTTCATATAGGTGGGAATGTCGTGCGGCGTGTTACACACCATAAGTTTCTTGGTGTGGTTCTTGATCGCTGTCTGTCCTGGAGAGCAGAGGTTCGTTGCCTGAGAGGTAGAGCTGAGTCTCGACTGAGTGTCCTGCGATACCTCTGTGGTGCCCGCTGGGGGCTTTCTACAAGGGCATTGCTTGGTCTGCACCGGTCCCTCATACGACAAATGTTAATGTACCATCTTCCAGTGCTGCATAGTCTTTGTCCTTCGTCTGAACAAGTGTTGGAAACCGTCCTTGCAAAGAGCATGAAACAGTGCCTTGGTGTCCACAAATCAACGCCAACTGCCCCTGGCATGGCTGAAGCCAAGGAGCCTTCGCTGGTCTTTATGCGGACGGCACAATCTCTTGGGCACTACATGAGGCTCTCCACTCGCCACTACCGTCACACATTAGTGCGCGACATTCTTCGGCGACCAGCATCCGGATACTGCCAAGCTGTTTTAGCTCACCGCAGCCTCATTCCAAAGCATAAAAAACTGGTTCTACCCGCAGTCCCTCCATGGGCCCTTCAGGCACCATCTGTGCATGTCAATGTCCCTGGCTTGACTTCCAGAAAATCGGCTACAACAATTGTTCTTTGCCAACTCACCCTGAGTCTGCTTCATCGCGATGAAGGCAGAATTAAAATCTTTACTGATGGCTCATCGACACAGACCGGCTCTACCTGTGCATTCATAATCCCTGAGCTGTCGATTGAACGAAGCGCTAAGCTGTCGCACCCGACGTCGGCTGCTGTGGCCCAGCTGCGTTCCATTCTTATGGCGCTTTCCTTCATTGTGTCCCGTCAACCACCGATGCACTGGACCATATACAGTGACTCCAAAACCGCCCTCCAAGCTCTGCAGTGCACCCTGAGCTCGAGCTCCCTCGCTCCACTGGTGTGTGACGTCCTCAGGGAGTATTCGTACGCTGTCACACAGGCACATAAGTACATAACATCACCTTGCAGTGGATCCCAGGTCATTGTGGCGTCCCTGGGAATGAGGCTGCCGACCTACTTGCGAGACGGGCTCATGTGGCACGTGGCGTACCGACGCACCCTACGTATTTCACCCAAGCGGACGCGAAGCAAGCAATTGGTACTCTTATGAGACGTCTGTGCAGTGAACACTGGCGCAGAAGTGTCCCTTCTACGTCGTTCCTGCGCAAGGTGGACCCAGATCTCCGTTTTTATATGCCGTCAGCGCTTCCTCGACCCATCACATCGCTCATCTACAGGCTTCGCCTCAACGTGCCATACAGTGGACGACTTTTGTTTAAGCTCGGCATGGTCCCGTCCCCCAACTGCAGTCTGTGTGATGTAGTTGAGGACGTGGATCATATACTCCAAGACTGCCCGAGGTACAGTGCACACCGATGTACCCTTGTGTCGTCCCTGTCTCGCCTGGATAATCGGCCATACTCCACCGAAAAGGTTCTTGGGTGCTGGCCAGCAAATCAGCTCATACCCGCCATGCGCGCCCTTGTGCAATTTCTCGTCTCGACGGACCTCTTCGACACATTGTGACGCTCTTTGTTTTTAGTGCCTTGAGACTTCGCTTTTGGTGCCAAGCTAGGTGATGATGTTCTCATTTATTCTTTCAAAGCGTTTCAAAGCGTCGAGGTCAGTGTAGTTTCCCTTTCTTTTATTAATAACGCGTCCTGGAGTAGCCAGTCCCGAGTAACTCGAGACTACCATCTCCATTTTTTTTTCTTTTAAAATCAAATCAAATCAAATCTTTGTGTGGTCGACTTGACGTACGTGGGTCAGTAGAAAACATGCTTCACGGGAGAGTCTCACAGACGGCCTTCTCTCCCTATCTGTAGAGCAAAAATTTTCCGCATTAATACTTGTGTCTGAAGGTCCGAAAACGATGAGCGCTTCACATGCATTGCACTTATTTGCTGATTCTCATTGAAAAAGGCAACGTGCTTATGAAAGTCGGGTAAATGATACACACATACATTGGGTAATGATGAGGTGGGCGGTTCACCGCAGCTGTGGCGGTACCCTATTGCTCATTGGGAATGGATGAGGGGATGATGATGGGAGTACCTTTAGAGACCCGTCGGGCGAGACCAGTGGTGCGCAAGAGCTCCGCAAGAACACCAAGACCTTGCATCTGGTGGGCAGCGTTCGCTTAAGAATCTTGGCCAAGTTGAACCGCCGTTGATGAATACGTTGCATAGCAATTTCCATGTGTGCACGCATCCGGTGATGTTGCCCACAAGCCAGGATAATGTGGCAGAGGTCGCCGTGCACTCCACAAGTGGGACAAACGGAAGGCGAGGTGGAGCCGAGACGGTGTTTAAAGGCAGGTCGTTTAGCCTCATGCGATGGAAGAGTGCGGTAGGGTTAAAGATGAAGTAATACGTCATAGGGTAAAGCATGCACGCCTCCCTATTTACCAACTAACGTCGATATGTCGCTCGACGTAGATATGTTTCATATTCCGAAAGATAATTAAGCTAAATACCAGGACAAAACACAACTAAGGACGCGACAGGCGAATTTTGTAGTCAGTTAACATTGATCGCGTATTAGAGCAGAAAGATAGGGCTTTTAAATATTTCATTCGTCTTTATGAAAACACTGCATGCAGACGTGTGCTTTGAAACGACATTACTACACACTTTGCAATCCTTGCACACGACTACAAAAAAGATTGCGAAATTGTCCTTTCAGCTTTTTTTTTTTCATTGCTCCTGTATCTTGCCCTATTACATCCGTCAAATATTTTAAAGGTTCTTTTATTAACGTATGAGCGTATTGTGTTTGCACAGAATCCTCAACACGTCTCTCCGCGCACTTGAAATTTGAAAGATAAACGTGGCGGCGTCTTAATGTCATTTGGCGTCCCTTCTTTTCTTTACGACGAGTAATTCGACGGCGTACACTTATTAAGAAGGACGAAGTTACGAAAAACCCTCTTCATTTGATGCTATCAAAAATTAAAATTATACTCGCTCTAGACAGGGGTAACTTGGAGATCTGAGAGAATTAACGGTGAAAGCAATTTTTGCTACGTTTGCACATGCCACCTGAATTATGCTCCGTGTACTGTGCGGTGATAAATTAATGGGCTCTAAAATTACCTTTCCAGTAATCTTATTATCTACTCATATTTCTTAGTTGCGCTCGTTTCTAGATTCACGCGTGAAAATCACTCAATAAATCAGAAGTTTGGTTGAGTAAGACGCGTTAAAAACCAGAAAACCACTAACACGTGGGTCATTTTGCCTCGAGCGTGTTTGATGCAGACCGTGCGATTGTCGTCCACATTTGGGGTTCGCAAACGTCCTTCACAATTTTCGCCCAACAAAGGTTCCTCCTATAACCTCACCTCAACACTTTACCTTACCGCAATGAATCTTCCGAAAATGTAATTTTCCTCACCTCACCTCTACGTACGTGTTTCTCTTTTTTTTTAAGTATAAGTCCGCGTTAGCGCCGCGAAGCAACTGTGGCTATGAGCGGCGTATGGAGAGCCTCATGCGTCCTGGGCCACCTTCGCGGGGAACTGTACCAGGATTCACCTTCCAGACTCACTACGCCACGCGAGCTGGTGATCGTAGAGGTTATCACGTTTCCTCCTCATCAAAGTTTCCCTCCCAAGAAGGCATTAGTTGGTTAGTGGGAGAAACGCCGCCCGTCTTGTTCTTTTAATATTTTATTTATTTATTTTGGAATGTTCATGTAAATCAACACGCTCTTCAACTACTTGCAGTTCTTTTCAGCGACACAGACGTGGAAGTCGGTAAAAAAAATACTGCGGCAATTGGTCGGTTAGCGAACCTTTAACAGTAATACATATAGAATACATTCCAAGCTAAGGGCACGGAGGGACCATGACTGCAATTAGGACCGAGGCCACAGCGAGAGGAAGATTGCATCCGTGGCCATTAGTAGAACAACGTAGACGGCTGCTCTCTCGTTTGGTTCCATCCATTACGTACCTAACTTAGCCAGTGAATTTAATATGAAATATTTGGAATCTATTAATCAGTTGTGTGACAATATAAAATCAGATCATACAGGTGTGAACAGAACGTCGATTAGTAATTCAATACATTTTCCTGAAATAACTCGGGAAGATATTTTGCACATAGTGAAACGTATGAAAAATAATAAAGCTGTTGGTTATGATATCATTAGATCTCGTGATATTAAAGAAAACGTTCGTGTCCTTTTAGAATGTCTATTTCACTTGTTCGATGGTATTTTCAAAACTGGTAAGATACCTGATGGTCTTAAAACAGCACTAATAAGACCCATTTACAAGAAAGGGCCTAACGATTATATTTTAAGTTATAGACCTGTGTCTGTTTTGCCAACCCTATGTTATATCATGGAGAAATATGCAGTAAAATAGTTGTTGATTTCTTGGAAAAAATGGGAATACTTAGTGATTCTCAATATAGATTTCGGCCTCAGAAAAGTACAATTCATCTGTTAGAAGACTTTAATGATGGTGTAAATAGATTTTTGGATCGTGGATGGGATGCTTTCTCTCTTTTTATAGATTTCTCAATGGCATTTGAAACGATAAATCATGAAATTTTGCTGAGTAGGTTACATTCTGTTGTAATGAGAGGAAATATATATGATTGGTTTAGAAATTATTTAGAAAACAGATGTCAATCCGTGAAAATTTACAACTTTTTTAGTCCTAAGTTACTTTTGTCACATGGTGTCCCGCAAGGCTCTGTGCTTGGGCCGCTCTTATTTATTATATATGCTAATGAAATTTCCAAGGTACCGTTGCAGGGGACATTATCTCAGTTTGCTGATGATACAGCGCTAGTGGTTGCAAATCATAGTTATGAATAAGCAGTGAGTGTTATTAAAGGTGATCTACAAAAATTAATGGAATGGTACAGACAAAATCAAATCGCGGTGAATGTAGAAAAAACTAAGGTGGTGGTCTTTAGACATCCGCGAAAAGTATTGAAGGAATTAGCCATAAAAATGCATGGTGATTTTTGTAATTGTACTAACTGCCCCCGATTGAGTATGTCGATAGCATTGTTATTTTACCAACCAACCAACAAACCAGAAATAAAAAAGTGGCTGTTGTACACATAAAACACTCCTAGCGTTAGCATCTATGTTCCCTACAGTAAGTTTAAGTTTTGAGTTGTGGATTAAGCTAGTAGTTAGTTTGTATGATAGTAGTAGTAAATAGTAATGTATGTAGTTGTAGTGGTGCGTGTTAGTACTCTATTTGTGTTATATAATTCATTTTGTATGTTAGCTTGTTGTTCATATGACCTGTATCTTCCTATTTATTTATTTTTAGTTATGTCAGAAGAATCTGGCAAACAGTATTAAGTATGGTGCTGTTGTCTGCAACCTGCAAACAAGCCGCTTGGCTTAAGCAGGTGTTTTTGACATGTAAAAAATTGTGATGAAAAATAAATTATTATTATTATTATTATTATCTGCGAGCACATTCAAGCATTGAGCACATCAGAGTCAATGCCTTACATCGCCTGGAGATAATGTGTATCATTTAAGACTGCTTATTTCATTTGCTTAAGACTGTACGCCCGCTTCCGTTTGTTTGCTTGGAATTGGAAGAATCAAGAAAACCGTGAGGATGTATGCTCATGTATGTCACGTGATCTGATAGAGGAAGAAAAAAATGGGGACGTAAGTCATATATGTGTTACACAGAGTCTGATAGTTGCAGGGAGCGAAAACAAAACTTGAACGTGCAAGTTAAGGTGCCCTTTGTTTCCTTAAAGGTTATTATGTTATTTCAATCACGCACCTGTGACAGGTATGCTTTTTTTTTCTTTTTCTCTCTCTTTTTCTTTTTTTGTAGGATCAATTTCTGAAGGCTAGATTAAGATGTACGGCATTGCGAACCTTGTATAAGCGACTGCATGTGCCTCCGCGACTACCGGACCCCTTAACTGCTCTCATCCACTGCATGAGGCTCAACGTTGCCTTTACACCTGCCTTTCAACACCGTCTTCCCTCTACTCCACTTGTGGAGTACACGGCGACCTCAGCCACGTCATCCTGGCTTGTGGGCAATACCACCACGAGCGTGCACTAATGGAAGTCTCTATGCAACGCATTGACAAGCGGCCGTTCAACATAGCGAAGACCCTCGGACCGTGGTCGAACGCTGCCCATCAGACACAGGGCCTTCGTCTTCTGGTGGAGTACTTGTGCTCCACCGGTCTGGCGACGGCTCTTTGAAAGCCCCCCCCATCATCATCCCTTCATCCTCTCCCAACGCGAAATAGGGCAGTGTCGCCCATCCCTTCGCCATCCAATGTATGTGTGTGTGTGTGGCACTGTGCAACGATAAAGGTTAGATAAGTTAGTCATTGTTTCATATAATACAAGTTATTTGATAACACAAGTTATACAAGTGATACAAGTTATATGCCATACAGTGAAGCTCAGATTAGATTTCCAGCGATTTTTTCCCCGTTCTGCAAGATTGTGTTTGCTGTGAAATTAAACAATAATGTTACTCGATTAACATGGTTGGTCTACAAAACTCTAGCGACGGTTTCTTGTGCTTTACTATATCTGCAATGAAGTGACATGATTGCGATGAAAGTAGAAAGGCGTTACTAAAGCTATTAGTTTACGCTCTCACATTAAAAGTGGCGCTTAAAAGAGATTCCCTCACTTGCTGTAGTATCGCCAAACATACAAGCCTTTCGCATGCCGTAACTCTAGCTAGGCTTCACATTTTGACCGCAATTTTTCGTTTCTTTCTACCTTTCTTTTTTTTTTTGATATCACATAGAGTGACAAACTGAGTGATAAAAAGGTGATACACTTAGCTATGCTGATGAGGATAATGGACAGAGGCACTGTCGCATTTCTATGTTATTTACGTATGTCTGCATATATCGCGTGAAAGGACGTTTCCACTATAATAAACTCTAAACACAGAGAAGGGGGGGGGGGGGGTTAATAGGATCGGCTCGCCGTTGTTGGCCGGAGACGGAGGGAGGATGAAGGAAGGAGCTGCGTAGAGGGTGCGTGAGTTCGTCGGGGTGCGCAGAGTGTTAGAGGGGTCGTTGAGCAAGACCCACTCCTGCAGAAAGAACAGAAGTTCACCGCATAGCACGCTTCTAGCCAACAGTCATCCCGAATGAGAACATTAGCTCCCTCGGTTTAATTAAAACTGGGGGGGGGGGGGGGGCTACTTCATTTTTGTGGCAATTATGAACAGCATAATGCCACAAAAATGGCGCACGCCCCACGTTTTCAGCAAATCAGGGGAAAGAACGATTTCACTCGGGATAATGGTTTCCTAGCAGTGTGCTTTGTGGTGAAGGTCATTTTTAAGAGTGTAGGGCGTGAATACTGTTCGGTCAGTATGGATGAAGGGGTTATGGTAACTTCACGACATTTACGTTAACCTTTCGTGTACCTACCATGGAAAAATAAGCCACTTGCAATAAAAAAACAGAGAAAAAAAAAGATCTACAGTATAGCACAGCTTCATCTTGTACCATCCATTAGCATAGGTACACGTTTCTTCTCGTCCAGGAACGAGTTCCGTTGGAACTAATCATAAACTCCATCTTTTCCTTTCTTCATCTTGACTGTGAAACGTGCAAATAAATTTAAAAAAAAAGGAAGGAAGCTACTAGAGTAGAGAAAGCCAAATTGCGCACAAAAGCTTCAAAAGTGAATGAAGCATAAATGGTATCTTCCTTGAACTTTATACACTCTCTCACTTTTTCTGCGTAGAAATGTAGAGGTTTTCGCTCTTTGCGTAACACATTAGCTGGGCTATGTCTGCACGAATCGTTATGTAAATGACAGCAGGGTTTTGCTTCAGCAGCTGCCTCGGCTCCCTAATTGCTCGCATATGCGCTTTATTAATGGCCGCTTGACTCGCAGCGATAAACTGCACCTTCAGTGAGATACGTCGGAGAAGGAAATATCTACAGGCTCGCGCTTGCAGGACGATCAGCTTTTTTCATGGCTCACTGTTATGGACGCACAAAGTAATGTATATGCGGGAAAGTATAGCCAGCTACGACGGGCGGCGCGCGAAGTTGTCCTAGTAAAAGTTGTAAATTTTGCGATGAGTCTTTCATTTGGTTTGCTGTTCAAGCTGCATTTTCTTTCTTTTCTTTTTCTTACTGTCTATACATATTTTGCCACACTACAAGTATCCACCGGGACGAGGGCTGAGAAATAGTGTTACCACATTATTCATTATAAATATTGGTATATGGTACGTTGGGTGTTTAGCCTCGACGGCGAAACATCCTAATACATAATCATTTATTTGTTGTTGTTATTGTTGTTATCCAAGAGAGACCGTAGAGGTATTGAGGTCTGTCAAACCAGAAAAATAAAAATGTAAATGCCTCGGGAAAGGATTGCTAAGTTAGTATACGATAAAGGCATCCACTGAGATAGTCAATCTGACTCAATAGTAATTTTTTTTCTGTTTTCTTTTCTATTCACGAGTACTGGAGTTGCTTGACTCGACATTGTCGCGTCTGACATCTCCATATCTTTTATATCTCAATCAATCAATCAATGCACGAGAACACAAACAGAAAAAGAAAAGTAGGCGGTATATTAGGATATTAACGCCCTACACACCAGAATGAAAACTTGTACTTGTCCAAAAAAGATGGGGTCAACGGTATTCACCTTCGGAGGACTTTTGCCCCGATTTATGGCTGCGTTATTTAGCTTTCTCGTGCGAGAAGTTGAATTTTTCAATAATTCAACTCGAAATTTTGTCAAGACAAGATACATTTCTAGAAACAGAGCCCCTCCATGCAGGAAATACCCAAACACACATTCCCTATTGCCACTAGTAACAAAACACCTCCAAAAAAGGCGCGAAAATTGTCGTCCTGGCGTCTTGAGATAGAGTTTGGATAGTTAGCTGCTTATGGTACAATATTACATTATTTAGCTATCCCCAATCAAGCATGTCTGCACGTGCACCTTGATAGGGAGTTCATCGACCATATAGTTAAAAACAGTCTGGCGATAGTAATCTTGAAAATGAAATTGACATGTTCCTTAGCGCGGCACTCATCGAAATATCGATGGTTTATCGATGGCAGGACGCATGATGGCTAACAGTAACAGAATAGAATAGAAATAGAAAGAAAAAGAAAGTAACATCATGAGCATGTACATTCTTCCTGTGGTCTCAAAATGCGAGATGGGTGTGCGAACAAATTCTGCACTTGCGGCAGCTGCCTTTGAATACCCCAAATATACCACCGTCTTGGACGCATGAATAACGATGATCGGAGTTCCTCGTTAAATCATCACAAACAGAGAGAGAAAAGAGACGCCTCCAACCTGACCTTGTTCGTACTTTATGCCACCGATTAAAAAGAGAGTCGTTTGCACGTGTCCTTCCCTGCGAGTGACCGTGGCGGTTTGTGTAGCTCCAGGCAGCTTGGTGGGGGGAACCGCGTCTTTAATTTGGCTCTGTGTGACAGCCTCCTTTATTTGTTTACCGGCAAGTAGATTGCTTCCAAGATGGGAATTTCTCTTGACGCCCTGGCAAACACGACTCTTCCTTCCTTTGTGCATGACCACGTTTCAGCAGCGCAGACTGATTTCTGAAAATAGAAACGTCGTTGGAAGCGTGCTTTGTATGGAAGGACGTCAATTCGTGGCTATCGTATCGTGGCCATCCGTTCTGTACTATTGTGCGGCTTGCTTGTGCTGGCTCCACTCTTGAAGCAGAACAGTGTACAAAGAAAAAGTTACGTTAACTGTCACAAAAAGGAGTACGCTTCCCGTTTTCAAGGATTTTCAATGACGTCATTCGAGATGGCAGTTTGCTAGGAACTTTTGAGCAGAGAGCGTAACTCCAATGACTGTGTAACCATGAGCGATGCCGCAGTGGTCGATCCGTGGGTTAACGCTTGGAAGGGGACGATCTGCCTGTCCTTCCCCCAACCATTATTCGGAATAACATCGTTCTCTTCATCGATTTATTGCAAACGTCACGCCTTTTTGTGGCACTTATGCGGTTTTCCCTTAAGTTTCGGTTATCTCTGGAGGAGGGCGTACTTCCCACATTTTCGGCAAATCAAGAGTGTAACGGCATCATTCTGTGCAGTGATTTGCCTTCAATCTGTTATCTGGTCAACCTCTGTTTCAAGACTGACTGTGAGCGTCACTGTGGGTAGCCAATTTTGCGTCCAAATCTGTCAACTCTGGTCCCCAAGTGGCCTTCACCTCCATGGGTCCAACTGTAAAATCAGTTATCCTTATGCTTCTCTTTCTAACAGGTCGTCAGTATTCTTTGTTTCTCGGCCGGACCGAGACGCAGGCCACAGCTTCCTCGGCCAGGTGCCAATAGAAGTACATGCTCACTTTTCTTTGTTCGTGGCCTTTTTACTTTCGCATCGAGATTCCAGCTTGTGCTTTAGACAGTTGCTTCTGGTCCCCGCCTGATTGATGTAGTCGAACGGCTTACTTGGAACGACAGAGGCTCAGTTGTTGTACCTCGTCTAATGAAAAAGGCTTTTTCCCCTTCAGGAGGGCGGCTTTCCGCCTTGCCCATGCGTTCGGAGACTCTGTTTCCTTTGCCTGGCGTAAACTGGTACGCCGTTGCACCCTCGCTTGCCTTCCCTCTGGCTTCGTTTCTTTATCCCAGGTTATTTATTGGCGAGCTTCATAATCTCCGCGTTGATTTACGTTGACAGCCGTGAAGAAAGTGTGAAGTTGTAACACAAATGGGAACCTGTTGCAGGACAGCAACCTTCATATTATTTGTAAGCTGCAGTTATGAGAAAGGCCAAACGTAGTACCGTTCTATTGTATCGAGACAAAGAAGGGGTTGATATACTATCGGGTGAAGAAAAACACGGGCGTCTCTAGAAAGACTGGACATCGTACTGCAGGCTTTTGTATATTCTTCCAGAAACCAGGTTGTGATTTCTAGGGTCCCTGCGTCCTCAGCTATTTTTTTTTCGTTCTTTTATTTTATTTCTTCTTCCACACTCTCATAAAGAGACCGAATAGTAAGCGTCAAAAATCGTCAAAATTTTTACCCATATTCTAACAGTCAACACCTTACGCATACAAGGATGACGGATAGTAAGCGTAAAAGAAAACGTCAAATTTTTTACCCTTATTTTAAGCGGTGTTTGATACCGGTTATTCTATGGGCTGTTTGGCTACCCTTATAATACCGCTTACTGCACCCAAAAATACCACATTGTATGCGTCAAACCTGGGCATCTTAGACGCCACGTGATCTCACGGTCCTTGAACAGGCAATGGCTGCAATTCTGAAATGACCCGCAATGCGGTTTTCCGGCGGCTGTTCTGGAAACGGGTGCGTGGTTCCCGATTGCCAAGAGCATCAGAGAGCTGTTTCCAGAGTGGTAGTCGGAAAATCGGATTGCGCGTTTACATGGGAGGTCGCCCTGGGATGGTTTACATGGCAGGAAGCGATGCGCCTTCATCCGCCGGGCAATTCATTCGACTCAGTCGATGACAGCGCCGCACATATTGCTATAAAATTTATTTACTCGTGGTACATAAAACTATAAAGAACAAATTCATTATGGTTATGAGATGAACGATTGTTTTGCATATTCGTCGTTCCTAAAATAAAGAACACAAATATTTTCTGTCACTACGTTACTTACCGTGTAGAATTGTTTGCCGGCTATCAATCAGGTTTACCACAGCTGTTACGGTGGGGGATATCACGTAAGCTAAGAATACTGACGTCAAGCTCCCGTGCGGTTAGCCTTGAAAATGTCGCCACGCTCCGATTACCCCATTTATCGAAGAAGTGCCATTGTGCGTCCAACACGTCTGGAACTAAGTATTTTGTTTTATTTTTAAAAAAGAAAGCAAAGGAAACGCTGCCTGACATGAAAATTCGCTCACACTGATTCCTGACGCTCCTAAACGTTTTTACCAGACCATATGGTCGTCCATACATGGTCATTCATATGGTTGTTATATACATATATATGTATATATGTGTGTGTGTATGTGTGTATGTTTATAAGTCCCAAACGTCGCCACACTAGCACTGGACAGCTGTTTGGGCCGTCGTCAGCAGTGCGCAGGTGGGCGACGAAAAAGTGTCAACGTTTCGACAGTGACACTGTCTTCGTCAGGACAAAAGATGCACAGGGGTTACACATTGCTTAAATAGGCTTGGTACGTGACATCATGTCCAACACACGACGTTCAACACCTCCAACACGACGTGACGTCACGTTTATCACGTAATAACGTGATGTCACGTGACGTCACGTTCCTATTTAAGCAATGTATAACCCCTGTGCATCTTTTGTCATGACGAAGACAGTGCTACTGTCGAAAACGTCGACCCTTTTTCATTTAGCTTTTAATTTCTCCCTATTAAATAAACTAGTGTCCCTAACTTCCCGTAAAATCTGTCTTTTCCTTCCACAACTGTAAAACTTCGTGGCCTTTTGATTTTTTGAATTTTGCTCAACCTATCTATACAGTGAACGTTGAGATAAATGGTAGACAGAAGACAAAAGTAGGGGAAGTAACAAAAACATGGTTTTATTAAAAGTTATAAAAGTTAAAGGCGACGTCTACGTTACGGCGGGAGCTCCGCCTTCGTCAGGACGAAATAGCTAAATTCCTAGCCATTTTTTCATAGCTAAATGTAGCCACGACGCTGATAAGGGGCTTTACAATGAAGCCCCTTAACTTTTAATAAACCATTTTTTTTATTACTTCCCCTAATTTTGTCCTCCCATTTATCTCGACGTTCACTATAACTACGTAGCCGCCCGACCCAACTTCAACTTTTCAAGATATATTTACATATATATACTACTGTATATACTGTATATACTGTATATACTGTTTTTCATTTGTATATATATATACAAATGAAAAACAGCTGAAGCTCTGTGGCTGCACGTTGAGCATATGTTTATAATTTGATCGTGCACTCCAAGCCGAGGACAGCTGTTTCGCTCTACTTAGAGGACTTAGAGCTGGTCAGCCTGGCGCAGGGAGGTAACACGATCTTGGATCGGCGCCAAGTGTGTCTCGGCGAGACATTCCAGAACAAAATTCCGTTCGGTAGATCGACCGCAAAAAAATCGTGAAGGAACACCTTTTTCTCTTTTTTTTCTTGTTCTTCGGAGACACGTCTTTCCTTTGCTCCCAATGTGAGAGGGTGAAAGAGCACACTGTCGCCTCTTGCGTCCTGGAAAAGATTAACAGAAAGTGCAACACATGCTAAGGGCAGTTCCGACAGTGTCACTCGATACATGCGTTTTTGTTTTGTTTCTGCAAGTTAAAGCTCATCTTCTACGCATGAGGCTCTTTCACCATCTCGCATTGGAGATGAAGGAAAAACGCGCCTCCGAAGATGGTAAAGCTTAAAACCGGTAAAGCTTCGCGCACTGCGCAGAACTACCATGCTATCCCTTATGTTCGCAAAGGCGTTAGCGTACGATGCACTAAAACTACACTGTAAAAAAATACTGTGAGTTCCACGGGCGTTTAATAGTATCTGACGACGGCGTGTTACCGTAAACACAAATACTGCGGAAACTACGTAAAACGATGGCGCCATCATCATGCGCTGACCAAAAACTTGAATGCGGAGGCAAGACCAAGCCAAGTACGGGACATTGCCGTCATTCGCAACCGCCGGAAGCGGAACATCGTGCGCGGACGATCGTTGATGAAGGAGGACGAAGTGGTTGTTGTAAATCTCGTGAATGCACGTAGTCAGGTAAGCACATTTCTGTTCGCACATCCTGTTCTTTGCGATTTGAGCGTGGTGCACCATAGCCTCTCCCTAGTTCAGAACTCCGTGTGTCATGCGTCCTGGCTCGTAGGGTCATCAAGGCGCTCTTATTGTAATGTATCGTTGCCCTTGTGTTTTTAACTCTTATGGGCTACGTTGACCACTGTAGACATGTACATGAAGCGAGCAGAATACCGTGCTGTCATGCATTATGTGTGTACACGGCGGCGAACTATGCAACACTCAGATGTCACATTTTTGGACGTTACAAGAACACACCGGGACGGTCGCCTCGAATCGATTTGCTCTCCGAAACCACGAAAGTATGTCACGTCAATTCGTGCTCCCGTCTGTTCACTACAAATATAGAGGTACTGTCACATATGAAGCAGCACATACGAGAGGGCCATGATCCTTATCCATGAGGTGCATGAGGGCGATATCCTTATGAACGCTGCCAGGGGAAGTTCCGTGCCGTCTCCGCGTTTTGTGTGCGCCTTCTTATGTTCTTCATTTGAAACAATAAAACGGTGAGTATAATTTCCTTTCTCTTTGCAGCATTTCGATGCCAGAGCTGACTGACGGGCGCACATGGTTCATTCGTATGTTCTTCCTTTGAAAAAATAAACTGAGTATAACTGCATGTCAATTGCCCTGCTCCCTGTAACAGTTTCCTTTCTCTTTGCAGTGTTTTGATGCCAGAGCTGACTGATGGGTGCACATGGTTCCTTCGTATGTTCTTCCTTTGAAAAAATAAACGGTGAGTATAATTGCATGTCAATTGCTCGGCTCCCTGTAACAGTTCCCTTTCTCTTTGCAGGGTTTTTCATGCCAGAGGTGACTGGCGCATTTTCATCACTATGTACATAGAAAATAAATCCCAATGTGGCAAACATCACAATTTGTTGCGTATGGTCATTGCTTAAACTGCTCTCATTGCTACGACTATATGTAGAAAAAAAAAAAAAGAGGGGCTCCAGGGACGGGCACAGCATGATAAGGGTACACGGCATATACCAGTTAAAATTACTGGCCAATGCAGTTCTTTTAACGACAACAGCACAGTAATGCTACACGGCGTATGCCTGTTAAAATTACTGGCCCATGCAGTATTATTTTCACGGGCACAACTTATACGGGGCCACCGTAACAAAAAACGGCCAATGTTTGGCAGCCAACTTTCCATGCATTTGCCTTTTTTATTACGGTGAATTTTTTTACAGTGTATCTATTATGTCAGACCCTCGAAACATTCATCGATATGGCAAAAAGTGTCAACGTAGCTATAGAAGAGCCCACAAATGACTTAACACCCTTGCCTCGTAAAACGTGCTCCCGACTCCCTTTGACCAAAATGGTTGTCCAGCTTCGCAACATCCTCTGCGGAGCTGCTAATCAGCTAAAGAGGAAAACGAATGTGAAAACGTCCTCGGGGCTTTGCGGAGGAGTGCACTACTTATCGCGGACACTCTTAAAAGGCTGGATTGTGTCTGGAATAGCGCAACGTGCTGCGTACGTGCCTCAGTCTTCCAAGTGCTCGGGGAGGCCCGGAAGCATACTGAAAACACTACGTACACGTCATAAGGGCGCGATCTCGGGAGCAACGAATGCGGCATTCCGGGCACGTAGAGCACATCGATGGTCAGGGTTCATGCATCGCACACGCTTTTGCGCTCGACCGCAAACCAATTAGATTCCTATATAACTGCGCTGGAAAGAGACTTACGAAACGGTCATGATCACGATACAAGATTTCCCCCTTGTTTCCTTCCTCTGGGCTACTAATCAAACAGTAGACTTTTTCTCTGCAACACTGTTTTGAGCGCGTAAAGAGGAGCTATAAGGGAAAGACAGACTTAGCATAGCTTACACAGCGCAAAAACCTACAGAGACACAAGGACTTACATAAGAACAAGTTTTCAGCTGTGAGTTGTCTTCCATTCCTTGTGTCTTCGTAAGAGGCTTTTGCACTGTGCAAGCTATGCTACGTAAAGAAGAGGTCACTCTTCCCTCGGATGCCTTCTTGTTTGAAGCTTTCCCGGTGGTCGTAGAGAATCGGATTGATTTGCGATTGATTAGGAAGATAAAAATATCAACGACAATTTTATTTGATGATGATTATTCGGGGAATTTCACCGCGATATCCAAATGTTCGAGAGAATGTATAAACGTCATCTTTTGTGGCTTTCTAACCTTTACTGAAATGTCAGCACATATCGTGCGCTGTTTAACGTATCAAGGGTCAGACAGTGCATTCATGCAACTGGTGCAACAGCTGCGCATATCGCATTCACGAGGAACATCGCACGTCAATCAACGGATATCCGCAGGAGCGCATTTATAAGGCCAGATGCCGACGCAGACACGAGAGCGATAAGAGCTACGTCAGAGTTATTGGAGTGAACGTGACAATCTGAGCATTACTTAACGTCTTGCCGCGCATGCCCCGGACCTCCAGAAGATTCTGTCCTCTTGCCACAGAACATTCCTTCTCTTGCTGTTCGTCTGCCAGCAGCAACTCTCTCTGAGCAACTCCCCTCAGTGCATGTGGGTTAACGTATGAGTGGGATGGCGATGAAAAAGATGAGTCATACACACTCGCACACACACGTGACACACGCAAATGTTGCGCAAACGCAAGTCAATTCTTAGATAGGACCCAGACGAGCTAAAGGAGCCACACGTTTAGTTGCAAGAAACGCAAAGAACCATTAGGGCCCGTGCGTCAACAACAACAATCATAAACGATAGAAAAGTGATGATGGCTACACACTTATATAGTAGAGAGGCATTCAGCTGCTCGCGTGGCTCAGTGGTTCCCTCTGTGCTGTCTGGGCTTTTTCCTGGGTTTTCCTCAGACACTTTCAGACGTATGTCGGCAGAGTTGCCCTACAAGTCTGCCTAGGACGCCCCAGGCCGTTAGTCGTGACGTTGCCCATCTCTGTGTGGCCACACAGGCATTCATATCAGGGACTGAAACCAAGCTGAATATGGCTTCGGTTACGGTTCATGTCACAACTCTGAAAGCCGTTCCGGTTACGGGTTTCGCCGTTTTAATATTTGCGCTTACCGGGAAGCAAACAATTGAATCGTTATTTTTTCGGTTTTCTCTAAGATGCCGAATGCGTGGATGTCGCAAAATGAGTTACGAAGTGCAAAAGGGTAAAAATGAACATGTTTATATGTTGCGCTCCGAAAAGGGTGGCAGGTCGAAGAAAGAGTCAACTCTTTCTCATTTGCTACATTCCCGGTAAAAACATTTGTTACGGTCTCAAATTATCCCGCGTACATTCCTTTCGCTCGTGCTATAACAAGCTGCGAGGCAAGAGCAACTGCGTGCGTTCAGCGCTCACGGCTCATTCACGGACCAAAGGCGGTGGCTGCTGGACACGACATGTTCTTTCAATGAATTCCAGGACATTGCGCCATACCTGGGCATGATGATGTATATAACGTGCTTAGTCCAAGTCATGTCACAAGTGAGGTGGACGCCAAGATATTTGTAGGTCTTTACATGTTGTAGTTCGCAGGGTCCGAGGTTGTAGGGGTGATTTAAGCTTGGACGGCGAGAGAATGACAAAACCTTACACTTCTCGGAATTAACAGGGAGTTGCCAGGCCGTGTACCATTGAAAAATTTTCTGAAGGTCGGACTGTAGTAATTGGATGTCAGAGAAATTAGTAATTGGGTGGTATATAACGCAGTCGTCTGCAAACAGTCTGACCCTACACGATAGATCATAAGGCAGGTCATTGATATAAATCAAGAAAAGGAGTGGACCTATTACCGAACCCTGCGGAATACCAGAAGCTACATGAGCGAGACTGGAGGTGGTACCATTTGCAGCGACACACTGTTTCCTGTTTGTAAGGAAGTTCCGAATCCACGTAAGAACCATTGGATCAATGTTAAGACGTGATAACTTGGTTAGAAGACGAGAATGTGGAACCCTATCGAAGGCTTTGGCAAAGTCTAGGAACACTGCATCGACTTGTTTTCCTTTATCAAGATTATGGAGAATATCGTGTGTTAGACCTGCCAGCTGCGTCTCACAGGAGTATCCCCTACGAAAGCCATGTTGATATTTGTAGAAGAAATTGTTAGTTTCTAGGTAGGTGACCATATGTTTAACAATGATGTGCTCCAGCAGCTTACATGGGACACTGGTGAGAGATATGGGCCTAAAGTGGCTTGGAGTTTGTTTGTCACCGGACTTATGAACTGGGATGATCTTACCGATCAGCCAATCGCCTGGGACACTACCCGTTGCTAGGGGCTGTTGGAATATTAGAGTTAAGTACGCAGACGATATCATCTTTGTGTTTTTTAGGATTTTGCCATCAATGCCACAGGAAGATAGTTTGCTATTATCTATCAGTTTCAGCACACCAGAGTAAGCTATATCAAAGGGTAACATGTGCGGAAAAGAGTGTAATGGGGCCTTCGGAACATTACCGGTATCTTCCACGGTAAATACAGAAGTAAAATACTCATTGAACATTCTAGCACACTGATCAATGGCTACAGATGCGCCTGTCGAGTTCATTAGGTGTATCTCTGAGTCCTTGCGCGGCGAGATAAACTCCCAAAATTTTCTAGGGTTACTTTCCAGCAAGAATGGTAGAGTGTGCCCATAAAACTCTTCCTTCATATAGGGTTCCTTCATATAAGTGAGAGCACAGCATCCGTCATCAGAGTTTGTCGCCATCCGCTTCCTGCTGACCTCCTCCATCGTTTCCCTCTCACTTTCTTATATCTCTCACTCTAATGTGTTCCCTTCTCTCCTCCATGTCGTGCCCGAGAGAGGACGCGCCAGGAAATGACCATTTGTTGCAGCCTGCCTTTTTTCTTCTTCAGAGGCATGCACAAGTCCGCCTGCGGCTTTATCTGGTTGCCCCGGAGACGTGATGTAATGCTGACGGTGCATTCCGTTCTGATAGCGAGCAAGATGATTGATAGATGAAGTACAGTGCATAGCGGGCACTCGTAGAGGCGGGTCCCGCATCCTAACGAGTAAAAAGCAAGCGCAGGAAATGCTCGTTTCTTTCGAGCTCGATATTTTGTGTCTTGTGTAAATGTCTCTCGACATTCCTCTAGGATTTCTTTCTCTTCTTCAATCACGTCCGTATCTTCTATGCACTTAGAACCGTATAAACGCATGTTTTTGAATAAATATATTTCTTTTTCTTTTTAAATCTCCAGTGTGAAATCTTTTTTTTCTCTTGGGGTGTACGTGGTGTAGTGAGCTCTATGCTCCCACTAGCCTACACTCTTAGAAATGAATTTCACCGCGTAGCACGCTCCTAGCCATCCATCATCTCGAATGATATCTTTATCTGCCTTTGTTGAAAATGGGAGGCGTACGCTTTTTTTTGTGGCAATTATGAACAGCATAAGTGTCACAAAAAAGTCATCCCATCAAACCCGTGTGTCAACCAGGCGGATGAACACGAAATTGACAACCGTATAGCTGATCCTAACTTCCTAAGATCCCATAGGTGTACTGCTCCGCGCAAGAAATATGTATACAGAAACCGATTAATTACTCGAAAAAATCTGTAAGTATCGATGCGGTTTTTTACTTCGAATATTTTTCGCTGAAGATTCCGATGCGTAAAACAGGTTCCGTAGGCGTGCAAAGTAAAAGTTAAAATGTTTGTCCAATTAGTGAGCGTACGCAAATGAGCCGCTCACTACTTAGTTCATGGTCGATGTCCCAAGGATCTTTACCGATAGGGTCACCTGTTCACGAATTATTCAGCCGGGGGATTTCCGTGAAACACCCTGTATACTAAAACTCAGTAGTGCTTCGTGCCACTCGCAGTACAACCTCAGACTTATTTTGGGACCATGGGACACACGAAAGCAGATGTCCGTCTTGTGACCCTTCATCAAATTCCTGCAAACTACCGGCCTGATCGACTCTCTCTAAAACCCTGTGAGCGTCGTCAGCATCATCCTCATCACCATCCTCTCATTTTTCCCCAATAGCAATGGTGTAGCATTCTGCTCAATGAGCGGAAGTCATCCCCATATCATCGTCATCATGTATTTCTCTCTCTCTCTCGCAGTACGAACTGCAGGTTGTTAGTAACGTTAAAATAATCGGTCTCTAGTTGTCTAGTCTCCTTAATTGGTGAAAAAAAGAAAAAACATATCGCCACGACATTGAAACGGAAGCACCCTGTATGTTGGCGTGCCTCTGATTTATAATCAGGTGGGTCCGATGCCTCACGGCGAATGCATTCGCATGGACTCCATGGTGACACATGAACATCATGAACTGCATCGTGACTCCAATTTGCGAGGAATACCCAAGACCAATATCCAGATTTCACGTACAGACCACCTTGCTTCTTCTCCTCGAGATGCACGCACGATGTGCATCGATATTTGCCTATATTAGTATTTTCCTACGCCTGCACAGTGAATCGCAACAAAGGGTTTATCATAACTGAAGTTACTTATGCAATGCCATGATAGGCAAGCCTGAGCGATGGGCAACAACACGTAAACAAACACAAACACGAAGGCCAAAAAAAGCCTTCGTGTTTGTGTTTGTTTACGTGTTCTTGTGCATCGCCCAGGCTTGCCTATCATGGAATTTATCCACCAGCTAGCCTGCATTTACGCCATTCTGTCTATTACTTATGCAACATCTGGCATTTTCTGCGTTTTACATATATAAAATTCTATATACATATATAAAATTCTATATACATATATAAAATTCTATATACATATATAAAATTCTATACATGCTATACAATAGCAATGGGGTAGCATTCCGCTCAATGAGCGGAAGTCATCCCCATATCATCGTCATCATGTATTTCTCTCTCTCTCTCTATACATGAGTAAAGACATGGTGCCATTGGTCCATGGAAGGGTCTGCATTGCTAGAATATAGAAAACTACGTTTCAGTACAGAAAACCCTCGTTAAAACGAAACTGTTTTGTTCGAATTATCGCTTTATTCGAGTTTCACGTAGTTCGAGATACACATGCGTTTCGAACCGGATTATTCGAATTGTACTGCCAGCCGGCTTCGCTTACAATGATGGTCACAGATGGCCATACGGGCTTCCGTCCGTGTGGCAGTCTGTGCCATTCCTGTGCCCTTCGTCCTGTACCAAACCAGCTCACGTGTTGTTTCTTGTTCTCGTTGTTTTGCACCTAAGCTAAAGTCTGCTAAGGTCTGCTAAGGTCTGCCAAGGTGATCATCACCAGGACTTCCTTCCTTGCTTGTATGCTTGTTTTAAAACACGGACGGAATCTTCGCCTTGCCTCCCCCCAAGTAAAACGCCTTTCCTATCTTACCCTCGTTCGACCACAGTTAGAATATGCTGCTGCTATCTGGGACCCTTCTGTCGCGTACTTATCTAATGGATTGGAAAAGGTCCAAAACCGTGCCGCGCGGTTTATCACTAACAATTACTCCACTACCGCTAGCATTTCCCAGCTAAAGCTTCGCCTGGACCTACCACCTTTATCAACCCGTCGATACATTTCGAGGCTTTGCCTTTTCCACAAGCTCTATCATTCTGACATTCCTTCGTTTCCCTACATCACACCAGCTCACTCCATCTCTCCACGCATTGACCACCATCTCAAGGTATCACGTTTCCGCTGCAGAACGACGGCATTTTCTAACTCATTCTTTCCCAAGACATGCGTTGATTGGAATAACCTCCCCACCGATGTCATCTCTCATCTTCCCCCCGATCGCTTCCGCAGTTCATTGTCCACATTTGTTTCGTTATAATGTTCATTCTTTACGTCACATATCGATTACTGCATTAATTAGCACATTTTTCGTTCGTCTATTCTGTTATGTTTGTTCTCTTGTTCAGTTATGTTCTGATATGTTGCAGTCTATGTACTTTTTATTGCCTATTTTCTATTGTATTAATATGCTGTTTTCATTGCCACCTCTGCCACTCTCCCATGTAATGCCCTCTGGGCCCTTGGGATTAATAAATGAAATGAAATGAAAAAAAAAACTACCCTGGTGCCTCCGCGTGGTTCCGAGGCTTCTGTCATTGTTTTTGTGGGACTCTCAATCATATCGAATTTTCCCCGGTCCATTTTACTTTGTTATAACGAAACTTTACTGAAGTGTCATCAACAGCTTCAAGCGTCCATTGAGTGCTAAACGTGAATCGTTCTTCTATCTAAATCCCCGTTAAATTGCCTCGTGTAACCAGCCTTTAGTGTCTGGCCGCAGTTGATCGTTGCAAGAAAAGCCGACCTTATATCTCAAACAATGCAAGGTTTAGGGTACCAAGTATAGGACACGTGCTATTGCGCATCGCAGCGCACAGTATACACACGAACATGCTCTCAGCAGGCAAGAATTTCCTGCAGCTTATTAGTTTGAATGACTTTGTGCTGCGCATCTGTTCTCCTTTAAAATGTAATCGAACGAAAGACACGAAATAGAATAAATTGCAAACCTCTGCAGAGTGTTAATGCAAAAACGATAACTGCCGACAAGCCGGTATGGCAGCGTTGGGTCTATACACTTCGCAAAGAGGACCTGGTTGGAATGTCACGTCGCCACTGTAGGGTAGACCAGGAATCAGAAAATTGCCTCTCCAAAGTATAATGGGCATAGAAGACCGTTGTTGATGTGCAGCGTCCGCCTCGTGTTTCCCAGTTATTCCGCAATGCACTGAAAGGCAACGGAGTGAGAGCGTTCTTGTAAAGACTTGAGGGCGCACAGGATATCTATTACCACTACGGATAGGGAACCGAGGATGCTCATGTTTTTAATGCGTAGGAGAGTTGCTTTGGAGTCGGTATAAATTACCCATTGCCGCGGTTCACAGCCTGTCGCATTGCCAAGAATAGCAGGGTAGCACAAAGCTCAGTGGATGTCGATAAGATGAGACACACGACATCCACGTGTAACGGACTCTGACGGAATGGCAAAGGCTGAAGATGAACTGTTCCTGGTCGACGATCCGTCTGTGCATACAGCGGTACCGTTGCAGTATTGAGCCTCGATGAAGTCGAGGGTAAGTTGCCTAACGAGAACATCACGAGATCTCTTTTCGTTGTTCCTGAGACCGACTATGGAGAAAGTGACAAGCGGCGATGGCAACGTCCATGGAGGCACTTTTGGTGCTGTCGGGTCGACTATGAATGTGGAAATATCAGGTCTGAATACTGTTATCAAAGCATAAGCCGTCGCGTTCCGTCTAGCGTGAAGCTTGCGAATCAGAGGGTGATGTGTATGATGGGCACGTAGACGCAGTTTCCCGAGTACAACTACTAGGCGGGTGTCAGAGCCTCGCGGGAGCCCGAGACATGCCCGAAGGCTTCGCGCGGACCCTTTGCACCAGTGCAAGACTGTACATTACTCAGCCACGAGGCAGGGCTTGGTGCAACATGAGGAGATCCTTCTCGTCTCGTCCCCATCTCATACCTGCGAAGTGTCGAATGACGTTGACTTTCTATGTGGCGCTTCGACAACAAATTCCATGATAGAGTTATGCCAAGAAACTTGTGCACCTGCTCCAGTGAGCTTCCACAAATATACAGGCGACATCATTGCATGTCTTTGCGCGTGAAGGCTAGAACAGCGCTTTTCTCTACGGATATCTCCATTCCGGCCTGGAGCAAATATTTACGAATGGCATGTAACGTGCGCTGAAGGCGCTGACGGAGTGCTGGACGGGAAGTGCCTGTAGTCCAAATACAGATGTCACAGGGACAAGTTGACTTTCCGCTGAATGCACGTTCCAATGCCTGCCATCACGGCATTAAAGAGGAGCGGACTTAGCACGCTTCCTTGAAAGGCGTACGCCTTTTTGTATATATCTAAATTGCCACAAAAAGGCGTACGCCCCCTCTATCTCCGAATCACAAGCGATAACCCTATCATTCTTGAAATGGTTGGCGGACAGCGTGCTATGCGGTCAAGTTCTGTTTTTAGAGTGTAATGCCAAAGTGATGTCATTACTCCATGAAAGTGATGGCATCAGTAATACATTACTAATCACAAAAAGTAATTATCAAGATAATGCATTAAAAATAAAAGTAATAACATAAGATAAGATAAGTATAACTGGTAAAATAAAAGTAATTTTCCCACTTGTGCTCAGAAGCGTCCGTTGGGTTCCCTGGGCTAGCGCGAAGCGTTTATGTAATCACGTTTCGTTTTCAGAGTGCGCAACCTGTTCAGAATATGTTTAATACTATACACCAATACACACATATAAGCATCCACATCTGTGTCTAGGTATACATCATCTACAGCGCACGGAACGATGTATCCTTGGGGCATCATTCTACGTACTCAGACATGCAAATTTTCTTATGGACCTTAAAAATTTAAACCAATGAAATCTCTGTCATAACACTTTGAAGGGGACACGTGTAAAGCTGACGCGTTAGCACTCACGAACCCTTCTCCTTTTAAACGTGTCGATGTTCGCTGGAAGTTATGTTCCGACGTGCTTCGTATTTCCAATGAAGCCGCTCCTCTTGTATGCTACGTGCTCCGCTCGTGAGCGTTTCTTTGGCGTAACCTTATAGCAACAAACGTATTCTTCTTATTCGCTCGTCGTTTGTTGTTTTATAGAATCGACTTGTTTTCGTTGCTATTCGGGTTCGCTCGAAATGTGTAAAAGATGCCGGCCATTCTTGTTGCGTTTTACCTTTTCGTAGCGTACGGAGCAAATGAAAACAGTAGCGACGAGCCTTTGTACGCAGCAATGTGTGCTACAAGCGGCATCTCGTAACACAGATGTATTGGCGGCGGGATCCCATTATGGCCATTATGGTTTTTGACGGTTTTCATAGTCTCAGAATTATCATCTGAACACATTATCGAAAACAGAACTTCCCTGCATAACCCAGAAGCAATACATAATATTGTTCTCTTTCCTGATTTGTTGAAAGCGGAGGTCGTACGCCTTTTTGCGACAGTTTGAATATATGTTCTATATGCAGAAGGATGGGAATACATATAATCCCCACAAAAACGAGTACGCGTGACTTTCTCAACAACCGCCATTTCAGATTAGTGTCAGTAGCCAACATTAATCTGCTATTCAGGACTGGGACTAATGTGAAACGCTATGAAACATCACGTCATGGCACACAGCGTGATATGTTCCGTGACTGCTGTTGGGGAGATAGAGGGCGTGCCGTAAACGACTTGTTTACAACATGGCGTCGTGTCAGCCATGTTCTCCACTTGGACCCACGCTGTTTCTGACAAGCCAACAAGGCGTAAAAGGCGTCAGAAATGGTGGGTTTACATTCCAAAAGAGAAATGCGTGCGTCCCACTTTGTACCGGCAGTGACATTGTATGTAGATACATATTGCATGGCAGCTCTCCCTCTTATATGTCGTATAATAAGTCGAGCCGGAATATCGACAAACCCCCCTTTCCCTCATTCCTCGACTTCCTCCTCGCACTCTTTCCGTTTCTGCGCTGCGACGAAAATACGCTCGCTGATTGGTCGCTTCGTCAGAGCGCGTGGGGGAGACCGTTCTCACCTTGTCGACCAATCGAGGACCGAGTCCCAGTCCTTGTCGTCTGCCGTGCATTGGATTTTTCTGTTCCCTGTGATTTACCGAATTCCGTTTTTCTTTTTTTATTATTCCTCTTACGTATCGTTTTATCGGCGGGCTTTTAGAAAGAGGAAGAAGGAAGATCTGGCGAAATACATTCGGCTGCGAAGCGGGAGAGGCGGGGGGGTGATGAGAGAATAAGGGGAAGGGGTGAAAGAGGGGGCGATCAAAACGTAATTTAGCTGCAAAGTAGAAAAATAGCAATAATAATATAGAAGAGAAATAGATGGGGGATGAGGGGGGACCTATAAAAAGGAATGAAGCTTGGCGAGCGAGAAAGAAAGGTAAGAAAAAGTGTGGGCGGGAGGACTGGATTTGTGCCTGATGTTTCCGTCGCTGGCTTTGTGTTCTTCCCTCCAAGATTGCTTAGTCGGCCAACTTTTCTTCATACTATATGTAGCGCGGGGGTGTGAAAGAAAAAAGAGAAGAAGAAGAAAACGACATAGGTGGCGTATGTTCATGCAACATATCCGCTACAAGGCGGTATATGTTTCAAGATGAAACGAGATGCACTAACGGGATTTGGAAGGAGCGTAATTTCCGTCAGAAACTATAAGATAGATGTGGTGCACCCTTGAGATGGAACTTGACCACATAACGTGCTCCTAGTGAGCCATGATACCGAAAGACATTGTTGGAACCCGGAGGCGTGCACCTTTTTGTGACAGTTACGTCACAAATGCGCCGCACTTTCCACACATGGGGACTGATAATGTATCATGCTATGCTGTGCATGGATCCCAAGGTTGCGAGTTGGTTCCTCGCCGGGGACGCCAGCACCTTGGTGGCAGGGTACAAGACACGCCGCGAGGGACGTTAAGTATAATAATAATAATAATAATAATAATAATAATAATAATAATAATAATAAAATGTTTTATTGGTGCCAACATGAGGCGAGATAAGAGATGTCGAAGCACGTTCAAGAACTCACGGGGAAGCAAAATTAAGCCACACACCAACCATTGTGTCGTCGCTCATCATGGCTGTGCTCGAGTATTGTGGAACAGACGTGACTCGATAATGTTCGGTTTGTTCCTCTTCCCTAGGCGAGATCAATGTGCGGAACAGGAAGTAAACGCAGCATTCGAATGAATGACAAGAAAATAAGAATAGACTTAATGAGAAATAACGCAAGTACAGAAGAACCTCTGCGCGTATTTTAACTTTACATACCCCTCCTGGAAGCCTGCATATAGTGAAGATATGGATATAGCGAAGTGAGCCTGCGGTTCCAACGTGCTGACACCTCCAAGCATCAACTACTGATATAGTGAAGATACTCATATAGTTTTTTTTACCAGTCCGACCAACTTGGCTATCGTGAGAATTGGTGACTTTACGTCGCGAGATAACCCAGATGATGACAGCGGTCGGCCTGTGGGTTAATCTTGCCCACACACCGTATAATTAACGTCCCTCGCGGTAGACGGCGCATCTAAGCAACTTGTACCAAATTGCTGACGTCTTCGGTCGGGTTCGAACCCACAACCTTGACTATAAAGGAGTGTGGAAGAAAATGGAAAGCAGTGGAAGAGGCACATTTCGGTCCAACTGCTGCATATAACGTCATTGTACTGCAACACCTCCAAATGACGTTTCCAGTGTCCGTTGCGTGTTCCTTGGATGTATTCCCATCTGTATTCATGAAACTCTACTCTTTTTCTCCTCGGAGGGTGAATTGACGGAGAGTCGCCTTCACCTGCCGTTAACGTATCTATTCCCCTCACGTGTACAAAGCGAAATTTATACCTTTGCAGTCCCATTAGAACGTCGCGCTCTCGGTAATTTAGTAATGAACTTTGAACCAATTCGAACCGAATGTTTTCCACTGGGCCTCGATATATATATTTTGGAAGCCTCGCGAAGCACACTTTAATTAGAAAGGCGGTGAACATTAAAGGTTTCGGACGGAGACGCTCCTATTGCGGGTTTTCTTCATTGTTGAGCCTAGCTGGTAATGAAGCGATGTCCTCTGGGTACGGGGTTCATTTAATGGAACCCATTCAGCCGAGGGACTGCGTATGAAAAGTACGAAAGAGTTCACTTTAAAAACGGGAATGGCGAAATGAACCGAGTATATAGTCGCCGTTAACGCAGCGGTAAAACGTTTTTTGACGGCGATGTCCAGAGTAGGCGGTGCGCTAAATGCGAATAGATGGTGACGTTCATCTAGGACGGAAAATTGCCCTCGTCTATTACATGTGGACATAATCTTCATTTTAACCTACCAAGCGTAACTTTGATCACTGATTGTTTTCAAAAGCAGGAAAAACGAGAGTTTCCCTTTCTCAGTCTCAAATGCTTCTTCATCATCATAAAATAAAGTTGTTGTTGTTTCACGAACGACGGTACGAAAAAAAACAAAAAAACAAAATTTGTTGAATAAATGAACAGCCAACACACATGGTTAAGGTGTTGATGAAGACGGAGGAGCCGATTAAGTGTGTGTGTGTGGGGGGGGGGATACGTTTATTGGAAAAAAAAAGGGGGGGAGGAAAGGTTAGTTACTTGGCCAGCCTGAGATCGTTTAGAGTTAAGAATGATCTCGGAAGGAATGCACGTGATTCTCTGCCATGAACACGTTTCGATAGCAGTATGGAAGGAATAAAGAGCTGCAACTGATTTATCGGCCTTTGTTACTCGGGGGAGGTAATGCAGAAGAGAATCTGGTTATCACTTCAAGGGGAATGAGACTGCCATGAATCCGTCATCATTGCTGGCTGCAGCTACAGTTTGGAATCTATTCCATAGTAATCTTCATCTACCAAGGCCGCAGCTCTCCAGCTGATACGTTCACTATCTAATTTTTGGTTAAATTACTCGCATGCGCGGAACACCATCATAATCGTTGTCATCTGAGCGTTCAACCTTGTCCAACGCCCACCATATCTCGTGCAGAACTATTTAATTCACATTTTTGTTATAGTATCATCTCTGATGTGTCAAGCCTGTGACTCATTGGACAGCGTGCAGCATGGCTGAGTTTAACCCTTTTCCTTTTTCTGCCAATAAATCCCCCCCTCCCTTCTTTGTACACTGACCGTTTCTAGAATGACTAACTTTTGGACTGAGTTAGCGCGCATAACACGACTGAAGCGTTACAGTCTTTGTCTAATTATAATGGTTCCAGCGCACAACATACCCGACATTTTTTATCATTTATAATTTTTTATGAAAATGCCACGAGAGCAGCATAGGTGTCTTCTTTTTTTCTTTTTTTCAGTTGAGTTATACGGCCAGACGGACATCCTCTCAAAATACAAGGTGAACGAAACTACAAGATGAACGTAACTACAAGATGATTAATTATCTAAAATTAATTAGCTCTTTAATTTGCAAATTTCGGGCAGAAGCGAGATAGCAGAATTGGAGACAATCCTCGTTGAAAGCCATTCCACGTTTAAAAAATCCTCAAACGCGCACGTGCGTTGCCAAATATTGCTATGCAAATGAGCCAAAACCAAAACAGCGCCGCTCAGGAGCGCATCACCTTCGCCGACGGAGGCTTATCTGGCCACCATTTCAGCACCTACTCCAATCGTCTACATCTCTCGAAAGGACGCAGCCCTCTGACGTGGAATGAGTGCTCCCTGCGTTCCCAGTCGCTGCAATTTCGGTTGCGTCCTTTTGAAAATTCTGCTATGGAGAGAGAGAGAGAGAGAGAAATACATGATGACGATGATATGGGGATGACTTCCGCTCATTGAGCAGAATGCTACCCCATTGCTATTGGGGAGAAATGAGAGGATGGTGATGAGGATGATGCTGACGACGCTCACAGGGTTTTAGAGAGAGTCGATCAGGCCGGTAGTTTGCAGGAATTTGATGAAAGGTCGCAAGACGGACATCTGCTTTCGTGTGTCCCATGGTCCCAAAATGAGTCTGAGGTCAAGGGGTCGGCTGTCAATCCGCGCAAAGTCGTTTGCCAACAAGTGACGCTCCCTCCTATAAGTGGCACATGCGATGATCACATGGACCGCGGTCGCTGGCACACCACACTCCGGGCACAAGGGACTACTGGCACACCCTGCCTGGTAACGGTAGTACGGCGTAAAGGCAACATTCAGCCGTAAGCGATGTAAGAGGGACTTAATGACGCGCGGTAAAGATGTCGGTAAGCGACACGAGAATGTTGGGTCTACAATTCCCAGTATGGTACTGGCCGGGACATCCCGACGCCATTGTTCGACGGATGAGGAGGCAGCCCAGTCACGAAGAAGGGACCGTCTGTCCCCCCTTGGGAGAACAATCGGGACACACTTGCCCTGGTGGTGAGCGGCCGCTGCCGCAGCGTCTGCAACGTGGTTGCCAGAGATTCCGCAATGACCCGGAATCCATTGATAAGCGATGGTGTTGCCGTGGGCAGTTATGGACTTCAGTAGGCGTAGAATGTTTATCACAAGTGTGGCCAGTGAGCCGCGGAGACCTGAGGTTTTCAGGCATCGAAGAGCTGCTATGGATATTTCAACGTACGTTCGCGTTTCAGGATTTTTTTAAAATGAATGACGTTCAACGAGGTTTGTCTCCCATACTGCTATCTCGCATCTTACTCGAAATCCCCCTTTTCTTTTCTTGGAATAGCAAGCCACCTTTGCTTTCTTCTTTTTTTTTCTTAATAAACATATACCCCCTAATTAAAGAGGTAATTGATGAATTTAGGTAATAAGTCATCCTGTAGTTACATGCTTTCTACGAGAGGATGTCCGTCCGGCCGTATAACTCAACTGCGAAAACGATTTCATTTGATTTGATTTGTAAAAAAAAAAAAGATGGAGATGTTAGTCCCTAGCCCTTCGGGACTGGCTACTCCAGGGAGCGTTATCCAGAATAGAAGAAAGGGAAACTACACAAATCTATGAAACGGAATAGACAAAAATATCACCACAAAATTTGGCACCGAAGGCAACAGTGCAGGAGAGACATCTATGCTGCTCTCGTAGCTTTTTATTTTAAAAAACATTACTTATTTTAAATACAGATGTAAAGGATAGAAAAAACACCACAGTGTCCTGAACAAAGTCAATACGAAACATAAATGATATTTTCAAAGAGAGGTAATTTTTGGAGCCTGCTCACAGACGTTCCCCGACGAGTCGATGTCTCGCTATAGCGTACGCAGTGAAGCGAGCAGCCGATATGGGGACCACGGACGACACGGAACCAACCGAGCGTACCACGCCGATAGAAGCATCCCACACAACAACATGGTTCCCAGCGGGGCATTCGATCTGACGCATCGTTTGCGTGATGTCTCACTTGGCTACTGCTATATGTTCAAGATATATTGGCTCCTTATTAATTACACATTGCCATTCAGTTATATTATCCCACATGCACTGAGGTCAAGTGTTGCGGGGAATCCCATCGTCATTCATGCTAGAATCTTCCTTGGAGCCGATCTTGAACAGATCTCGAACCAGTTCGCACGAACATCAATACAATTAAAACATCTTTCAGCAAGTTCTCTGATTCCTGATGAGGTTTTTACCGCACCCTTGAGAATATAACGTTCAACAACATCCTTCAGCTCATCGTCGTTTTCAAATCAGCATTTTTCAAAGTGCTTTTTCAAATGTCGGAATAGGAAAAAGTCATTGGAGGCAAAATCTGGAGAACCTAGAGGTTACATGTCCGTATAGTCGCGGCGTTATCATTGAATTGATGTTTGATGGTTTTTGGCGCCACAACGGCGTTGTCATTGATGGTAGAATTTTCCTGCTCGATTTACGTGGCGCTTCTCTGTGTAAGTCTAGAGCAAGCGGAAGATTACTTGGTTTAGTTTTGGTGGTCTTGGTAGTCTTAAGTGGGAGGTAAGCAATAAACGGTACACCAGTGTCGTCAACAAAAAGAACAAGGAACGAAAAACTATTCAAGAAAGACAGCATCCACAAAATTATTCTGACAGATGTTGTAGACACTGTCTCGATGCTTTGGGGAGATCCCTTTCATTTCTATTCTGTCATATGTCATCCACCAAATGCCATAAAAAGTGCTCATCATCATTCTTCCTGGTTTTCATAACAAAAGCCCCACTCGATTCCTCTTATTGCTTGCACTAAAATAAGATATTGTCGATATGTTCCTTCTTTTGTTTTGCGCATTAATCAACACGACACTCGCATTGCGCGTGTGGTTTTGTTCCGTTTCGTTCTTGTTAATGTGAGTTACATTTTCTTTGTCGTCACTGCTCTGCTCCAAGAGACACGTCAAGGCGAATTTTGCATTTCTGTGAATAAAGCATCGATATTACTAACATGGACAGCACTCAATCTTTCGGTCGCCGTTCTGCAAGTGGGCTTCGTCTGACGGAGCGTTAGGTGGAGCCTGATATACAGGACTGGCATACAAATAACAAGTTAGTTTCAACTGACGTATGCAAGCATTTGAAGAATCACGCCTTACAAGACAATCTGCAAGTCGGCTTCATCTCGTTCTTCTAAGCACTTTGGTGAAGCGCGTTTCACGGAAGCTGCGGCACTTGCATTGGAGCCGACTCGTTCTCTTTACGTCAATTTTGTGACATCTGAGCTGAGAGCGCAAGAAACACGGACGAAGAACGGAGAAACCGGGCGCTAACTTACAACTACGCACGAACGTAGTTGGAAGCTAGCGCTCGTCCTGTCCGTTCTTCGTCCGTTTATCTTGCGCTCTCAGCTCAGATGTCTCAATACCAACTAGGCCAATCCTCAACCCTTCTCACGTCTATTTTGTGCTGCGACACTTGCAAGCATATTGTGAACATGGCTTGTAGAATGGTGACACCACGCGAACAGGAAGACGTGTGTCATGAGCGCTACACAGGCAAAACACAGGAACCAGTTACCTCGTCTGTCGGTGCATAACTTGCCCAAACAATATTAAGATAATAACAGACCATTAAAATTCGTTATATTATCCTCCTGGATGCACGATATGTAGAAGATTATGTCTGCTGGAACAAAATCGCGATTGCGTATTTGTCTCATAATGTTATGAAAGCACACATATGCTGATGAGCGTATGGTGAGAATGTGGAAACGACGAAGAGGCTTTAACTTGTCTGCGTAAGATTATCTAGACGAGAGGAGCAAGATATGCTGCTTGTGCAATACACTATGTAGAACACAAAGAAACCGAATGAATAAATTATAGCTCGTTAATGCGAAGGAAAAACAAGTCGTCATATAAAGGTTTTCTCATATGCTATCGAAGCTCATAATAAAAACATGGGTCAACCCCCTTCACATTTTATGAGGTCACCACGGAATGGTTCGTGTATCATGTAGGGCTTCACTGTGCCCCCCCCCCCTCTTTTTTTTTTTTTACTTAGCCGAAGAAGCTGGGAAATCCGGGTTTCATTATCGAGAAAGGATCACCCCCTGCCCTATTTAAGGCAGCGTGTACTTGGCTTTCATAACCGCAGCGTCGTAAAAGACAAAGAGAAAGCCGCAGACGGGCTACGCCCACAGTCACGTGATGTGTAATTCGCCTTCGTTAAGAGAGGAAGTTATTACGCTCGGAGTTGCGTACACAAAGGTTGGACACGTGCGTCCTTTTTTATATGGTCTGTAGCACCGACGTACGATTAGGTTATGAATTATGTAATAATAACGTGCGAATACCACGTTGTTTCCCGGCCCCGGATCTTGAACTCGGAACGTGACAGTGAGCTTGATGAAAATGACATGTGATTGAATAGAATAGAAGTAGAAAGAAACAAATGACATGAAATCCCTTCCACATTATTTTAAATCGATAGCTCTGTAGGTCCGTCCGTAGCGCTATAGGACCACGTGATCGACACACCGACAATGATGCCCTTATGAGGCATTTAAACATGTTTGCCATAGTGCCAAAGCTGCAGTCACTTTTAATTCCGAAATAGACAATAGTATGAAGCGAATAACGTCAGCTGAAGATTATTTGTTCGTGTTTTAACTCTTCGCTGTCAAAAAGATGGCTCGCCCTGGGCAGTCTCAGGCAGTCCAAGAAGGCTCCTATCACTCAAAATTTGCAAATGGGCAGAGCATGGAAGGTTAAAAGAGGAATATTATGCATTACAGGTGAGCCATCAATGACGAAAATTGCCTCGGTTACTCCACTTTGGACAAAATGCATGTTAATCATAAACATTAATTCCTCTCCCTGGAGATTATAAGAGGACGGCCAGGTAATCGGCATATATTCTTGCATGGCGAACATCATCCTTCTCGGAGCAGAACGAGATACGCTAATGGAATAGATGGAAGAATCAATTACTGTGTGTGCCGGCCATATTAATTTGCGCTTGGTTCAATCCGAGGGAGGGGTTGCCCCCCCCCCCTTTTGCAATTATTCCGAAATCCCATTTGTAAACATTTCCACAACGTCTTGGAAACTGGTTGAGACAAAAACGAGAGGAAGAGATATCTTCCTCTCCGCACTTCAGGTAAAAATAGGATGTTATTATAGGAAAATTTATTGATGGTAAAAACACACAACATGCAACACACCCGAGACACACACCATACAACCTGCAGTTACAACTAGAGGTAGTATTATGTATATTCGCTTCAGAAAAATAGTTACACACACCAACAACAACACAACCCTAAAAACTTGGCGTCAATTTGGTGTCAGGCAGTGACAATAGTTACAATATGTACAGGTTATATCTACAGTCAGTATTATGTACAGTTGGTGTATGTCAGTATTGATGTTATTGTGGTTCTTGAAACCAGGGTTATGTTTCACTGGGGTCTCACAGTTTCCGCTAGCGCATGGGCGTGCCGGCTCAACTCAAGAGTAGCAGCCATTGTACCTTATATGCGTGTACACATACCTACATGTGGTCTCTTTGTATCCGTACTACCTTGTGTATGTATATGCCTCGTGGAGTCTTGTGCAGGACGCCATGTACACTCTTCAAACAGACCCTCACCACCTAAGACAGTCTGAGGGTGCGTTTCTAAACCTACTCCAGAGTCGGGCAGGGCACGTGACAAGGTTGTACCACGTGACCCTAGAGTAGCAAACCGTCTGAGTAAGTTTGGGAACGCATGTTACGCTCTCATCGAATAAACATGGAGGCGAGCAGCTTTCTTTTTCGGAGGTGATGGGTGGGAACACGTTATGGACCTCTTACAGGATGACTACATCGTCATACAACGTCATACGTCATCGTCATACGTCTTTCTAAAAGTCATACAACACGATAAAGCCAACAACTATCCCATCGCGTTTGAAAATATCGTAGCAAGATTTAGTAAAAATACGCAATCGCGATTCTGTTCCAGCAGCTTAGGAAGGTCGAAACGAAAAAAGGAACAATACTACAAGGATGGAATTTTGCTTGGGTGACTACATAACTGACGCGCATGGAATATAAAACTCATATTCAAGGCACAAAACGTACGCCTGAGCCAGGAAAAAAAAAAGAAAAAGAGAGAAAAAACTTAGGTTGGAAACTGCGGAAGTGAGAATCTCGTTTTTGTTTCACTTTCGAAAAGCAAGTCATAAAACTGTGCTTGCTTTCGAATCCCACGACTTGGTGGTCCTGTCCCGAAAAGCTATTTCAAAGCCATTCCCGTTGGATGCTGGCCGAGTTTCGTTGCCAGGTTCCCCGAAAAAGAGGAGTGACGTCACTACTCAGTTTCCATATTAGCGCCACGAAGCAACTGTGGCTATGAGGGGCGTACGCGTCCTGGGCCGACCTCAAGACACAGGGAAAATCTCAGACAGTATAGCCAAAAGTTGGATTCGAACCTCCTAGTCCAGCTCGGCCATACTGCTGGTCTCGGTCTTACCCATCCCTGTGGACCTTTGAAACGCATGCACTGACGTCATCAAGTAACTCAACCCGTCTTTGGAACGCCGCTTCCAGTGAACTGCTACTCCCGAGTTAACTTGAGTAGGTTTAAGAACGTTGTTATCGCTGCTGACTCGTGAAAAGTGAGGTGCACGCACCTTTTTGGGACCATTAACGTAACCGTAGAAGCGCACGCCTTACGGGACAAAAAACTATGTAATTTGGGATGATGATTGGCTGGGAACGTGTTATGCGATTCCCTGTGAAGTCGGCCCAGGATGCACTGTCACCCTCTTGCGATAGTCGTGACGTTGCCCGCCTAAGCGTGGCCGAAAACGGCAAGCAGTTCCATCTCTTGTAAGAATGTGCATTCACTAGACAGACTGGTCCATGTGATGTGTCAAAGAAAAGGAGATGTTAGCCACTCATCAGGTGTCGAATGAAAACTCTAATAGTACGATACTATAATGAAAGGATATAAATCATACTCACAGCGGCGGTGCCACAAACTATTAATTCATTCATTGACCTAAATCACGCCATATTACGCCCTTGACACCTTTCACCATTAACAGCAGAACCCGATAAAACGCATAACAGTGATCAGTGATATGGTGTGATACAAACGATATATATATATAACCCACAACCACGAGATCAATAGGGCCAGTGAATTGTGAGGCGTGATAACTTAATTGGCGAGCCCGGGCTGGAAAACAGCGATGGCGAAGCAGGTTGTAACGAGCTGGCTTGTGCCAATTTTGGGTGGAAAGGGGTTTCGGCATCGCACGCTGCCATCGATCTGGGGCGGAGTTTGACAAAGGAATGAATCGAGAGGGGGGAGAGTCATTTACGACCAATAATGATCTCCCACAGCGCCCCTGGTGCGAGTGATTTCATGCAGCGCGAAAAGTGACAAGGACGAGGCTGAGATAACAACATCGTTCTGGCACAAAACGCGTCACATTTTCACAGATGGCTTATAGGATGAGCAGAAATATGCGAGCGTACAACGAGTCGCCCAAGTGACATCTTTCAGAAGGTTTGCACGATAAATCTGGCGCATTTTGTTCAGGGAAAGCGTATGAAAGAAGCGAGGTATTTTGTAAATTTCCGCATTTTTGAAATTGCGATAAAAATTTTAAAATGGTAAATTGAAAGAGACTATGCGCTTTTGTCCTTTCTCGCTAACAATATATATCTACAGAATCATATTTTGATATACTTATTCTAGCTCACTATTTTACTTTAGTTTTGTCAGGCTTTTCATGTTGGGTCGTATCTTTGGCATTTATCGTTTGGTTTATTCGATCCTTTTGTCATATTTTCTGCGCTCGTATCTGTTTTCGTGGTGAGATTCACTCGTCAAAAGAACGAAAATGGAAGGAAGGAATGAACATTCGTCGGCATCTTTTCTTCATCATTTTAACGGCTCACTCGCCATATAATCTTGCATAACCGCTTTCGAGAAGCTGGTTTCATGCTCAGTGGGGTCTTCATCTTCGTAGTTTCTTTTACAGCCACCACAGGGTGGATGGATATAGAAGGGAAAAGAAATGGAGACGTAGGTCGCGCTACCAGCTCCTCCAAGACACCACAATTCCCGCCTCATTCGTACAATATCCCATACAGAATGCTAAAGGGCACAGCAGCTCCGTCGGCGAAGACCCCTTGTCAAACAATAACTTTATTAACGGTTGGTTGGTGGGTTTTAAGAAAAAATAAAATGAAGATTTTGGCTGCACTACTGTGAGGCCCGCAACTCCACATCACTTGCACCAGATGCTTTGGTGGAAAACTCCTGTAATGATGATGTCAATGAAGAGGAGGATGGTGACGATGATGATGAGTGGTGGTGGTGGTGATTCCGACAGAAAACAATTGCATACACACTGAGATGTCACAGAACGCTCAAACACGCGTACAGTCGAACAGCAGAACCCACAAAACACACATAGGCTGAAAACTTGTTGTTTATTAACGGTGATATAGGCTTGACATTAAAGGAGCAATAAACACGAACAAGGACAATAAGGGAGCTCGTGTCTCTTGCTCCTGTTTAGTTAGGATAATTTATTTTCAGGTATTACTACTATCTCTCAGGATCGTCATTGTAGGAGTGGATATACTGTGTGTAAAAGGATACATAAAGGTAACAGGCTTTCAATTGATAATATACTTCCAAAGTGAAAAATAAACACGCATCACAGGACTGAAATTCACTGATTATAAAGATAAGATTGGAAGGTCGAGATGAAAGAAGATAAAGTTCTAGATATAACGATGCTGTCCTATAATTTATTCCATTCTTTATCCACATAATACGGATCCTTAAAGCAATCATTCTACGATAAGCTATGGGCGGACTGTACTTCTGTTCTCTGGATTTTTGCAGAGTGATACGACACTTATTTTTGTGCGCGTTTCCTTCCCAAAACAGCGCAAAAAATATCTCTAATCTCTCCAACAATGCGCTTTTTCGTATTGTTGAAGCCTTTCCAGTCCCTCACCCCTCACCCCGATATCCCCGAATAAACCTTCTAATAGGACGCCAGAACTACCACAGCGTCATCAATAATGAAGATGAAAGTTCCGAAGCGCAAGACCGCCTGCATTCGATGCCCCCTTAGGCCGAGCCGCCTATCAAATATGTATTCATTCGCTCTGATGCAATTTCACTCGTTCCGTCATGACGTTCCATCCCCTCCCCAGACCTTTACCACTAACGCGGATATTTGTATGTATAGGAACGACGTCGTAACATTTGCAACTCTCATCCGGTATGGTTCGGAATCCTATGGAGATGGCACGTTTGCGCTCTGTTGGAAGGGCCTTGCTGTGAAATATTTATGTTGCCCAAATGGCGTTTCAACTCCTGCCACATATTTGTTGCATTAATATTCGTGCTTGGGAGCTCTAATGAAAAAAATATCAGCGCGTGCATCGTGTGTGCTCTGCAGCGGAAAGTACGCAAGCTTCGTGGATACGAGGTTCACGCTTCATGGAGACGATCTTGCCGTTCTTGCATTGATTTATAGATGCCTTAAAATAAGTGTGCCAGTTTTCATGAATTCTAGTGAAGTTGGTGTTAGCGAGAACAACAGATACATTAATGATGATGAATGAGGAAAGTTGCCACATGAGGCGTTGCCGACACACACACACACACACATACATTGGATGATGATGGGGTGAGCGATTCACCGCCGCTGAGGCGGTACACTGCCCTATTTCGCGTTGGGGGAGGATGAAGGGATGATGATGGGGGGGGGGGGCTTTCAAAGAGCCGTCGCCAGACCGGTGGAGCACAAGTACTCCGCCAGAAGACGAAGGCCCTGCGTCTGGTGGGCAGCGTTCGACCACGGACCGAGGATCTTCGCTTGGTTGAACGGCCACTTGTCAATGCGTTGCATGGAGAGTTCCATTAGAGCACGCTCGTGGTGGCATTGCCCACAAGCCAGGATGACGTGGCTGAGGTCGCCGTGCACTCTACAAGTGGGGCAGAGGGAAGACGAGGTGGAGCCGAGACGGTGTTGAAAGGCAGGTGTAAAGGCAACGTTGAGCCTCATGCGGTGGAAGGGAGCAGTTAAGGGGCGCGGTAGTCGCGGAGGAAGGACGAGAGAAAGCGTGGGGTCTACATCAGAGAGAAGGGAGAGAGCTATGTCGTGTTCCCACTGAGCCTGCATCTTGGGACCGGTGAGTGTCGAGAGGAGGTGTCTTCGGTCGCCCGACGACATCATTATCGGGGGAAAAGCTGCGTGCTGATGGGCGTTCAATGCGGCTCTGTCTGCTTCTTCGTTGCCGCGCTGATACCAACATGTCCGGGGATCCACTGCAATACTACAGTGTGCCCTGCAATGGTCGCCTTCTTGTAAGCTTGCAGGATGTCAAAGACAACAGGACCGAGAAGTCCACGTATCCCCAAGTTGGCCACACACTGGAGCGCGGGTCTTGAGTCTGTAAAGACGACCCAGGACTGAGCTGGACTGGCTGATATTTTTTGCATAGCAAATAGAATGGCGTAGAGCTCGGCACACGTAGACGATGTTCTGTGAGAAAGACGGTGGCTACAGGAGACTGACTGAGATGGAATGACAAATGCCGAGGACGATCCACCCCGAGTAGATGACCCGTCAGTGAAAACTGACGTTGACGCCGTGTAGTTGTCGTTCATCATGCCCAGGGTAAGTAAGCCCTTGGCGACACACGGGGCTGTATCCCTTTTCCTTCCATGCAGGCCAGGAACAGTTAGGCGGGTGACTGGGCTTGACAGAGACCATGGAGGGGCACTGGGAGCCACTGTCTTCACTACGAAACGCGGGACGCTAGGCTTCAGCTGAGTCATCACCGAGCGGACCTTGCAGTGCTTGCGCCTCAAGATCGTCGATACGAGCGGGTGCCGCCGATGATGGGATAAAAGGCGGAGGAAAAGTCGGCAGGTCTCACCGTAGCGAAGAACCTCCAGCGGGGTGTCCCTCGCTTCAACAATAACTGCTCGGGTCTCTGCTGCTCGGGGGACGCCGAGGCACACACGAAGGCTTCGCGCCAGGAGGCACTGCAGCTTATGATCTGAAGATGTCGGCAGGCCATTAAGCACCGGTGAACTATACTTGAGGGACCCTCGAGCCAAAGCCCTGTGGACGGCCAACAGAGAGCTCGCGTCACTGCCCCATCTCATGCCTGTCAAGCGACGGATCAGTGCAATCCAACGGTGGATCTTGATCTCCAAGCTTGCAATATGCTTCCGCCAAGAGAGCCTAGCATCAACAGTGAGACCGAGGAACCTATGGTGAGACACGTGCTTCAACGGTATGCCAGCAACGGAAAGCTGGAAGGGCCTCATATTCCGCCCGGTAAAAGGAAGTAATACTGTCTTTTCCGTCGATATGTCTAAGCCCGCCAGTGACAGGAACTGCTGGATAGCATCGAGAGCGAGTTGGAGGCGTCGCTGGATGGCAGGACGGGATTTACCGCTGGTCCAGATACAAATGTCATCAGCATAGATGGAGATAGCCACTTTCCTACCGACGCAACCTCGAAGGCCAGCCATAACAATGTTAAATAAGATGGGGCTCAGAACACTCCCCTGGGGCACCCCATGGGTCAACTCGACAAAGTCTGTATCCCCCTGGCTTGTGCGGACGAACAGTTTCCCGTCCATGAAGGAAATCAGCAAGCCATGAGAGAGCTCTGAAAGGCAGGGCGGCATCAACAAGGCCATGGAGGACAGAAGCGTGGCTGACAGTATTGTACGCCCGCCTAACATCGAGAAAGACAGCCAGCACAGTCTTCTTGCGCACCTTTGCGTCTTCCACAGAAGTGATTAAATCGAGTACCGAGTCTATTGCTGCTCTGTGCCGTCGAAAGACTGACATTTCTTCCGGGAAGACGCGGCGATGTTCGAGCCGCGTCTTACCGGTGTTACCGAGGATGATACGTACATACCTGGAAGACGAGTATACTTATTGTATAATTTCATTTTCCTACACACGGTGTGTGTGTGTGTGTGTGTTTTTTTTTTTTGTGCTCTCTCTCTATCTTCCAGGGCAATGCAGGACAACGCCCAGGGCAACGTAGGACATCAGAACAGAGCAAATTGTCAGTCGTTTATCGTGACTCGCAACTGAACTTCTACTCTTGCCACATGGACACGAAAAAAAGAAAAGACGTTCTTGACGCGTTAACTTTGAATGTCAGTCGTGCAGTACCACACGGACGGTTTTAATGACATCTGCACGAATGCTTAATGTGCTCGCCACAACTCATTCACCAATGTAGTGCTTACTCTCGTTCCCACTGCTCGCGTATAATACCAATTTTAGTTTGCGTAAAAGCACACAACACACGACTATACTTGCACGATAGAAATTTCGCCGCCAAAACCAAAGGACGGCCACGACTACCTGGGCAGACGCATGCGTTTTGGGAGTTGGCAACCTGTGTTGAGGGGCATCTGGTATTGAAGCATATTTAATGAGGTCAACATGAAAATAAACCTAATATTATTAATTTTCGAAGTATTAAACGCCATTTTCAACCCGTAAATTACGCTTCATTCTTTAAAAGTTGAAACACATGTATCTTACTTTAGTATGTGTGCCGCATCATCATTTTCGTGTTGCATTCGAAACACCTCATATCATCATCACTTCTCCTTCATTTATTGTTGCGGCATTTGAGACCTGAATGACAGTAGACGATCTTTTTTGTGCCCGTGTGGCAGGGGTCCTAAAAGCAAACAAGGAGTGTTGTATACGTTTCTATAGATGTATTCCAGCTTTTCTGCAAAAGAACAGGAAATCGGTATTAAATGATCACGTTTTAATAGCTCAGCTCCACATTCCTTGCCCGCACTGATTAGCATTGATTCAACAACTGCTTTATCGGAACACGGAACATGTGTATATCATTGCAAGCTTACACGGAGTGAATCGAAGGCACAAATACAACTAAAGACATCATAGCTAAATAGATCGATGTAGAATGAAAGACAGGAGAGTTGGCAGAGTCGGTTAATATAGTCGCAAGAATGGGAATCCATATCGACAATCTTTTTCCCCCATTTCTCGCCATTATTCACTAGTAGCACAGTACAATAAGTACCAGTTCAATTCATATTTGCATACATTCGTAGGTATTCGCTTATATTGTACGTATTTTATTTTTCTCGTTAATTTTTGGCAAGCTACAAAGCTACAACCAAGCTACAGACAAAACGAACTTGTTGTATACTGCCTAATGGCATTTGAATGGATTCTTTAATGGCACAGCCAGTACGGCCTGATTTCCTTACACCACCGCGTACCTGCAGGAGCCCGTCAGACACGTATGCAAATTCTCGCAGTATTTCCCGTCTAGAAATGATTCGCGCCCGGCACTCTGGCCATAATGTATGGTACATTGGCCTTGAAGAGACGGGACCACTGTTTCCATAGAATTGCTGGGTCCCGTCATCGAGGGGAAACCCTGATTCGATTTGAAGACTGCTCCTAAAGCGGTTAGCGGGCTCTCAGTACCGCCGTCGCATGAAATCGCATCAAGTGTGCCTTTCCTGGACGACGCTCGTTGCCGTTGGATACAATTCTTCCCCAGTCATGTTATCTCTCTCACGCGCCAATGGGATTATATCCGTAGATGGAGAAATTAGATTGGGGGAGAGGTAGAAACCAGCGAAAAACCCCGGACTTTCAGGTATCGCCAACCGCGATGCCTTGTTGACACTATAGTGAGTTTTAGTATACCAAACACTATCGCCTTTGCGTATACGTAAAGGATAGCGTTGGTGTCTCAGAACATAAAGAGAGCTTTGCGTACGCTATCCCTTACGTATACGCAAAGGGTACGATATACTAAACCTTGCAAACTATTTGACGTACCTAGTTGATAAATGAACTGATAACATGACACGGCGTCTACCAGGGCCTTGCGTGCATAACGTTCAATCGTAGCATTCCTTAAGGTCACGAAGAAGGAGACTTGGTTGTTAAAATGTTCAACTATGTGCCGTGAACTGCTCTGTGATAGCCGGTCTCACGCTAAGTTGGACTATACAACTCCATTCTACCATCACACCACAGTCACCTTCATTGTTTATGCACTTTTCTCACATAAACAAATTTTAGTTGGCTTACTTTTGTGAACGAGGGTAAAAATTGGGCGGTTCGGTACATTGTGATTAAAAAACCATTTGAGGAATTGTCAGAAACAAAAATTATCTCTAAAGGAAGGAAACTGGGCACCTTATTGTTCCATGAAGCTATGCAGATAAAGCAAGCTGCTTTGAAATGTATCTGATCGGGTGCAGGGCTTTCTTGATGGCGATAAAGAACATTCTGCTACTGATAGGGAGGAACAGCGGGGCATTAACACGGGATCAGGGAGGAGGAGTGGCAACCTTGAGAAGATGGCGGAGCGAATATCAGGAAGATCAGGACATAAGCGGATTTTAAAGTTTCTTTGTTCGCTAGTCAGTGCAAAGTGTCTGTGTTTGTTATTTTAGCTTCCCGGCACTGGGGTTTTAGTGCTTTTGATCAATTACTTTTGCGATAACCAACTATAAATCGCAGTACACAAACATGCATATAGGCCACTGACGTAAAAAGCTATTCGAGCACACCTCTTCACGTAATATCTATGCTGAGCGTAATCAAACATTTTTCTTATCTTGATGGGTTATCTCATATTCTCCGAAGCAAAAGCTGCATCTGGTTAGCGCATCCCCTAACGCACATTAAGGCACTGCGCAGCATCCATGGATCATAAATACCGCCGGCATGATGTATAGGATAGAGTCAAATTTCCACTCCCTGAAGTATTATCTTATCGAGACTGATGCTATTTCTATCCTAACACTATGAAGTCGCTTCTATGAAAACCTCCTGTTGGGATAGACGATTCCTTACCTGTGTCGACAAGATAAAAGGAAGCATAAAAAAAGGAGGACGTTGTGAGAGGAGAACGTTAAGGGACAACAGGGAAACTCCATTAGTTCATTAGGAGGTACGCAACGAAAAATCTCGCCCGAGGTGAAAAGATTGCATCGCGGGGAAATCTCCTTCTCTCGCGTCGGCTGATGGAAGTTTAGGCTGATGCTATATCATTCGCGCCGCATCACTTCATACACACGCTGCTCTTATCCGATGCGTTTGATTATACGTGATGGGAATGACACCAAAAAGCTCCCAGACGAAGCGCCGCATTTTATGTGTTTGTCGTACAGTGAAAAAATAGGGAGTTTTAGTATAGCGCATAGACGCTAGCGTATACGTTATCCGTCTGCATTTAGCGGCACGCAACATTTCCGTTACACAGTTTTAGTACGTCGCAGACCATTGTAACACCGTCTGTCGTACAAAGTAAAAGCTATAGCGTGTCTACTTTGAAGGATTAAGCGAGCCAAATCGAGCCAAGACAATCCGCTGAATCCAACGCCGTTGGTGTCGTGTCTTTGTGTTCGTGTGGGTGCTGCAAACTGCAGTCTCGAGCTCTATGCGTGCCAGGAGAGCGGAACGGTGTGCGCACGCTAAATTCGAGGAATAGTCTAAGTACGCTGGGCGCGAACATTGCGTTGTATTCGACGCATGCGCAGTGCCAACAACGCTATTTTCTCGCGTACGTAACGCCTTTCTGTTGTTTGCATATAGAACGCAAAAAGTTTGTGCCAGCAAGCTGCTCTGGTATCCGCTGTGTTGTGCATTTACACGGTAACTACGTGGTGCGCGTGGTACAGTTTGAGAATAACGTACGCTCTCGTCCTTGCGTACGTAAGGGATAGCGTGCTGGTTCTGGGCAATGCGCAAAGCTCTATAAAAGAGATAGGGCGCTGACTAACTGGTGCATGATGTTGAAGGAACGAATAATCGAGAGACACGAAGACAAGCACAAGAGTTCTCGAGAACTCTTGTGCTTGTCTTCGTGTCCCGTGGTCTCTCGGTTATTCGTTCCTTCAGCGCAAAGCTCTGTTTATCTTTTGCGCATGAGTAGAACTACAAACGCTATCCCTTGCGTACGATATATTAATACTCACTAATATCTAGCGTCGCTGCAAGAGCACTCAGTCCGTGGTACAGTTTAGAGATATTTTGTGCTGCAGCATTAATACCTCGTGTTTTTGCTTAAAGTGTGCCGTCATCATATTTGTTGGAGACTTTGCTCCACCCGTACGAGCTTACGTTGTAAGCCGCACATCTCAAGACTTCGTATAAATGTTTCATCGTCGTAACAAGTGTTGTGGAAACGGTATGTCAGTATCGTAAGACAGTACAATTAGTAGAGAGTTAGTTGTAGCGTACGCAGGACGCAACAAGCTCGTGTCATCGTCGTCAAATACTGTACCTATTGTTCTTGTACGCTTTCGCCTTGCGCACGCCAAGAAAATGGCGTTTCCAAGCTGCGCACTTGCAAACGCAGGGCCACGTTCGTATGAGGTTCGTTGTATGAGGAGCGGGCACCAGCTACTTCCGCGCGTACGCGGTACTAGAGCTCCCTATCACCACTGACCCCTTAACTACATTGCACACAGTCAAAGAGCTGAAAATGTGACATATCCCGCAATGTCCAATCAAGGAGGGTGTCAAAGCACCCGAGTGGGATATTAATGTAGATAATATGTAAACTGGTGCATTGGTGGTCGGCATCTCATCGTCTCTTTATGTGTGTGATGAACTTGTAATTCCTATTGGTATTCACTTGGCTAACAGCTACGGACTAAGCCAATTAAGAGAGCCAGTCGACGAGAAGGCGGAACTCGTACGTACATTACATGCTTACATCGAAACGCTTCCTTACTTCAAATTACTGTCGTTCAAAAATGTGTGCGCGCGCACACACACGTGTTTTCCGACGAGAAGATTTAGAGTAGCGCAGTTATCCTTTTTACGTTCTGAAGAAGCGGGCAATCGCGAATAACTTTAGCCGAGTGCATTAGCGTTATAGAGAGGGGCGGTTAATGCATTGCATGGGACGTCCCGTGTATCCGCTTAGCAGTCGGGAGATTCAACGGGACCAGCGAAACGAAAGTAATGGATCAATTTTTCATCCTTCGTAAATGTCACATGGAACAGAGTATAGAGAGAGCGGTACTAGCTGAAACAAGATTGTTGAGTGTACGTTGGATGAAATTCTTTCAAGAGTTCATTTGTACGCTTGTGTGTGTCTACTTGTTCAGTGAAACACCAGTTGAAACACACCGCACTGAAAAAGTTTAACCTCGTTATAATGCAGCACTCTGGGTGTGTGTTACTCTGGTAACACTGATAGAGGAAAGGGGCAGTAAAAATGGCTATTAAGCGAAGAACCTTGGGTAGTATAAAGGGTCAGCACTGTGGTGCTGCCATGTTGAATTATATTCAACACCGTTTAGGGAATGTTTGAACCGGCAATGCACAGCAGTAGTAATTCGCTTCTGGTAGCTGAAGAAAGTGATGTACTGTAAGCGGGCTCAGATCTTGTTCGCTCTGGTTTTGGCTGTTTTATTTCAGTTGCAATACATTACAGGCTCCCCGTACCCAAGCAAACCAGAAGGGACCTTCTTCCCACTAAAACAGCGCAGCAACATTAGGTCTGCACGTTGAGAGACCGAGTAGACAGATTGTCTGGTTGCTTCTCCTCCGTACATTACGCTAATGCAGCGAAGCACGCTTCTCAGGAAACCGCCACGGAATGAACGATGATGATGATGGCGATAAGGAAAAAATGGCTACATCCTTTTGCATTGTGCCAACCCGCTCAAATGTAGTAGCTTTGTAGGGCCGTCGTTGTCGGCTAATTTGTTGGTCACGTGCTCACTGTCACGTAGTCCGTAAAGCTATAGACGGACCTAACACGATGGTTGGCCCTATACAGCCATCGCTTTAAAGTTGCGGATTTTGTCTGGCTGTATTCGCTATTTGTACAGCACATTCTGCATTATTACTATACGGAGAAAGTAGCGGGATGGAACCTGTCACCTGCAATAATATTGTGGTACAGCCACACCGAATCAAATGAAACTTTGGTTTTTGAAGAAAGACGTCATGTCTACAGGGTGTCCCAGAAAACGTGTCATTGAATTATAATTAAAAAAAAAACTACACCACCTAGAGTCATGCGGTCAATGACATTTGTTTTTACTGGGTTTTTGCCACCTCCTCATGTGAAGGTCGTTGTAACGTTATGTTTAATTATGTAATTTTTGCGAGCTTAAGTCGGAAATTTGCCTAGTAAAGGTCACTTTTTTACCCCACCAATGTGAAGAGCGTGCCTAACTTACTCAAATTAATGATAATTGACAGGGATATTCGGGAGCTATCTCATCGGAAAAAATAGCCGAACATCCTATGCTCTACGGAGGTCGCACAGAATAGCGCACGATGAAGTTTTCAGCACAACTTTCGTCAGTCCGACGAAAGGAGGTTGGAAACCCAGCCCTCCCCGACACCGCAGAAAGAGATATAAACAGGCACGGCTTATCACGTCCGACTTTCGCTGGGATAATGCTTTCCCTCTCCCAATTTTAGGACTGTTACTTTTTCTACTATCACTCTGGGGGCTGGCTTCGGTACCTCCTTTCGTCGCACTGAGAGCGATTTGCGCTCAAAAAGTCATCGCGCCGCACTGGTCGTGTGCTCCGATAACCATGGATATTCGGCTACTATTTTCACGATGGGATAGCTCGTGAATATCACTGCTGAATATATCATGAATTTGAGTGAATTCGGCACGATCTTCAAATTGGTGGAGGTAAAAAAGTGACCTTTACTTGGCAAAATTTCCGAGTTCAGTTCGCAAATATTTACGTATTACAACTTTGAGTACATGTCATTCCTATTTAGGCGGTGGCAACAAACTAATAAGAACAAATGCTGTTTGCTGCATTGGTTCCTCAGGTGGCGTAGTTTTTTTATTATAATTCTATGCCAAGTTTTCTGGGAACTCCATGTATATGCATCATCAGTATACCTGGCGTCTCAATGAATCTTGTTACCGACTTTAGAACTTCAGAAGGTATATTATGCCTCCTTAAGGAATGCTCAGTACAACGTGATACTTACCTGAGATATGTGTTCTCTGCAGCCGTCTACCGGCAGGCGAGGAGGAGGAAACGAGTCGTACGAAATGCCCTCCTTAAGGCCCTCAAGAATCTGCACCTCCGGATCTTTGTCAAGTAGTAGCGATCACAACAACTTATTAGGCCGTCCTAGACCTACCTGGTGACACAGCTCCAGTAAGGAGGTGTCTATACGACCTAATTATGCCTAGCCACAGTTAATCGGGATGCCTAAACCGAAAAATGCGTTTCAGAGAAAATGAGACGCTCGCCGAATGCTTCGAGAGATGATGTTGATATTGACAGGCATTGCCTATGCTTTGCTGTAAAGGTTCAAGAAAATCCAGCACCAAGTAAGCTTGATAGAGGAGTGTGCCTTCGGGCTAAACAATGAAAATGCGTAGCTTTCGTGTTGTCGTCCACTTATCTCCCGCTAATACGCGCTATTAAATTCACGTGAAAACTGTGCCACCCTTCTTGTAAGTTCTCCATCGTCACCGCTTACGTCCGCGTATCGTTTCATCTTTTTGAAAGGGAACGTTGACAATGTTCGAAAGAAGAAAATGCGAAAGCCCATCGCTGCAGTTACATGAAGACTGACGCTAGTGTGAATCGGTCGTCATAAAATCTCGCGAACAGGAATGTAGGAAGATTCACTACCGTACCATTACAACAGTGCGGTTGTCATTTCTCTTATCTTACAGAGCCTTCACTTTGTTGGTTACTCAATGCATCTCATACACTCCCTCTGTGAACCAAGTCGAGGAACTCTTATCGCGTCATTTGCTGTATTTAGTCGGACACTGGTACCACATGGACGCCCGGTCTCCTCGTTTCATTTCAGTTACCCCCATTGTCATCGCCTTATCTCGTCGGCGTAGGCTGTCCGTCGTCCCCATAAATAATTCTGCAGCCAGCTCCGATTATGGCGTGTGTGCTTGACGAACCGGAAACACTCATTAATGACACAACGCCCTTCTCTTCTCCCTTTCATTACTTGCGGACCCAATTACGCTAATATTTCGTCTTATTACGCCAGTTAGCGTATTCTATACAGCAGAGGGATGCACATGAAATCTTTAGAAAGTTTCAGTGCCATTTTTAGTGTTCTACAGCCGCCTTGGATTTGATTCGCCATCGTACACTCGTCTACAGTGCAGGGAAGTGAAGTCCAGAACATAACGCATACGTGAGGCCGTCACGCAAGCCCTTTCACCACCACCACAACGGTAACGATGCAGGAAATCCAACAGTTATTTAATATGCGCAAGCTTTCATGCAGTAGAATACATTTTTTTAGTCAAAAAACGACCACGTACCTCTCGATTGCCGCTCGAGTGCGCTGACCTATTACGCTACGCCTGCATCTGCTTTCCGACGACTTACCAAGGACACTTTGTTCACATTCTCCGCTCACACAACACAGGTATATACAACACCGTTGTTCATGTTCTTCAGGCACCATAGTCTTATGAGATGTTCGTCTGTTGTGGTTTCAGCGTCAGAACCTACTTCCCACAGATTTCTTCGGGTGCTCAGGTCGGGACAAAAGTTTACGGCACACGCGAGCGGTGTATTTTCTCCTCGGTGCGACACCCTAGCGGCAAGCGGAAGCGTTCACTCCTTCAGAGAGGGTTCAGGAGTGCGACACCAATTCAAATGACACATTCGAGCAATACCGAAACTATCGCGGTGTGTCGCTCACCCCTCTGAACGCGTAAACGAGCCGGTTTTCCGCTCGCCGGTAGGTGTCGCACCGAGGAGGAAATACGTACACCGCTCACGTGTTCCGTAAACTTTCGTCGGGAATGTATAGTCTACTACATGAAAGCTTTTGTATATTAATCAAGGATTTGCTGTTGAATTCATGTCCCCCAGTTTGTAATAACTCCCCCATTTTAGTCTCCTGTTACCACACTTTGGCAACCAGTTTCTCAACTTGGATTTCTCACTCGCTCCAATATCCACCCTATCTCTCAACTGGACAATGCATGCTTAACCGTCAACGTCCAGTTCGCCAAGGAAGGGTTCGGTTCCACGTAGGTGTCACCGGTGCAACAACAATTCCAGGCTCCTGGTTTCTGACCTGGATTAGATCCATGGTACTGCTTGCGACATACTTGTCTAGAATCTCCAGCCCACCTGTCCCTATCGGCTGTGTGACGCGCGAAGGAACCATACCATTATCGCCTCCGAGGGGAGACAGTGTTTCACACAACGCCGCCAACCGGGAGATATCATCTGTGATACTCGAGTGCCTATTGCGTCATCTGCTAGCATTCTCCCCCCCCCCCTCAATGCTAGTAGACGACGCCCAAGTATCACAGATTCGTGGATCACCCGGTTGGTGGCGTTGTGGTGGCGTTGCACCATACCGGCAGTGCACAGATCCTGATAGCCCCACAGCATGAGCGATTTCGGGGGAAAATGGGGGATTTTTTCTAGGGGCCAAGTGATTCCAGGGAAGGGGGGCAAAGCATACACCCCCCTCCCCCCATCTCATTTCCTGGAGACGTACACTGCGGACCATGAAATGTTAAGATGTTTCATATTACGACACCTGATAAAAATTATGACTAAAGAGCGCACAATTTTCAGAAGTGACCTTGGAGCTTCAGGAGGGGTCACGGCCCCTCTCGTTACGCCCATGCCGACAGTGTCAAATTCACCAACCTCATCCATGCGGGCGCGTTAGTAACAAAGAATTTCAGATGTCTTTGCTGTCATATTGTAAGCTTAGTAGTCGGCAACGTTGGGCTTCTCGACGGGGGCCGTAGAAATTCTGAGACCTGACAACTGTCCGATGTGCACGTCCTGAACAAAAGCCACCAAAGCACGAGAACATGCAGAAGGGACACATGAGCTCTACTCACAACTGAGTGGCCTACTGTCAAAATGCGCAATAAACGGCCCTGGATAGGGGGAGACAGGTTAGGGACGCAGTCGCGTGATTAGATAAAAAGGCAGGAAAAGTGGGTTATCACCACAAGAAATAGTACCAACTTTCCAGATAGCCTTATCTACAAATTGGTGCCCCCAATCAGTTCTTCAAGTACTCGGTATAGTAGATTATAAGATTGATGTAGCCGTGATACCAACGCAACACAGGACTGCCGCACGGCTGTGCCCCTTTCTCGAAGCGCACAGACTCTTTATTTTAAAGAAGTTAAGTATATCTCATTCCGTGGACAAGAACGCTTATAAGATTAAGGAATAACGCGTTACTCATCGTGTTAATCATCACCAAGCAACATTCTAAGCCGCGGAGAGCTGCAAAGCGCTTAAACCCAGTGCTTCACAAACCCATCAAAAGTATCGACGCGCCCCACCCCCCTTTCCCGGTTTTTCGCGATGCCTTTTGATGTCAGTGCTCGAACAGTAACACAAAACTGAGGATGAAATTTAATTTCACAGTTAATATAGTCACAGTGGATCAGCTAGGCTAAGAACCATCAAAAAGAAAAACCGCATCATGACAGGAGGACTTACTGTTGCTATTGGCTAAAGTGAGCTTGTTTGTTAGAACTCCGGGTCAAAATTGTGAGATGGTCTTCTAAGGACATCATTTTACTATCCCTATCTTCAAGTTCCCCTTCCATATATCGCGACCCCCCGCTGTCACGACATCCCTAGGAGTCGCGACTCACAGTTTCGGAAACACTGGCCTAACCTATGAGCATCTTCAAACAGGTCAAGAGGAGACCAGTCAACGTGTACCGAATTTGGCAGCGCTACATGCACTGCTCGCTGGCCTGAAGTATTCCGTGCCTGTACGTACTAGATCGATTACCTGACCACGCTCCTTTGTGAGCCACCGCCACCTCACTCGCCATAAATGATGGAGCGCGAATGGATACTAAAGAAGGAACCTCGATTGTAGAACACATCTCGGTTCCCTTCCAGTTTCAGTCAGAAAGGCATGTCCGGAAGCTTCGAACATATAAGATGGCGCTACCAAGACCGCGACACAAAAGGAATGAAATTCACGTCGCTCGTAACTATGCAATCCGCTTCTCTCTCCTATATCCAAAAAGCAGCGAGAATGCGGAGGGCATAGGATTGGTCTTCTGAAACGATATCGTGCGATGATTGGACAAATTGTTTGAGGAGACCAATGAGAGCATTGTCGTTCTTCTTGAGAAGAGAGATTCACAGGAATAGGCGGAATACCTGCAAGAACAGTGTTGCCACCGAGGCTCTCTACTTCAGCTGTCCTCAATGCGTCTCGGTGTTCTGAAACTCGATGGCTTGACAGAAAATTTGAAAACGTCTGCCACGCGGCTTCTGGTGTCTTCAGTGAGGACGTTGAGAATCCGTAATAACCATCACAAGTACAATGTCTGCAAGGTCATTGCAGGTACATGAGCGCTCCTCCGACCAAGGCAACCTTCGTAAAGTGACTGGCCTGTCCTGTGCCAGGAACACGGCGTGCTCATGGGAACATAAGGAATAGTAATTTCATTTCTCAATGACAAACAATCACCATCTAGGACATCCGCTACCACACGACGGTGGATGGAGTACCTAATGATAAGTTCCGTGATTGCATTTTTAGGTGTAGTCTCTCCATCATATGCCATATTAACGCTGTAAGCAGACAGACGTGTGGGATACTAGAAATGACCACAGCGGTCAAGTTCGCTTGGAACAAAAGCAGGCGAACTCTTCCTCTGCCGATGACAACGGAATCCATGCCCTTGAGGACGGTGGCTCATTCAGAGGTTCTACTCCTTAGATCCTACCTTCCGCATCTCAATATAAATCCCCATATCATCGTCATCATGTATATATATATATATATATATATATCTTCTGGAAGAAAAGATGGCGATGGTGGTGATAGAGGAAAGAGAAGGGAACATAACCATGAAAGGTCACCAAGGATAATTACCATACTAGACACACAAAGGCAGCATAACAGAAAAGTCCGAAAGCCAAATTGCCATCACGATTCACAACACAAAATGAAAAGTTACGTGCAAAAGTTATGTGTTTCTTTTTGTCCTGAGGTACGACGTGTTACCGAAGGCGGTGGGCGAGGGTATTCACAAGAGATCATCGCATATATTATTGGGCAGTGGTGGTGATGTTGCTTGCCGTTGTAGGCTTCAGTACTAGTAACATCACCACGACTATGGCTTGTATATGAGGTTGCATGATTATGAAAAAGGAAATGAGGATAATGGAGTAAGCAGGGTTGTGGTTGCCCCACACTTTGAGCCGAAACCTACTTAAACTTAAGACATTGTCCTGTTATATGTTTCGTGTCACATCTACATGTAATTCACAGTGTGGACGAAAACTTACACAGGGGTATACAACATTACAGGAGCAGTAGTACCTCTAAAGTTTCTAATGAAAATTGTGGATGCGCCAATTCGCAAAAGACATGTACACCTATATGTATTGTCATGGTACACGAGGTGAATACAAACTCGTTCACGAAACGGGACAGTCGTCTTATGGTGAAATGTTTGTTGTGAGTTACCCGCTTTGCTCTCAGGAGTCTTGCGCTTCGAGAGGTCCCTCTCTTTCATTCTGGAACTAGCGCAGCGCCATCCCTTGTGTTCCATGCACTCAAGGAGCGCGCTGAGACAACCTTCCAGTACCCATGATCGTACCGAGTGAGCTTCAAACAGAACAGACATTGTTGTTGAGCTTGTACGGTACATCATTAGGCAAAGAGAAGACAGTCAGATTCTACACCAAGGGACAGATACACAATTGAAGCAATAAGAGAGCCTCCTGGCTTTAGGCTAGGGGACACCCGAGGGCGGAATGCGGCAGTTTAGCCGTGCAGGATGTGCATCTAGTCTAAAAAGGACATGCTCGGATTGCATGCTCGACAAATGCTTACTTTCGCGATGGTAGCTTTGGAGCCGGCTTAAGCCAACCATTTGCAATCGCAGGCTCTCAGTGGTGTCCTCGCTGAAGGCGAACGACATCGAGACTTGATAAGACCCAGCGAAGGAGGTGAGGAACCATCGAGCAGGTAGTTGCTGCCTGTCAGCCCTTTCACTGCGGATATTGCAGAGATGGGGGACGTAAACCTTGCCTCCAGCATCGGAGATTTCTGGAGCACGTTAGAGGACCCCATCATGGCCGAAATTATCCCCAGTACACAGACACAGATCGTCCTCGTTCTTGCTCTTGGAAAATGTTCCACGGGATCAAACGGCAAACTATGTAAACATTCAAAAAACAACACTACCATCTCCATTTTTTTTTTCTTTTAAAATCAACCAATCACAACACTGAAGCTTTCCAAGTTTATTCTATACGAGCTTTCGCGTGGAGGGCCATGCTTCTTCAGGTACAAAGACCTCTTTGTAATTGAAGAACCGTGGCCTCTACGCGAGATCTCCTACAGATGGGCTTAAAAAGCTTCAGTGTTGTTTGTTGAATGTTTGTTAAGTCATCCCAGAATCTGACTTCCTCTGCAAACTATATACTAGAATGAAGGGTTTTAAAGCAATGCTTAGTGTAACCAATCCAGAACTGTGCTATATGGAATACCATTCACAACACATGATCAAGACGCACCGATACTTCCACACGGCGCTGCTACGTAGTAGACCAGTGCTGTTGTTGTTCTTCTTGATTTACTAAGGCATCTTAGGTAACTATGTCAACGGTGACTCTGCTTAGCCTGATGAACTTGGTCGTGTTTCGGAAACTGGTGGCAGTGTACTTCGTTTGACCTATTTAGCGTTGTTCATCATCTCACCCTGTACATTGTGCCTTGGGGTAGTGGGCCGTACCTCATGCGGCGAATTTCCCCATTCATTGTCACTAATTTATCTGTTGTTGCTGCTGATTTCGATGATACGTTTGCAGTTCCTATTTAGGAGCACTTAATAATGGGATATTGTCCGTGTTATATTAAGTACGGCACGTCCACTCGCTACTAGCTGGAGCTCTAGATAGCAGTGCGCCTCCAACTTTCACGCACCTTTACATAAATGAATAAAACACAATTTATTCTATATATTGATTTGGGGCTTTAAAAAGAACGGCGCCGACGTCACCATCTTTCCCGGGTCAATACAAGCCAGCTCTCCATATAGTCGCGCGAGGGGATCTCCGCTTCCCTACTTCCGGTAGCGGGCCATTTCCGGTTTGTGACCCCCTCCCTTTTTTTCCCTGAGTTCCCATCGGCGTGCGTTCGCTATTGGATCAGGGCCTGTCCAAAGTTATTCGCACTCAAACGCGTTGACACTCAGTGCAGGGGGCGCTGCGAGATTGTCGGGCATTAATGGCTGCGGGGATTGGAGCTGTTGTCCAAAGATATTTCACGAGGAGGGCACTTCTTGAGGTAGTCAGGACGGATATTGCTTCTGCTATGGGACAACCGCCATTGAATATGAGGACTTTGAGTGAGCAAGTGCTCCAGTCTATACAGACTCTCTCTCATGCTAGATTTCAGGATTGTGAGCCTCGAAGACAGATTTCTGATAAATACGGCCCGCTCTGCTGTGTCTATATGGATGTTTACTGTAGACAGCTTGCTAAGTTGTCTTTTGGCGTCTCTACAACTGCCAAAATATTACTCCGATGTAAAACGTGCGCTAATGTTGTACAGCCATGGTCGGACCTAACCGTAACGTGCGCGCGCGAGGTCTACGCAGACGCCAGCGTCATCGAGCGTTTGGCTTCTGAGATTGAGGCTTCATCCAAGCTATAGGCTGTCATTCGGTTGAGACACGTACTAGCTGACGTCACCTCTGCGACCCAACGCAACACCGCTAACAACCAGCGACGACGCAGGGACAATGTGGTGGGATTTGGTCAGCTGGTTGACGATTCCTCAGGTTCAGAACTGAGACTCTATGGGGGATCGGACTCGGTCAAGGAAGCGTGACCACAAGGGAGCCGTTGGCTGCTTCATTCCGCTCAACTTGGCACGCTTGTTTTGCTAAATTCATCACTTGCTATCGAAATTGGGCATAGTATGTGCGTGTCTCATATGTATTTGTTAAAACAAATAAGCAGTAAATATTTTCCCACTACATCGCTCGTTCGTTCGCCACTTTGTTATAGACAGACGGAATGGCGGGTGGTTTCGGTTTTGCCATTTCCGGTTCCTGTTGGTTCACAGAGCAGTATAAAGATGACGGTTAACAGGACCCATTTTACCTAGACATCCAACCAGTGCTCAACCCAACCAGCGTTTCGTGAGAAAGAGAACCAGAAAGCCGAAAAATGCGCGCCTTACGAGGTTACAAAGCATACCGCGTGCACCGACAGCAATTTTCTCGCCCACCTTTCTCTACTGGGTCGCGCAAATCCGTGACTCAAGCCCACTACATGACAATAAGACCACCAACGTAGCACGTTCTTGCTGTATATTAAACAAGTTGGCCCCGAGGACCATAAATCCTCATTCATTCCCTTCTTCTCCATATTAAAACCCCTCGCGTCCCGCCATGACCAAGAGAGGAGAAAGAAAAGGTTCCCTCCCCCCTTAAGTTCCCCTTAATCTCCCTGTAATCCCAAAGAAATCCTTCCAGCCCCTTTCGTCTTCTGTCACTGGGGCTCTCTTGTTCGGGGGCTTCTTTACAATCGACCACAGGCTGACCTCAATCGAAGGATAAAAATGGGAGAGAAAGGTGTTAATCCCCAAACGTTGGATCAGATTGATGACTGCGCATAAACCGTCTGAGGGTTCTGGAACAGGATTTTCTGCTCGTCGCGTCGGTGATGAGATGCTCCTTTCACTCGCCCCCATGTTCAAGGATGATCTGCTTCAAGGCATGAACATTAGGTCTATAGCAATGTTCTCATGTGGGTGGAAAATTACTATGAAAGAAAAGCGTGCATTATGCCATATGAAGAGCCACCATCAGCTGCCCTTTCGGACTATAAGAATGGACTCCTTTGCCTTTCACTCCTGTCTTCTACAAGGTGTGCAAGCGGCATAAACTTGAACACGCGCCGGCCTTCGACTGTTGCTTCAATGCTGCGGCACGGAACAACAAAGACTAGTGCTCTCTGACAAGGAGAGTGGTTTTGTTCTAATACCCACAGTGCTGTATAAAGAGAAACGCGAAGCAGCTATGTACAAGAACTTTCACAAAGCTTCACCTGAGAAACAACAACAACAACAACCAAAAAGGACGTACAAAACTGTACAAACCATACAAAAAGACGTACAAAAACCTTGCAAAACTGTGCTTCGCGTATGCTAGAATGAGAGCCTTGAGAACTTCGTTACCAAGATCAAAAGATGCGAGAAGAGACATCTCGGGGTCTTTTACGCTGCAAGACCCATAAAGAGAATGTATAGCCTTCATAGTTATTGTGACGAAAAAAAGCTACCTGGAGAAGGTGTGTTTCCAGATCCTTGCAAGGACATTTAGCAAGTTGACGATTCAGGGTCCGTTTACAGCACAACCCCCCCCCCCTTGCCCCCCTTGTAAGAACAATAGTAATTGGAGTAGATTTAAACGTAAGGTATGTCAGCCTATAGGACTGATGATAATTTGGACCACCGGGAATTCGCCGGAAATCTCCGACACAAGGTGCTGGAAGCAATGTTTACCTCCCTCACATTTGTACCGTTTTCGGCCGGGACCTAACCCGCGCCTCTTCGGTAAGACTTCCGTTGAAGCTTCCCTACGGTATCAGCAAGATAAGGAAATATATGAAGCCTGTCTGATGGACTGGGGAGGTGTGCGTCATCTTGCTGCAGGATGTAATTCTTTATCTCAGGAAGCAATGGCGTGCAAACACTGGTTCGGGTATTCTGTAGCTCTAGCCTACTTGTATGCATATAGCTTGGTTCACACTACCGCGTGTGATATATGCAGTCCCCAGGACTGTGTCAGCTGCCTTTCACAAAGCGTTACGGCGGCAAGTCGGAAGTCCACGTGTGAGTCCGGCGTGACACAAACTGCTGTCAGTATTTAGTGTAATTAAAATGTAATTAATCTTTATTTCTTCTAAGCAGCAAGTCCCGCGGGCCCCGAAGGTCACACACAAGTAAAGCAACTGTGTCTTTTGGCTGTAAAGTTTAGCCGTAGAACGAACACAGAAAAAGGAGGGCAGTTGGCTTGTTCCGTGTTTTTCTCCTGCACGAGAAGCATCGAGGAAACGCAGGGACGTGTCTACAACAGAACAGTGCGGCACTCCGATATACTTTGTTGCGTTGCCCGCCAATGCCAAGTTCCGTCATGGCGTAGAGGCATAATTAAAACTAATATGCCACAGATACAGGCAAGCTTTTGGATAAACTCCACAGTAGACACGCCCGAGCACAAACAAACACGAAGAAACAATGTTTTGAGCTGTTGTGGTGTGTTGTTTCTTCGTGTTTGCCCGTGCTCAGGCTTGTCTACTATGGAGACATAATTCACGAGGTCTCTGCCTAGGGAGATACTTTCTTTCGACGTAACATGTCGTCTACTACATCTAGCTTTGTCAAGTATCTTTAACACCTAACTTTGCGCATCATTTCCGGAAAGCGCATGAGCATATGCTCGAAAGTGCACCGCAAAAGCTCACATTGCCAACGATAGCTGCACCCGAGTCCAGCGCAAAGTCCCGTACTGAGTTATTTACACTGCATGGAGCCCATTGTCTCCGAATCATGGCGGAATGTACAAATTCAGCATCGTCTGATAAGGTGATCCCTTTGAAGAGTGGCTTCGTGTGAGCCAAGCGTAGCCCAACGAAGCACGCTCCTGTAGGTTCCAGATAGGGTTTCCGCATCAAAGGGCGCAAATAGAAAGTGGCTCCAAACAATGGAGGGATCACGTTGCTGCCGTTGTGTCCCGTCGTTAACTGCACCACAATCATGGCTTTCATTACCTGTTTACCCGGAGGGTTTCTCTTTGTCCCGTCGTTTCCGTTGTGTTCTTTTCGTTTTCGACAAAGACTGACAGTATGCATTTTCGTTCATCGCTGATTAAGAAAGTTTCATGCTGCGTCACTTGGTACCAACCAACACCGAACACTGAGGGAATAGTAACAATACTGGATACGTATCAGGAGGTTGTCATTCTTTATAAGGAAATAGCGAACCTACTCATGTATGGCCAACCTTTCCGTTCATTATTCTTCACAAATAATATAGCCCCTCCTTTTGGGTCCCACTAAAGTAGATAAACAACACGATGAGTATAGGGTAGGGTCGATAATGAGTTCAGCAAACCAGTGTGTGGACTCAATGCAGTGACTCGATCGAACAGAAAGTGAAAGAAATGAGGCACGCAAAAATGGCAAAAAGAGACGGTTGGCATCATTGGCAAGCTCAAAGAGCAGTTTCTTCTTTCCATGTTTGATATGCCTTTCGCTGAACGGACATTGTGAAGATATATGTGGTATGCGCCGAGAAAAAGCTGTATAGATGCAAAGTGTCGAGGCAGTGATAGTGTTGTGAGGGCCCGTGGTCAACGATGAAGTCACCCAGATACGGACACGCGCCAAGCTTCAATTCTATCGACTTAGTCCTGGAGTGAGGCTACTGGTTGAGAAGCTTTCCAGCGCATCCGACACTCATGTGAAGGGATACCACCTCCTCTGCAGTATACGTGCGTAGGACGGCTGTCAGGTGCTCTTTCTTGTGTCGAAAGCCGTCGAACGGCGATGAGAAAACAGCGAATCGGGGCACAGCGTGCGACAGCCTGTATAGCCGGTCAGCCGGAAATCCCCCTATACCTCGGGTGCAGGGGGGTATATGTTTAACAGAAAGAAAACAGGAAATGTCAGCTATGCTGATGCGCGCTTGCTATCCCACACACACACAAAAAAAATCAAAATAAACATTAAAAAAGAAAGAAAAAGAAAATACAAAAAATGAAGAAAAACAGTCAGTGCATCACAGGCACCACATGGCACGAGAAAGCCCGGTCAGAGGGCGGACGCACGGCCCGAATCTTGCAGGGAGCGGAGCAGGGTTGTGGTGACGGCCCACTGGGTAAGCCGAGGGACGGGACCAAGGAGGGTGGCCATGGACATCGTGCTGCACCCAAGGTGCATTAGATGACGACAGAGGGCTTGCCGTTGGGGTATGTGCTGCTGACAGTGCGGAAGATAATGAGGAATATCGGCCACCTCGCCACACCCCATCTTGTATGGCAGCAACGGAGTGCGGACAACGTTGAGACGGAGGCGGTGCAGAAGTGATTCCTCGCGGCGATTGCAGTGACACGCAATGAAGAAGGCAACCGAGGGGTCGATGGACTGCTGTAGGAGGCAGCCTCAGATGTGAACGCTTGGGTACGGGCAGCACACTGGCGACGAATAGACAGACGGCAAGCCGAAACTGTAAGGGACAGACGCGCAGTGGCAGGATGGCAGATGCAGGACAGGACACATTGGCTTGCGTTAGCGAAGTCCATCTTCCTCGTCCTATGACGCATCTTCGTACGTTCCTTCAAAGTTTTCAATTCGCTTTCGCAACTGTACCGCGTTTACCGCCAGTCTTTCAATTCACAACAGCATCTTATAATAGTTTACCGAAGAGCTTTGGAGACCCAAAGAAATAAGGATCTCTCACTGCGCAAAATACTGCTTCGGTTCTAGGTATGCGCAATGGCGATCCCCAAAGCTGCTATAGGTACGTCATTCTAAAACCCCAACCAACTTTATTTTGGTTACGTTACGTTACTTTACTGTAACGCCTCCCGAATGCTCAGAAATAGTCCATGCGTATCCTTTGCGCCCATGACTCATATTGTCAAAATAATGTGCAATATGAAATTCCATCGCTTTTCTTCCTCCTTTGCTTCTGCAGAGACGTGTAGAAATTGCCTGCAAGATGCTTCTTATATGGTATGTACATCTAAAGTAGTACAGGATGTATGTAGCTGCTTATGTGCTGCATATCAGTATATCAAATATATTCTCAACAAAGCAATACAAGTGCTCATACGCTGCCCCGAAGAAAGCACAACTCGCCCTTCCATTAAGAATACTTAACTTTTATGGTTCTTCCTTCCATCGTTAAGCTTTATGAAGCCGTTGTTGACGAATATCGCTCTACAGCATAGAACTTGGCTACAAAAGTCTACGGGCGGGGGGGATATGTTTATTGAAAAAGAAGAAAGGAAAGTTTAGCCATGCAAAGATCCGGCTTGCTATCCCAAAAAGGGAAAAGAAAAAACGAAGAAGAACAAAAACAAGGAAAGAAAGACAGAAGGAAAAGGCACTATAACAACGGTCACATGCAGTTCACGAGTCCTGAGACTCAGAGAAAACTGAACAGCGCATGAACAACGCACATTTGTTTCACCACGCTGAAACAAAAAACCGGAAAACTAATCACGCTCAAACGCCCCCGGAAAAATGAGATCTGCCCCGTCTCTTATCTATATTCCCAATCTACGATACTTTTATTTCCTCCTCTCCCACTCGGAAACAGCCCATCTAGCGATCTTTATCGCATCGACGGTGCATTCAGCGCCGACTTAAATGGACGCACTCCCCCTCGCTGCCCTTTATCTTGTTCCCCTCCCTGGTGTTTTCGCGAAATGGGAACACTGCATAGATAGAGTTAATTAAATTGTAGTCATCCCTCCCACTCGCCTTGCATGAGTGAAAGATCGGGCATACCTCGTTCGCTTTTGTTCGTCCTGAACAGCGGATACTGCTGAGGCGACACCACAATGGGAGGGTGCACTCCAGAGGGGGGCTCCCGCCGGGGGATGAGGTATGACCGTGAAGCCCCAAACTCTCCCGTCTCCGGAGGATTCCTCCCCGTGATGACGTCATGGGTGTCACGCGCAAGTAGTTCCGGAAGTGAACTGTACGCCATTTCCGGCGTGATGGATTTGCCGCGACGACCACGCTTCCGCGTCCCTAGGGACGGGGGGCCGGCGTTCTCGGTCTTAGTTAATGCGTTCCGCCGTGGAAAACTGTCAGTGACGGTGAGTTATCGGGTTCGTGGTATGGATAGAGAGCAGAAACAGTTTTTGCATGTTCTTCTCGAAAATGGGCTCGAAATTCATAACAGAATGTGAGCTCTACGAAACGGAGAGACGGCAACTCAGTTGAGTACTGCTAGGAGACAGACATTCAACCAATTCTTGGCCCATGTCAGAGTCACGTGCAACACCGTCGATGACCATTGATGCTTCTTTCATGCGGCGTAGCGCAGCCAGTGGAGGACAGCCCAATTGTACATATCTCACATCTAATGTGTACTGCTCTCCAGCGTTCAATCTCCTCATGTCATAGTCACGATTTATTTGTTGTTGTGCTCGAATTTGCTCGAAAAATTTACAGTCGCGTAGCACACAGTGCTGGATATACGTCCAGTCCTATCAATCACATATATGCTAAGGATGAAGCACTTGATGGCTACGAAATTATAGGATCATTTACTTCTCAAACGACGACAGTTAAAAGTTACTTTCTGAGTGTCATACCGTGTCCCTTTCTATAAGCTCTCTTGTGCGTTCCTATGTTCTAAATCGTTATTTTTATTTTTTACTCTAGAGAACGTTTTTATTATGACTACCTAGACTGAACCAGCGGGACTTGAGCTCAGACCCTCACGTGACCTCGCTTCGTTTTCGTAAAAAATCCTCCAGGTGCGACGAGATGGGCTTAACCATTGCCTTCTACCAAGTGACTACAAGAATACCCGAAAGTGCTTGCAGATGAACAGTTATCAGGATATCATACCCAGCCCTACCTGTTATACTTCCGTCGCACGTTTCAAATTAGTATCTGACGTACATTTATTCATTTCCCAGAATAACCTAATTCATTCTGTCGTGAATCACTATTTATCTAACTCACAAAGCCCGGCAAACAGACAGAGAGAGAGAAGTCGCCATTAGATACACACGCCATCCACTGTTCGTTTCACTTAACGTTACAAAAGCACGGACAGAGGACAATGACAAAATAAGCTTTTGTTCTCTTGTGGGGTGAGGAGTATTAATGCTAGTTGCGTGCCTGTTTTGAGGAAGGGAGCACTCGAGAGAGAGGGAGTTTGTTCCAATATCGCGACGTCCCTGCTCTGATGTTATTACCGTGTACCTACACACAAGGGCTTGTGTACCAGAAATACAGAGGAAAATCCTAGCGAATGACCGGGTTTTTTGTTCCGCGCTGACTAAGGTGAAAGTACTGGAGATATATGAGCAATATTGCTCTCGGCTCGGAAGTGGGCGTCTACGAATGCAGGAATATGAACTGAAATTATGTCTGTGCGAACTTGTTGGCCAACATTTTCTTGGAGAGCCGCCGACAGCAGCGGGATTGGTTGCCGCAAAGCTGTCAATGCAACATGCGATTTGACCGTCGTCCTATAAGAATATGCTGGGAGATGGATGTATGGAGCCAGTAGTACAGGAAGTTAGTACGCCATTAACAATAATTAGTTCCAAATTTATTTTCTTCTTTGATGGTGGAGGGTGTGTGTGAGAGTAGCATAATACTCGTTCTGTGACACGATAAAATTACTTGGCAATTATTTTTGCGATTTATTATCTATTTCTTTTTTATTTATTAATTATTATTTTTTATACCAAAGTTTACAGAAAGGGTTTCTTAAACGCCACTGGAGTGTTGCACACCGACGTCCATCTCAAAATTGTCATAAGTAGCTGTTCGCTGGAGAACAAAAGGACATTGCCAGGTTTGCAGCTGATTTCGCTTTTCATTGTCACTGCGTAGCGCAGAAGTGAGAACTCTTGACGCGAAGCCGAAAGTGACGTGGAAAAAAAACATTCACGATATATGATGTGGACAGGAGCAGACACTACATGCACAACCAACTCCATGCACAAGTTATGACAGTGGAATGGGTTGTGAGGGTGTGAGTGGAAGACCGAAGATCCTGCTCTAGAATTCTGTAGCAGAACACGTATATAAGAGTATTTGAAAGGAGTCTTTGTACCGCTACAACGAAAACGTACACGAGCACGTCCATGTGTCAAGGACCGTTCACATATTACCATTTTTCAGCTAGAGGACATAGTACGTATTTTCAGATCGTTTTTGTAATAATGTTCAGCAATCTTTGAGCAAATGACAAATTCGTCTCGCTCCAAAAACCGGTTTCCGCATTATGTCTGCACTGCATCATAGGAAGGGAAACGAGACTGGCGCTAAGCAAACAAGAACCTGAGCAGCACTATATATCCAATGACAAGGGGCCTGTCGCTTCTGATTGCGCGCAAGCACATGATGCCAGAGCGATTGGTTGCCCAGGAAAGAGATCGCGAGGAATGCCTTTGTTGGGATTATTGGTGCCGCTTCTGAACGCAGACGCCTCGCGTGTTCATTTGCCGTGTTGCTGTGGTCGGTAAGCGGTAAGATATGCGAAATATTTAGGGAATTGGGAACGTCAGAGGAACAGTGAATCTTAATACCTGAAGACTGCCTGAAGAAGGAGCTGCCGTCGTGCGGAACGTGGAGTACGCACGACCTATGCGTGAAAGGAACCAATTAACATAGAATTTTCGTGGGCGTTACATATGCCATTGTTCTACTTGTTTTGCGCTAAATTTTAAGTTGGTAAGGTTGCTAAAAACAAGAAAAAGAATCAAATAGCCTTACGAGCGTTGACTGTTGGGTTAGGTGGTACATTACTTCGAAAAGGGGTACCGCGTGAAAGACAAACACAAGATAACGGCAACAGTAAAGTAACGCATTTTCGAAACCAAATTCGCACCTGTAAAGCGTGCTTTGCCTGCATAACTTAGGTGTATTGATGGAATGCAATCTCTCTGCTATATTTTCAAGAGAAAAGAAACAAAAGTCATACAAACGACACAAAGGAAAAACAATTTGAAATACATCGCAAATACATGTAGAAAATACTTGCAATTTCGCAAAAGAAAAAGAAAAAACCCATGCGCAAGGAATGCTCGAAGGAACACGGAAGAACAATCCTGCCGTCTTAGAGTTTTGTCGACGCACTTTTCGCAGTTTACTTCACTCTCATTTCCCCTCACGCATTTTAGCGTTTAGAATTTCACAAGTTTCAAGGGTATTAATCTCTTTAGTTCAACCGCGGTTCCTTGTGCAACAACTGATCCCCACTCCCATACCTCTCTAATAAAGACCGGATCCTTCCATTTCTATCACAGACGATTCAAGAAACAAGAAGACGAGAAAGGTTTCCTGAAGCACGACGAACTCCAGGATGAGTATTACGCACAGGCTGGAGTGGCCCCCGGCCAAATCCCCGACGACGGTTCAGGCGAGAAGTCGTGGAAGCGTCTTTTGGAGCCCAACTGTCCGTGTTGTCCGGGAATCTCGAAGCGTCTCACAGTTGCTCTGCTCTCTTCCATGGGGTTCCTCATCTCCTTCGGCATTCGATGCAACATGGGAGTTGCCATCGTCAAGATGACCGCCAATAGCTCCGATACTGAGGTGAGCTTTTTTACAGCGATATCTCCATGCATCCAACAACAGTGTAGGTTTTTACGGCTCACCACCACGTGACCCCCTAGGTCCACGTCATGTGGCCACTTGATGGCCCTGTCTAGAAGTAGCACATTTACACGCGTTTGGCATAATTCCCAAAATATTTTAACTGCTACGGGTCCCCAACGAAGATTATGAACCAAAAGAACTTGACTCGCGCTGTACAGTCGTTTGCTAAACGCCTTACCTGGCTGTATTGACGAGGGCTTAAAATTTGGATTTCTAAAAACGGGATGCGCACCAGAACATTCAGTCGCTTCTGAGAAAATACAAGGTGTTCCGCAGCCAAAAATATACGTTTTATTTGCGCCAGAAATACTTACCTTCGGTTGTGGTCTCCATTATTAAAGAAAGCAGCGAGAGCTATCCAACAACACCGTTTGGAATAAAGTGACGCCAATGAAATGAACCCATTCACTTTAACTATGTCAACGCTTACATTCATGTCGGAACCGGCCGCATGCGAAGGGCTGTTCCAAAACAACTACAGGCCTGTTTTGGCAGCTCTACTTTTCATAACATAACTGGGCCTGTAGATGTCATCTACCAGATAAGCGCTAATACACATACGTCAATCAATAAAATAGATGAATCAATTTACTCGGAGCTTCAAACGTCGCGCAATCACCCATTACATTCCTCTCGATTCCTGTAGCCCAGGGGTTCCCAAACTTGGCCGGCCCATAAAAATATAGACGACCCCTCCTCTCCTGGATTCCCTCGTCACAATGCCTTCCGATCTCAGCGCATGAACGTTCGACAGAACGATACACTGACATTGTACTGGAGCTCCATTCAGAGCGAGTTCTCTGGGCCAAAATGTCTTGCACCACGGACAACGCACGCTTTTCTGACCACTGCGAGGTGAAGGTGGGGCGTCCGCAGACGGAGATTTCGGCGCACAAGTGAAAGCGTCGCGTAGCCCGCATGCATTTATCAGAAACCTCGGGCTTCCTGGTAACGCAGCACGGCGTGGCATTCCATTTTTGGTGGGTCGCGACCCACAGCTGGGGAACCACTGCGGCGTAGCCGTTACAAAAAAAGAAAAACGCTCCAACATTCGCATATGTAGGTCGTGAGACGAGCAACCCCAGCCAAGCTTAGAAATATGCATTACGCTCTAACTTCCAGCGTCAGTAGACAATATGGGTCTCTCTCTATACCTGCGCTGTGCGCGACCATGCTTGGATTAAATACATTTCCTATCCCTCTGTTTCCATTTATAGCCATATCATTACACCATTGACAGACGCGTAGGACCGTCCGTAACAGTTGTGGGAGAGAGAGAGTAGCTTTTATATTTTTGGTTCCTGCTAGCGCTGCGAAGCAACTGTGGCTATGATCGGCGGAGAAGGAACAACAAGTTACGCTCAGAAGCTACACTGAAACATTTTTCGTCACTCATCTAATCAGTCATCAATATAATATTATTCATCGATTACATTTTTGTTACATTGTAAGAGGGGGGGGGCAGCCTGTCCCCAGAACGACACACAAGGAAAGAAAAGTTTACAAAGACGAAACGTGCGCACCCGCAAACCAGCAACAGTGTCAAAGTCCTCACACTGCAGTTGAAACGTTATTTTTTCTCTCGATCACGTTGAGACGGAATCACCAAGTATGCTATCCCGCAGCCGGAACCAAGTGAGAAAAGCTTCCGTCGCGGTCGTGTGCATTCAGAAAGACTGTAAGAGTTCAAAGTGCAACTTCCCCTATATCTGCCCAGAAAAGGACTCAATGGCTGAGACACATCAAACGAGCGAAATGGAAAATCCGGCTTCGGCGACTCGCATCTCAATGAAGGCGCTGTCTGGGATGGCTTGGGTTTGACGTTATGCCGTTGTTGTTCCTAGATGGCGCTGTTTCTTTTCTTTTCTTTCTTTTACTGCGGCGCAAAGCGGATAAAGCCATCTTCGCGCAATGTTTGCGAGCTTGCAATAAAAATAAAAAAATAAAAAGAAAGAACGAACGGCTCCATGCTGTGTAGCGGTAGCGTATCTGAACGGAAATCAGAAGACCTAGGCTCGATTCCTGGCGTCAGCACGTTTTCTCTGAGTTGCTTGATTTTGCTGAAGGGCTAAAACAGATTATCAAAATTTCTGAGTCGTGTTGTTCTGTTCTGCGCCCTGTCATACCAACGCCTGGTGAGTTCATCTTCAGCATACAGAATTCCACCAAGTCCAAATGAAATGTAAGAATGTGGCATGGGGGGAGGAAGAATGGAATTAAGGGTGGGGAATGTGGCATCTGCAAGCTCAAATATCCCACCTATTGTCCAATGTAGGGCCACCGACACTGTGCACTCTTGAAAACTCCCCTGATTTGTTGAAAACAGGAGGCGCACACCTTTTGTGACAATTACCGAAAGTACAGAGGTGTCAGAAAATGACGTAGGTTGTCCAGGTTCGAGTTATGCGGTGAAGTTGTGTTTTAAGAGTGTTGATCTGGGATTACGAGGAGCAATCACATGGAACTGTTCGGAAACTTCTGCTAGAAAAGACTTTAAAGGAGATGTAAATCTTCGTGACTTTGTTTAAAAAAAGTATTCTCTACGTTATAAATACGGATGAAGGATAAGAAACGGTCTCTGCCAAAAGCGCCGCAGTAGCTTCTCGTTAACCGCCTCCTTAGTACGGCACTATAGGTCCCGGAATTTTAGGCATTTGCCTAAAAATGCCTATAAACGCCTAATGCGACATTTTCGTGGTTGCCTGCCTTTTTATCGACTCTGTTGGGTTGCGGCCTTCTTTTTTTAACATTCTTCCGATGCCTTTTTTAGACGTGCAAGTGTGAGTGCGCCTTTCATGCTCACGCTGATTGCTGCATTTTGCTTTCCGTTTCTGCGTGTTTGTGCCTTTTGTTCCTGTTTTTAGTTTGGTTTCCTTCTCTACCTTGGTTTTCTACAAGGGGTTCATGTACATTTGATCGAAGGTTTGGCCTCTCTTGGCTTTTCAAGATCATCGAGGGGGGAGAACTATCAAAGTATTATTCAATACAGCGTGGTTCCAGGTCGCCTCAGCATTCGTGTACCAGAAGTCAAAGCTTGTACAGTAGCGTAGCCTTTAAATGAGCAAGTTTTCCTGATGGAGCATTCGGAAATGCCAACAAAGACAAAGAGCGTACCAGATTGACGCGCCTATTTTAGTTTTTTTCGGAGCCTTCTTTAATTCCATCGTTTTTTAGTGTCTCAAGTCCCGGGACCTAGGCATAACATGTCGGCTCCATCTAGTCCGGGATTTTCATTCTTTTCTGCGAGAGTGTGCTCTATATATGCCCTCGCTTCAAGTGCTCGTTTTGTGGCAATGCAGCGTCATGGCGTAACACGACTCCTCAAACTCAAAGTATCAGACTCAGACTCGCAACTGTCTCTCTTATGATTCCTTCTGCGTGAAAATAAAGCTAGGGCTCGCCCTTCGACTACAAATGAAGAAATCTCCGCGCACTCCCGTCCAAACAAAAGTCAGACGAGAAAAGCACATACAAAGAAAAATACAAAAAAAACGAAAGAGCGTAAAAATACGAAGAGAAAAAAAAGCAGACCATCGGTGTGTGGGGATCTTATTGCTGTCAGCTCGAGGTTGAGTGTCAGTGTGCGAAAAGGGGAAATCTCCCGAGGCGCGGCGGCGGGATTTCGTTTGATCAGAGACAACAGCCGTGAAAATGCGTTAAACGCCAGCCTCGGTTTCACGCTGGAAAGCCTGGGAAAAGCACTTCCTTCGAAGGCGCGGCATCTTTACGACGCCAGGCTTAGCTTCGCCTCACTGCTCTCATAGATCTTTGTGCTGGGGGAAAAAAAAATAATAAGACGGCCGTCATGTCGGCACGTTTATGAGAACTTTGTGGCGTAGTGGGTCATGCTCTGGAGCGCGATGATGATACTTTAGAGTCCGGCTCTTTAAAATGTGCGCAGTCGTTACGCATAGCGAAATGCTGTTACGAGGAAGACAGTTACGAAGAGAGTTATGAGAGAACGATTTTACGTTCGAATAACCATAACAACAGAAGAGGGAGTGGCGGGGAAAGGCGATACCCACAACAGGCCGTTTGTCAGGGTAGCCGCAAATATGGAAGGGTTTGTACGACTGCTTTGGCACGGGTATGTGCAAACACAACCTGCCCTACACTGGACGCCACAAATGTACCAATATTTCAAAAAAGATAGAGGGCTCTACATAATGATACCAACAGGAAATCTAGTTAGACTGAAGGAAAAGCATCTGTTGAGGAACCGCCGACATTTCGAACTGAGACTACTCTCCTACTGAGCAATTTTGCGGCATAGTCGCCAGTAATTTTTTTCATTGTTCCACAGAAAGCGGAGTTTGACTGGTCCCCAGAGACGATTGGCGTCATTGACTCTTCATTCTTCTGGGGGTACCTCATCACTCAGATACCGGGCGGCTTCCTTGCTGCCAAGTACCCTGCCAACAGGTGAGTGATACTCTATCAGGACTGAATATCGGTTAGGCAGTCTCTTAACTGATTTAATAATTGCGCAGAGTGTTCGGCACTGCAATCGCGGTGTCGGCTTTCCTGAATATGCTCATCCCTGGAGCGGCCAAAATCGGCTTCTCTATGGTCATGGTTGTGAGAATCCTTCAAGGACTCGTTGAGGCAAGTCCATTCTGGTCTCTTTTTGATTTCTAGTTTCTCGATGGTGAACTTCTGTTCGCTACACGAAGAAGAACGTAAGGCGCATACGCTATGCAAATAGATAAGCTCTCTGCTCAGCTCCTCAGTTTCCCTCTCGCTCCTATTGTCAGTGGAGCGACCTCATTGGTCTAAATAAGGAGGTAGCAGCTCAAGGTTAGTCGGACGTGGAATTACTATTATGAATTGATATAATTGCTATGAACACCCCCTTATTGCTGCACTCACATTCGTAACCGAAAGTTTATCAATTCGTAGTACCTATTTTCTTGGGTAACGTATCCTCTGATATACCGAATTCCTTCGAATTGCAGTGCTCGCCGATTCCGCTTTCAGCACGAACGGCAGAACCTCCTCACGTCTGTCTTTCACATGCTCCTTATCTTTTTTTGTCCCCAAATTAAAGGACTGCCAAAGTGTCCATCGGCAAGATTTGTTTCTTTGTTGGAATGGCCTTTCTTTTTCTTTTTCCTCCCGCAGTTTTTTACTGCGCTTCCAAGGATAGTAGGGAGTTTTAGGAGAACATGAACGTTTCACAATAACGTTTCCGGAAACATGATACACCAATTACCTGATTCCATTAGAATGGCTGACATCACGTTGCTGATATCTGATTGACGTTGCTGACGTTGCTGATATCGAAGGAATCCACCAAACGCGCCTCGATGTGGCCTTTATAGCTCAGTGGCGTTACCGCTTGAGACAAGTTGACTCTCCCACCTGCTGCCACTGTGGTGTTCTTGAGGATATGGAGCATATTATTCTTCCGACTTGGATCGTTATTATGAAGGGGCTCGTTATTTTATTCCCCACATTCCCACCAGCAATGGGGTAGAGTATCGCCTGTGGCGATGAACCTCCTCACTCTCAAAGCCAAAAATAAAGTTGTTGTTTATCTGATTGACTGACAGCTATAAGGAGTCGGAATCCCTAAAACTCCCTGCCATCACTGTTTTTCTAAGACGTCCGCTTATATCCAACTGTCCGCTAATATTGAATTCTTCTCGGTCCCGTTCACTTCGTTACAACAAGGCTGTACAATATAATAAAAGTAAGTATCGTGCCAGTACGTAAGTACTGGCACGAAAGGCGTACGGCTCTCGTTTTCAACAAATCGAGAAAGGGAACCAAATCATTCTGAGGTTGATCTATACGGTGAAGTTATATCTTTAGAATGTAGGCACCGAATTAAAATAACGCCAGGTATGGCTTTACGAATTAAAATAAGAATTAGGAAGAGATGCGTCGAATGAAACATTTTGCGCCATCACCTTGTAGATATTAACCATGTAAAATAATATGTCGTCGTATGGTTTCTGTGGTGCACGTGTCATTGTCATCTCATGTCGCAAAAGAAAATATAGCTCGAGGAAGAAGTTGGTAGCCAACTTACTCTTGGCTCAGCGAGCTAGCAGTGTCTTCATATTGCAAGTCTCTCTTGTAAATGGAGAGAGCAGTGCAAGCTCCCGTATCAATTATGTAGAGCTATTCGGGCTCCGATGGGCCAGGCGAGGCAGTACACATTCTATTTGCGCCAGTATCAGACGAAGGTAACGTCATTCCTACTTGACACTATAGTGAAACTCTTCCGTCCAACAATACGAGAGGGAGAAATTGCATCAGTTGCCTATACCTTCCGGTAGCGGAGCACCCAATCAGGTTGAAGCGCGCGGGACACCGGAAGCACTTGTGCGGAAGCAAAAGCAAAGGTAGCTGCATTCGGCAAAGAGATGTTGGCCTCCCTTGGGTACCAAATAAAGGAAGAGGCGAAATGACCAACCTGGTGGTTGGACCTTCCGCTAATTCTCCAGGGGACCTCTGATTGGTTGTCGGCCATTGATCAGGGCCATCTTGTTTTCATCTCCAAGCACGTCTCAACGAAATGAGCATCTAGTCTCGGCAAATCGTGTTGTAGCAAGATCTAAATTAAAAGAGGCAGCTCGCTGGAGAGGGCAAAAAAAAAAAAAAAACTGATCTATTGAGCGGTCACTGCAGGAAAGTGGTCTGGGCAATACATTGGTAGGGGCGAGTGAGACGGGCTATATCGTTCCTCCGTGCCTTGGATGCTATGATGAAATCTTTTTGGTAGTCATTCCAGAACACATCGGATCACATATTCTGATGTTCACGTGTCATTCTTCGGTTCGACTCACTACAGACAAGCCTCAGACAATGCTCGCTTTCTTCTTCATCTTAACTGACTGAGCGTGAGTTGGAACTTGGTGGCTGCCCAAAAGGGCGCCTGTAGCTTTATTTCTTGTGAGTTTCACCAATATGGCAGTGACTATCATACGTTACACTCTGTAGTGAGCATCACATGTACTGTTTACAACTTGTTATTCATCCTTGTCAACACGAGTGCAAATGTTGCGTTGCTCGGCAAGGGCGTATCAGACACGCTGGAAATTAGAATTCGTATTACCATTCTAGACGGAGCACTCTGAAATAAGGATGCCACAAAATTTATTCGGAGTTGCACGCCATTTCCTTGGAAGGACGTTCATGGCGTTCGTGCGAAGGTCACCAGACATGTAACTTATAGCGTCCTCGATAAACTGCACCGGTGCGCCCAGGTGCGACTTGCCATCCTCGATAAACTGCACTGGTGCGCACTGAACGTCCTCGATTAAAGGAATGCACCCGTTCAGTGCAGCACTGAGTTGCCCCGAACCCACACCGAGAAAATCGGCCGAGCGCCAGAGTGCAATGCCAAGAAACATCGCGATTGCTGGAAGCATGGAGGAAGGCGAAAGCGGCAAGTAGCCAGGTGTAGCCGGGCAAGTTGCAGAAGACAGCCATTGTCAGCATGACATTCGATCGGTGCCGCTCGCCAGGTGCCGCTCGCTACTGGTCGCGCAGCCTACGATCCACAGCGAGCACAGATCTCTAGATTGCGCACGATAGTAGCCACGAGATCCACCAGTGCGGTGCAGTTTCATGTTCGATAATGCCTCCGCCCAGGGCACCGCCAGTGTAGAGCGCCACGCACCACCGTGGTTCCGGGGCAATTCCGGAGCAAGTTTATCGAGGACGCTATTAGAATCGGTGCTTTATCGTTGATTCGAAGGAAGGCTTTCTGAATCACTTTGTGAGAAAGGCATGTCTTGACGTTAGAGCGGTTTCATATCTTGCACTTTTCCTGTGCCTCTTTGTGCTATCGACGTGTTCTGAAGGAGCATGGAAGCCGCTTCGAACATCTACTATTATGCTGTCACGCAAAATATTTCCTTTTGGGAACTAACTAGACCAGTAACTAGTAATTACGTGTAGTTTCTTTGCGAGTCGCAAACTTCCTGAGAAAATTAGTTTACAAAAATGCACGCAGCGGCGGCGATCTGTCCCAGCTACTCGTCGCGTGTGGTGACGTCAGATCAGCGGAACAGTTTCTATTGGCTGCTAACGAGAACTACCGATCGAGTTCTGCGCAGACAAACCTTACGTGTAGCCTCACAGTACCATTACCATTACCGGTCGAGTTACCGACCGGTTGCGTTAGTCGTGAGGTAGGCCACCTCTGTGGGGCCGACAACGGCGACCTCTTTGAGAAGCGGTCGGGCTTCATTATTGAGGAAGCAGCTTTTTGACCCTCGAGATTCAAGTCTCTCTTACACAAGAGGATTATGCGCTGCGCTCGTACATTTTGTACGACTATGTATCCCAGGGTTTGTCATCCTCATTTCTACGCCGCCTCATTTTCGAGCCTATGTTTCTCCTACAATGTTACAGACTAGTTTTCTTTACAAGCCAAACAAAAGGTGCTCTGGGATCATTTGTGCTTCAATCGTTCTGTCCGCAGGGAGTGACGTATCCCGCCTGCCACGGCATCTGGCGGCATTGGGCGCCTCCACTCGAAAGGAGTCGGTTGGCCACACTGGCCTTTTGTGGTAAGAACCAAGTATCGTTCAATTAACGTTGCACTTACTAGACGATGCCTCCTACGTGACCTCTAGCATCAAGGCTGTTCCGCAGACAATACACAATCTAGCTGGGATCCGGGAAAGAGTAACCACACATCAAGGGCGTAGCGAGTTGGGGAACTTACGGGAGCCCAAGAAATGTAGGCCACCTTGGATGTATAGCGACATTTCTTTACGGTGGCTCAGGTTGATTGGCTAGAACGCTTAAGAAATGTGATCACCACTGGCTGGCGATCCTCATTTTGCCGCGTAATGGTAGGAACAACATTGATAGAATTATTGGTAGCGCTAGTAAGACTATAGGATTTCTTACAATCCTCCTTACAGGATTCCTTCACAAACTTAAAGCAGCACCTAAAGAAATTAAAGGAACAGTTTATTAGTCGTATGTCCGCCCAATCTTAGAATATGCCAGTGCAGTATGGGACTCTTCCGAAGTTGGATTGATGCAGAATATAGAAAAAATAGAAACCACGCTGCAGGATTTGTAGCTAATAATTATTCACCTTACGTACAGTCTACTGATTGGAAAGTCAGGCTGGGATGGACACCACTCGAAAGGCGTAGGATGCAGGAGCGTTTGAAACTTCTTCGTGACATCTATCTCGATCAATCTGGCATTTCGCGAAACAATTATATATCACGGCCTCATTTTATGTCGCAACGTTTGGACCACCCGTTTAAGATAAAATCATATCTCTTTGGATCATCTGTGTTTAGGAATTCATTGTGTTCAGGAATTCAGGAACTACAAATGAATGGAATGACCTCCCACGTGACCAGCGCTAATGTTACTTTTCCCAACGATTTATCGGTGTGTCTTAGTGCGTGATATTATTGAAAGTTGTGTACATGCTATCTATACTATTCTGTATTATTCATCTCAAGTGAGATTGCTTCGTAAAATTGATGGAATGTACTCTCCTCTCCACTACTTAATACCACTTATGTGGTGTAGTAAAGTAATATAATAAATAAATAAATAAAGATACCCCCTCCCCGAAAAAATTTCTGGCTACGCCCCTCTCACATATGGAATGAAAATAGTGAGGAAGTGAGTTGTGCCACTCGGAGATAAAAAGGCCATTCTTTTCGCCTCCTGAACTAGTTGAAGAAGTGCATTCTCATGTATTTGAGAACTGGTGCAAGACTGGCGCAGCACGAGTGCAACTCTTTTCGTTCGGAAAGAAACGGAGATAACTGATTACGGCCACTGAAACCTTCCTTGCATCCTGAATAGAAACCGCAGAGTGTGCTGTTAAAACGATAGCTCCGTTCATAGTTTTATAGGAGCGCCAACTATGGCCCCATAAAGTTACCGCAACGTAAGTTAAGGATAGCGCAAGTTGAAATGCACGATGCCCAAAAATGCAGCCTTTTCTTCTTTGCTCTGCTTTGCAGGTTCCTACGCCGGCGCCGTCGTCGGTTTACCACTTTCAGGTATTCTCACCGACTATGTGAGCTGGCAGGCATGCTTCTACTTCTACGGTACGTGTACGATAGATTCTTTCCACGGCGTTTCAAGAAGCTTTCTTACTAATGTTCGTTTTTTCTTCTTCCTCATTTTGTCTGTAGGAGCATTCGGTGTAACTTGGTACATGTTCTGGCTGTGGTTATCATTCGAGAAGCCGGCACGCCATCCGACCATAACTCAGGCGGAACAGATTTACATAGAGAACAGCTTAGGTCAAGTCAACCAGGTGGCACCCACGGTAAGAATATATGTTAAAGATACGTCACGTACAATTTATGAGTTACGAAGAAAGGGTGCAGCATACATTTAGCTTACATATTTACAAAAATACAAACGCGCACATTGAAAGAAAAACCTTGGATCTTCCGCACAGCCTTTCCGTTAGACAAGGTGCGCAGCCTCGACTATTTTAGCTAATCGCACGAATATAATGCGACGTTCCACTTCACTGAAGAGTGTAAAGTATGGATGCTGAAACTGTAGCCCCTGCGGCAATATATGAGACAAGCGCAGATGTACCTAAGCTCCATTAATCCTGATATTCAGACGCTTATGATTTGTTTGTTGCTGCTCTGTCTCTCTCACACTCTCTCAATGACAACTATCGTGCACGGTATGAATATCTGCGTAAGTATCAACACGTAACTTACAGTGCACCGCATTTTTAATTTTTAGATCTATTCACGGTTCAACACTGTCCCTTTAATTCATCGAACTGTTCGCTTGCGTCTAAATACACACACAAACGTCTGAACAGTCAGAACACTCTGAAACATTGTTTATTCCAGTTTCATAGCCGATTGAGCAAGCCATTATCAGTCAGTATCTTCATCCAACGCCTTATGCTTTTATACGCCTACTTAACCCATGTCTCACAGCGTTACCGCGTCACGCGCTATAATCATGTTTTACTCTACATGCATAGCCAACATAACTGCAAGACCGAGACTCCCAGACGACTGCTCTTTTATCCCCCCTTCGATAACTACGCCTCTCACTTGGTGTAAAAGCAAAGGCGTAGAAGCCTGCGTAGATAGTCCGGCAAACAAATAAATAAAGAAAAAGAAATACACGCGCCGAATGGGGTTAGACCGTGAAGAAGACCAGTAGTAGCATGAAGCGTAGAACATCTATTGGCTGTGAAAGGTTTTTGCGGACGATGAAATATTACTGTGAGGCTTTTTCTCGACCCCGCGTCCCACTCTTTAGACTTAGCCGGAGCAAAGTCGATGGCCTGCCTCAGACGAGGTGCCCAATCCTTCATGGAGCGACTGCCTACTCTCCCGCTAAAGCCATATTCCAAGTGTCGTCCAAGTAACGTTTCGTGTTGCACAGCCGTAGGGAACCGCGGCGTGCTGTATTGTGTCCGAAGTTGGCATGTATGTTTGGTTTGATCATGTGCAGACTCACATCGTGAAAGACGTTATACGCGGGGAGTTGCGCAGGGTTTCCGTAGCACAGGGATGTTGCAAATCTGTAGGGGAGGTTACGACACCCGTATCTCCTGGCTTTTTGGCAGTTCGTCTTTTTCTTTCTTTCTGTTTTCTTCTTTTTTTTGTGGGGGGTGGGGGGGTGTATTAACTACTAAGATCTTTTGGGAAGTGTTAATGGGAGGGTGCTGCGAAAATCGGATTGCACGTGAAGATAGCTAAAAGAGCTAGCTAATCTAACTGAGCTTGTTACAGGGAGGCTTCAGACGCTTCGCAGACACGCGACGTTCATAATATTGATGTCCGTTTAGATGGTGCCACTGTGCGCCAAAAAAGTACACGTTCATAGCGGTCGCTTAAAAAGCGTGGCCCATACCGCGTTTCCCTGCGTTTGCCGCGTTAAATGTTCTTGAAAACTTGGTAGTAACGCCGGTTATGAACACGACTGCGTTAGTCGCACCATCAGACGTAGAGCAGCGCGTTCACTGTACAGCTCGCATCAGAGTTAACTTGAACGCCATTGCGGACCTTGGTGGCGCTTAGTAGAAATAACGGCGGAAGATGTTCCAGTTACAGGGAGGGTTGACCATCGTTATGAAGGCGTTGTTTTCTGCCATGGGTGGCTCTTTTCCCGCTTCACACGTTGGAGCCGGTGTTGAAATTCACTTTGACGCCACCCGCAGTTTCCGCCAAGCCTTCACAATGTCTCCAGGAAATAATGGCACCCCATTGCGCCTTATTGAACATTTCACATCCAAAGGCACTTTCACTTCAATTTCACTTCTGAGTGAAGTTCTTTGCCTCGCAAAACATTTGCGCGAGAAACACGGGAGAGAGGAGTTTCGCACAATTTTTCTATCCGCAAAAAAAAAAAAAAAAAAAAAAAGTACGGTATACTATAGTACGAACAACAGAACCCCTAAAGACAGCTTTGCCTCACCTTGACAAAGAGTGCAGTGAAGCACCCTTTACAGGCGTTTTGGTTTGGTTGGTTGCTTGGTGGTCATTGAACGAGCGGTCTTTACAGACACGCACTTTGAGCTTTTGCTTACCAGAGTGTTGCCAACTCGCGTGGCTCAGTATTTAGCGTACTGGCCATATCACGGCAAGACTGGAAGGTACCCAGTTTCGAATCCCGGTGCCGACTGTGCTGTCTGGGGTTTTTTTTTCCTGAGTTTTCCTCTGGCAGGGACTTTCAGATATATGTCGGCACAGTTCCCTGAAGTCGGCCCAGGACGCACATTCCCAAGGGCGTTAGTCGTGACGTTGCACACGTCTGTGAGGCCAACAATGGTGAGGCCAACAATGGCGAGCCCTCTCACCATCACCATCACCACTATCACAACCACCTTTGAGTTGGCACCGTCAGGACCAATTATTGGGCTGTGGATTTAATTGATGTGTGTGTCTAACTGGCGACAAAAATGATCTGTTCGATCAGTCAGTTATATTCTGACTATGCGAAGGTTTTTCAAAATTTTTCAAAGGAGCTACGAAGTTGCAGGAATTTCACGACAGAATATAAACGGTTACTTCACGGACGCGACAAATATTATGCAGTTAAAAATAGTGTCAACGAAATTGGGAATATTCAATAAAATGTCAAAGGCTAAACACAAATAAATAATATAGATAATAATGCGCAGGGAATTATAAGGTGTTAGTAACCAGGTGCAGGAATAGAGGTTTTAAACGTTATCAGGTATCGATATATTAGACGTGTTAGACATTATATTACATAGGTTGTTAGTTATATAGAGAGATATGTGACCAGATATCAGTTATAAACTAGGCAAATTTTCAGCTCGAGGAAATACATTGTTTGGATTCAATGTTTTAATATTCGAGCTGTATGATGGGTGCGAAGTTATCCCAAGTACAGACCTAAGGAATTCAAGTAACTCAATTTGTCTTTCATTTCTTCGGAACTCATAAGATGAAGGTCGCAATGTAATATAGCGTACCAAGTCAGTAACAGTTACGCATTAGGGCAAAGGCAACTAAAGGTAAGGTAAGTAGCAGTACTATATGAAAAAAAGAAAGTGTGAAAGTATGTCAAGCTGAAAAGCAACAACTGTTCTTAGGAGAGATACTTGAGAAGGTCAAAGCTTTTTCAAATCTGTAATTTTTAATCACATATAGGAAGAAAGTATGTAATTTTAGAACTACTTCATCAAGCCTTTGCTATAGGACATGCGTGAATGCACTTATTATTTTGCGGAGAGTCGAATAATTAATTAAAACAATTATTTATTATTTTGCTCGATCTGTGAAGCCTGTGTCGTTTTCCCTTACCATGGCTCGGGGATATGCACCGTCGGAGTTTCCAGCACTCTACATCGTAAAATTTCAGTTCCGATTCAGTTCTAAAAACAAGAGAAATAATTCCTGTTCGATTTAGGGACAGCACTGGACATCGTGTCCAGAGTATTTCTTCCACTCCGTTGGGGTGTGAGACCCCTGTGATCCCTCTCCCTTGCGGGGTAACACGGCGACAAGCTTCGGAGTGGCCATGATTTATGCAACAGCTCTTTTCGCCGTTACGCGACTTTGACCGTAATCCCCCTAGCGCGCCTTAAATATAAATACACTCCTCGCCGCGCATTGCCACACTCTCTCGCGATACATGGCTGCACCTGGCATCACGTGACAAGTGACATTATGCGGGCGAGTGTCCCGAATCCGTTAAAATAAAGGAATGGCTTTGCTTTTGCGGGAAAAATGTGTGTGGAATTCGTACGCGGGCATTCGCATTCTGAAACGGGATTATACAAGAAGCAAGAAGAAGCGTATTGCTCGGGTTCATGTTTATTGGGAACTTCGGAAATATAAACATCAGACTATTGTTTACGGGGACGTTGGAATTTACGAGAGGTATTCGTGCCCAAGAAAACGTCGCTCTTGTTTTGGGTGAATGTTTTTTTTTTATATATGTACAGTAGTTTATTTGGTGCACAACTCGAAATCAGTGTGGCCAGTTCTTTTCTTCTTTTTAAAGTCTTCGTTAAACTGGGAAAGGGGACGAAACACATATTTATTCCAAGAAAAATATGCAGGAAGGGTCCGTCAAACGCAAGGTCGACTTGATATTCCATTAGGGGAAAAAAAGAGAGAGAGAGAGAGAGAAGGAGACAAAGAGGTGAAAAGAAATAGTCTCTGAATTAGTGACGAACCTAAAACTGGCAGTGTAGCTAGTGAACAGTAGGAAGATATCGTAACGTGCCATTTAAACCTCTTACATATCAGCTTCGAACTACGCCGTGGAAGAACATCTTCACATCGCTGCCCGTGTACGCCATCATCGTGGCCAACTTTTGCCGAAGTTGGACCTTCTACCTGCTCATCATTTCGCAGCCCAGTTACTTCAAACAGGTCTTCCACTTCGAAGTAGACAAAGTAAGAAATATTACATACTCGTGATCACTGGACAGAACAACAACAGCGACAACTAAATGACGTCATGATGTGTTTCTCCACTTAGGCCGTGGGACCCTATGCCACAGTTTGTGTTTGATATGATTTGATGACCAAGCATGACACGCGCACGAACTTATTAGGGCAAAGGCTTATAATAGAGCAGGCAGAGCAGGGCAGGGCAGGGCAGAGTTGGTCCTGTAGGCCCGAGACTGTTAAAGTCATAAGTGGTCATATCAGATGCCGTAAGTGAGCTTACTGAATCGTAAAAGCCCCGCGTTTATGTGCTGGATCGCGCCATGGTCCGAGAATCTCAGAAATCGGGGAAACGAGCGAACACACATAAACATAAGACACACGCAGCACATAAGTCGATTAACAAAACTAGTCCTATGTAGTGGAGTTGAACACGTCAAGCACACTTGTACACCTGACGTCGTAGTGCCCAACCAGCTGCGCTAGACCGAATGTTCGCTAGAATAATTCGCGTTATCAATCGTAACATGATATATCCATGAAAGAACAACCTGAACCGCTAGCTAGCTGGAGCGCTGTATGCGCGTTACTAGTGACGCGTCGTCGTTGGCATGTCTGTCGTCACCATGTGCTTCGCTTTGGGACAGTGATGTTGATTGTTTTAGGAACGGACATATGTTTTGTGTCGTAGTCAGGGTTGCTGGGTGCTCTTCCTCACCTTCTTATGACTCTCGTGGTTCCCCTTGGTGGCCAACTCGCCGACTTGCTTCGCCGGCGACAGATTCTTACAACAACGGCGGTCCGAAAGATCTTCAACTGTGGAGGTAAGTACACGATGGTATAGTGGTTCTCACGTGAAATACTAATAATGTCCTTCTGTTTTAAAGGATTTGGAATGGAGGCCGTGTTCCTACTAGTGGTGGGATATACACGAAGTACTCCAGCGGCCATATTCGCACTGACACTAGCGGTAGGCTTCAGCGGATTTGCCATATCAGGTGTGGTCTCCTATAACTCCGTACACCCTTGAAGCATTGCGCTAAACTTTGGTAACTCCCTCCCAATGTAGGCTTCAACGTGAATCACTTGGATATTGCCCCTCGATACGCCAGCATTCTCATGGGGCTGTCCAACGGTGTCGGCACGCTCGCGGGCATGCTCTGTCCCATCGTAGTGGAGTACATCACAGACAAAAAGGTGCGCTATTTGGCAGTCTTTGTAGTTAGCGTTTGCGTCAACGCCTCGGAAGGGTGTTGGGGCGTGCAGGGACCACGACCTACTGATTATAGCGATCGTGTCACAATTTGGAGGCTAGCGGTGGCGGTACTCATCGGCACGGTTATACTTCAGTCTCCAAGAGAGTTGATTATCATCATCATTCTACGCTTTTTCGAGGGAGCTGCTACTGTCGTCTGCTACGGTAGTCGTACGTCCGCTTCTGCGCGTTCAAAATTCAAATTTTCATTGTCCAATCATGATGTAGATCTCGCGGCCCGATGTGAAGCGCTTCTAGCGGATCGTGCGACGGGCTTCTCATAGGGGTTGCTGATTATGACGTAGTTTTTATAATCTAGTAGGTCGTGGCAGGGACAGCAAAAAGGAAAAAAAAAAGACTGATACCTACAGGTACAGCACAGCAGCACAGGCAGTTTGATTCGTCACCTCAGAATGATTTGCTATACTCCCGATGACTACGTAGCCGACATATAGCCGACTCTTTCATTTCCCCGTCCCCCTTTTAGACTCAGTGTTACAAACATTCAATGTAGTTCTGCCGCCGTACTTGGCGAGCAGGGCGAAGTTGGTGGTTACTTCGACACGGTGTTTCTCGTAGTCTTCAATTTAAATTTTCTAAAACACTATGGGTGCAATTGGGACGAAATCGCGGCATAAGAGTACCGACGACTCAGACTGTCGATTACATCAATAATTTTCAGAGATTTCACGTCTACCTGTAAATGAAATATCTTGTCTACAACCGTCTGTCAACTTGCTACGCAGCTCCACGGAGGAGACGACGCGTCGCGGTGGGAAAAAGTGTTCCTCATCGCCAGCTTGATCCACTTCGGTGGCGTCATCTTCTACGCCATCTTCGCCTCCGGTGAGAAACAGTATTGGGCAGAGCCTCCTCGAGAAGAAGAAGGGCCATCCTGGAACCCTCTGGAGAATGCCTTCAAAGAAGAGCCACCGGTTAACGGGTCCTCCCTTACCGCTGGCGTCCAGAGGCAGACGTCGTACGGTGCCACCGCCGAGACGGCCTTCCCGGTCTACGAGACGCGAGAAGAACACGTCCAACAACCCGCCACAGATCCCTATATGCAAGACAACCGGGACTTCTAACACGAAACCAGGACGAACACGAAGACGTCATGTCTTCGCCGCCCGAGGTTCGAGAATGATATTGAGGGGATGAGGTGGACAACAAAGCCCACGATTCATCTGCGCATGAGAGCAGAAAGACTCCTCGTTCTGGTGCGCGGTGTCAAGTGTAGGGACTTTGGTGTCCTTACACCTTGCACGGGTACGCCATGTGTATCTTACGTGAAGGTCGCACACTTGGGCCTTTCCATATGCCTTCCTCGGGGCGGAGCTTGACATAATGTGGTGAGAGTTCATTGCGACGAATAGTGATTGATTACATTACCCAAAAGATGGTAAGACCAAGTCCGATATGAGGGAACTCTTCCACGTTGGCCTTGGAGAAAGGGACCTCCAAGTTCTTATAGGTCTGTCAGGGATTCGAATGCGTTGCATTGATACACTAACTACATGAAGGGAATAGTGGACATTGTGCTGCGTTTGAATCGTATTTGAGGAACCTGAATTGAATTATGGGTTCAATTCAAGTTCTTCAACTGTAGCATCACCTTCCGTCGGTGCTCTAATATACGTGAGAAACATTACAGAAAATAAAGCAATTAAAAATGTCGTAGGTTGTTATCCCCGCAACGATAAGGCAGAAAACATTCCGAGTTGAAGAATCCTGTCGAAAAATAACTGCCACCATCTTGTGACAGAATGACGAAATCAAACGTTCTGTCAAGGAAGAAAACTCTGAACATAAGTTGACCTAGTGTCACCCGGCGACTTACAAGACACAGTCCTCTAGCAGTCGCTGAGACACATGCGGCGAACTACTTATCCCACACAGCAATGCCTGTTCTTGTACATACTAGCAATATTAGGAACGTCGACTGCTCTCATGCAGCAGCTAAGTCACCTATACTGGCTGTGATCCATGCAATGGAAAGCGGCGTAGATTCGGCGAGAGGTTGTGATATTACCCTCGCTGCCTGTGGAATGCCTACACTGTTAGAAAAAAGATATTTAGAAAATCCCGCTATCCTTTGTCGCCAGTATATCGTGTAGTTTCAGCGGCGCCAATTCGCAATACTGGTTATAAAAGCTCCTCGAACATCACTGCGCAACCACTGTACCACTTTCGGAACCGTCACATGTAATTCCATCAAGCGTGATACTTGTTGTTGTCTGCAAATGATCTCTGATTTGATAGCAATATTAGGTGTAGACGAAGAGGAAGAATGAGGAGGAACGTTTTGGTAGGAACGTGCCAGGAACAGGACTACATGTCTATACAACTGAGTATTAGGAACGCATACAGTATAGGGTTATGTGATTCTGGGTTGCTTGGTGTTGAAAAGGCGAATTGGAGTGTCATTCCGGTATGTTTACCACGCGTTAAAACAGTAAGCCAGTGTCAGCAGGTTAAAGATCTGCAATGGCAACAAAAGCTAGCCGGATTTTCATTCAGTCTACAGCTATATAGCTAACAGTGTGTCACAATGATCTCTCGAGTCAAAATCTCGCATTAATGGTTGTGGCGTTCGTTTTGACATTTTCCGATACTATATAGATATCTGGTGTGGTTCCGTGTTGCCCTCACCAGTGGTGAGGGCCATCAATAAGCAACCGTGCCCTTATGATGCACGGCTCAAGTTGTGCGCTCAAGAGTGCACTTTGCGCAATGAGTGCAAGAATCAAGTATTATGTAAACGTTGAGCCAAATCGTTTTCGTTAAACTTGGTCAGAAAAGATAAGGTGCGTGAGTAACGCGCTACACGTATCGGTAGAGAGGAAAATGTTTGCTGTCTGTGGTGCAATATGATAATATTGACGTTATGAGAATACGAAAGGAATGGAATGCTTTGGCAGCCACAGCTGGACATTGAAATTTCGGTTACACTAGCCTTCCAAACTCCAGCGACTTGTTTCTTACTTGTTCCATTCATTCAGCAACTTATGTAATAGTTATTTTTCTTCGTCGTACATATCATTCGCTGCTGGAAAGTTTGCTGAAGATGCTGAGACACACATTGCCTTAATGGGTTACTTGTCACACCGCATTAACTGACCAAGGAGGGGGGAGGAGACCAACCTAAAAATGAACCTATAGCAATTTTTATTCGTCCTGAGACGAAGGACGCGACCTTCAAGCTGATGGCATCTCGAAATCGTCCAGTGTGTTAACGAAAATTAACCTAAAATAATCTAGAGTTAACCTTATAAGACGAGTATGATGAGCTACAGCTGGAATTGTCGAAATTTTTTATAATTTCTCATTTTCAGTTATTTTAACGCAGATTATGTATATTGTGCCGTAATAATTGAATGTGATGCTTAAATTAGTAATGCATACTGGAATTAACGGTGGTGTACACAAATCCTTCATGTCGTCAAGCAACAACAACATGAATGTCGATGGGATGAGGTGAATGACCGCAGCATTTGCGATGCCGTCAGAAGCTGCAACAAAAGCGTATTCTCTGTTTGAAATTATCTCTCGACGAAAGTACCTAGAGTACAGATTCGGTCAAGAGTGCACCTCATAGGCAAAATTGCATTGCACCACTCATTAAACGTGTATTTAACCCGTTGTCATGGCAACGAATGGTTATCGAAATGTTACATATTCGGCATGGCGTCGCTGCTAAAGGTCTGTCAGGTGACAAAGCAGGTCCATGAAGTATGGTGCTAGACGTTATGTTACTGAGTTTCGCTCGTTATTACGCTATGTGTTACGCGAGATTCGGATCCTGAGAAACACCAGATGTTACAATTCGTCTCCCCATTCTTGTGTCGAGGGCGACTTCTTGGAAGATACATGCATGCCGTTGATTGTCCAAACAGTGTTTTGTAGATAGGATATGACGTATTTATTTGTAAGAAAGTGGAGTGTTGGTGGAATATTATGAAAAAAAAAAATACACGTAGCTGTTTAATGATCAGGAAGGTTATATTACTCTCATTTTACGGTAACGCTTACGATACATATTAGGAACGCGACCTCCATAAACGTTTCAACATCATTTCATCAATTTCAGGATAAAAACAAGTTATACTCGCTGAAAGAGAAAAGCGGGAATGTACCACACTGTCTCTTTTTCTTACTTGTAAATGACCCAATTTCATTATGCACATAACACGTGACTTGTTCACGTGTCCCTTAACCGGAAGGCGTCCTTTGCACAGATACAAGCGTTTGTGTCAAGTGCATTCATCCCCGAGCCCTATCCATCTATCTATCAACCCATCTAACATTTACTCACGCGTAACATTGTAACTCGTATGTGTGTGTGAAAGCTCTACGTGTAGCCTGAGGAATGAATATTGTGCAGTGTGTGTGCATTCATAAGCCACTGTACATAGCATTCAGCTGAGAGAACAAATAGTGGTGAACCATGAGAAGCAACGTGATTATCACTTAAGGAAGTCATGCAGGCGTCTTATTTCTAAGTACGACACATTGAATTTTCAGGATAAACCGTCTTTGATAAACCGGGATTCGCGTCCATTCGTGGGGACAGTCCATTTCGAAACTAGAGTGGACCACATTATCCCACGCCAAGTACAATTGCTATTCGCTTGATGTTGAGAGCATGGCCTTGAGAAAAGGGGCATACGCCCCTCTCACTCTCACTCCACCTGCTAGGGAGTGACGTCACGCTCCGACTATCTGATATCTAAGCACTTTTCGGACGAAAAGAATTAGCTAAGTAGATTGTCGGACGATGGCGAACAGAGTGTTCCATGGATGGCTTTCTCGATGCGTCCCATTAAAGGTGGTGACAATTAACGTTGTTTCAGTTGTCCACCATATTTCGCTGTGCCATGAATTTTCACTGCGCAATCCAATTGAATGATGCCACGAGTCCCCGTGCCTTTCTTCCGAGCTCACGCGCAGCTTACACTAAGATGTCTGAATACCAGATCCCTCTGTACAGAGAGGGAGCTAGTATTCAGTCACCCTGCGCAGGGCTACGTCGTGGGTCGCATGATTGACCCTGCCAGAGGGACGTGTGACGTTACAACGTATCCTCATTCCCCGATACGCTCTTTTGAAGCGTGGAGGATTTTTGTAACTGCTGGTCATTTTTACATACTTGCGCATTTTTATTTTTCACCATGTACGTTCTTGAATTCACGCGATGGATATTCCAAAAATACGGCAAAACTACATATTTACTTCGAGGAAGAAAAGGACCGTCACTGCAAAGATATAAAGTAGAAAAAAAAACACGTTCACGCATCGGGAAGTAACGCTATGAACAAATTAATAATGCCAGCACTTTAATTTTCGCATACATGTAGTTGTGTCCTGCAACAGTAACGTATTACGAAATTCCTGTTCGTTGCTCTTTTTGACAACTGTTCGACAACGAAGGTGTAGTACGACCGAATATGTTTTAATTACAGATTATAAACCAGTGATATATCACCAATATTACAACCATCTATATCGATATGTTATGTTGAGAATGAAATTCAACTATTCAGAAACGACCATGTCCCAGCTCAAGGGCAATTGCACCTTCGTTCGGCGTTTTCTGTATCATGTACCTGCATGCTTATTTGCTGAATTACCGAGTATCGTCATTAGAAGAAAGTTGTTGTCGTCCTTACTGAATCGTTTAAAACGAAAACAACAAGAAACATTTGGAAAAAGAAAAGACGGCAGGTCCATAACAACGTCCCCTTCCTGTCGATATGAAACGTACGCCTTTGAATCGTCCGTAAATTCCTGTCGTTGCTTCTCGTGGTTGGTCACTGTTGTGAGTACTTTTTTAAATATAAAAACGCCGAAACGAACACTAAAAAAAGATCACACACAACCCGAACGTCTTTCAAGGTCACTCTCACCGAAATCCCCCCTCATCCGACACGCGCCGTGTCTGAAGTCGCGGGGGATATCTTCGAGGGCCAAGTTCATAGTTGACTTTTCAACTGCTGCGTAGCCCTCACCCTACTGCACAAAATGCCTTATTGTTAGGGCTTCCGGTTTTCACGGTAGACAGTGTACATAATAACGAATGATGGAAATGAACAAATAAGATGAACACCATTCGTCCCTCGGTAACGTTTCGGCGTTACGGTTTGGTGCGGAGTTAAATTAATTAAACTCCCACAATTTTTAATTATCGATTCAATGTTCATTAGTAGCTCAGGTAAAATCGCGGAACCAAGCCAAGACCCCTAAATTTCTTCGGCATGCGCTGCGCAGGGGAGAGGGTAAATCACTTGACCACTCACGCAGAAGAAACCAAGTGCGCCCCGCGGGAGGGGGACGAATGAGGTCCTTCCAGAGACAGCAGGGGAGAGAGGGACACCGGAGAGCTGCGCAAGCAGCTGACCTATTTTCACAGCGTATATTGTCCGAGTCCACCCGGAGTTGGTGGTAACTAGTGTGGCGGCTAATAACTAGTATACCCTAACGCGGAACGAGTCAACTCGAGGAGCCGGCTCCACACGTACTTCTGAAGTAACAATCTTCATATTTTTAATCCAATGCAATCTCCCCAGGATGTGCACATAGTTGGCATACTCTATAAAACAGAATATAGTTACACCTTTTTCTCGTGCGAAAGAGTGGATAACCGGAAGCCCTAGCCAGTTTCATTGGCAAGTAGAGCTTGCGTATGTTGTCTTGTTGATGCTGAGCCGTGACGCACCATTATTCACAGTCGTATTCACCGCCGCTGTACAGGTCACCGTATTTCGTCGTGTGTGGTTGCGAAAGTAGTGTACGTTCCCGTGACCGTGCATTTCCGTGAAACACAAGGAATTTCCAGGAGTAAGCTACGACTACCAGTCAGTCTTGATCGAATGCTTGGTAGTTGTTACATTACTCGTACAGTATTACGACATTTGTGTTTCCATACAAAGCAACACAATATGTATGCACAGTCATTGTTGCCATCGCATATCTAAGTCCTAAAATGACGCGTTAATTTAGGCATTTCTTCGCAATACTTATGTAGTGCAAATATCAAGTGTGAGTAAAGTAACACGAGTCGCCAAACTGTAACCACCGATAGTGTTATAAGCGTGTATAAATTACGCAATGTCAGACCTCGTGTTCACGTAAAGGAAAACTGTATGCCTTCATCTCTTTAGAACGAACAACAAGTCCAGCAGAATGTACAGCTCCCAACGTTGTTGCTTAATATTTGCTTTTACCTCTTTCTCTCGCAGATAAGGCTCCGGCGCTGTGCGTCGACTCGTCCTTCGTTGGGCTTGGAAAATTTAATGGAGAAGGTTATAGCTTTATTCGAACAAACAAAAAACAGCGACATTCGAGGCACGTAAAAGTGCTTTATAACAAAGTTCCACCTAAGAACGACACGAAATGCAGCCCGTCAAACCCAACAGTGTTAATCCGCCGGAGAAGTTATACCCCAGCGCCATCAGGTGCCGCCTACAGGGCTCTTGTTCCTGTAGTTACCTGTCGCGACGTAGACTGATGCGGCTTGCTATTATAGCCAATAGAAACACGCGTAGGGCGGCTTGCCATTCTTAGATTGAACACCAGTATATACACAAAAATGCGATTCGAGGAATGGGCACTGCCATTAGTGCGTCACCCGTGGCAGGCATAGGAACTGTGTACGTGTGGACTGCCGTTTGCAGAATTACTTCATTTTCCCGTATGTGTTTTCGTTCATTTTCGTGTCCGTTCGTGTTCATTTCGTGCCCGTTCATTTTCTCAAGCTAGGGGACCGCTGTAGAAAAGATATCGCTTCAGCCAGCACTCTTCGCGTGAACAACAGTGCATATCGCACGCGGAAGCAAGCAATCTTCTTTTTCCTTCAACTTTCGAACGTTGATACGCTACTGAGATGTTTACCGTATGACTAATTATATAGAATGTTACGTTATCGTCAGTCATACTCATTAAAGACGGCGGTCACCAGTATTCATCCCAGTGGGAAGAACAAGTTTGGCAGTCCAAGTCGTGGGAATGAGGCTAGTGAGCGCACGGAGACCGGTGGTTTGAGAGTAACGCGGCAAGGTCTATAGTGAATGAAATTATGGAGCTGGTTTTCAGACTACTAGGCAGATCGATGTTCGATTTTACCTAGCCCTCGAGTCACCAACGAAGGGAGCACCACGCAACTGTCGGGAACCAGAATCAAGACATGTACTTCCTTGACAAGCGCGTGAAAATCGACGGTACCCCGTCATGTCTTCAGGTTCACCTGCTCTTATTCGCCCCCACGTATTGTGAGACCTCCTGTTGTAAGTTGCACGTGTTTGCCCGTGACAATGTAGTTTCGTAAGAGCATTTTGGATATACTACAACTCTATATGCTCATCAGGGAGAACTGTTATATACTTGTAAATAGATGATAGTACGCGTCCCACGCATTCATAGTTCGTGGCATTCATAGTTTCAGAGACGTTACTGACATCGCGGGTAAGGCCGTTGACTTCCGTTGCGTACAATAGTTTATGAAGTAAAGTAAACGAAACGAATATTCCACCAACACTCGCCTCTTAGGACCAGTTTCGTGGGGCCGGCGTATCTGTAGACCTTTTTTCGCAGGACTGGTGCATCTGTTTCACAATTCTGTTTCACGCTTCATGGCCTTCGCGTTGATTTACAAGGCAGATATTTTGACGTCTGCAGCTCATGTTTTAAAGGAACTGTCCACAAAACCGTTGACCTGTTTCGTGTTCATAAACTAGCTACACCGACCTTGCGAAACACAGGTCATGCTTCATTCCTTGAGACCCTGTATCAGGAATAAAGATTTATCCGTTACCACGTTGGCGGTATGTTATCATCGTAGAGTTCATTTGTCGACAAATACAGAAATAAAACATTAACCGACGGTCCCAAACACTGTTGCTAGTCAATGTACCTCTGTTGTCCATATGGGAGTAGTCTTGAAGTTGCGAAGCGAGTGGAAAGATGCTTCTTGTACGTGTTGTAAGGCGGCACCTGGTTAACGTCTTACATGAAAGCCCTCTCGCGGGTCGTCCTATGACATGAAGCGCGTGTGTACATAACTAGCTCTTCAAGTAATAAAATGTCGGTGTGCGTGAAAGATAAAGCTGTTGAAGCCACAGGTTGCTATCAAAACACATCAATAATGTGATACTGTGAGTGTTCTCTCTGACATTGTTGATTTTGATGTTATTTAAGTGTACAGTTATTGTATATATGATTACCGTTAAATCACTGTGGGAGTCAGATATTGAGTGTCATGTCTTTTAAACTATCATTTTTTGCCACAAATGTCTTAGGAAGCTGTGCCCTTTGATGACATACTCATCGTTAGTTTAAATCAATTCACTCGTTGTAACAAACATTGTGTTTTCATTTCTCGAGGCGAAAGCAATCAGCCGGAAATGGTGCATTGTTCGTAGCATTCGCCGTTTCAGCTACCTGGCCGAAAGTTCAGAACATAAATGTTGAACATGTTGAAGTAATACAATCGAAGGTAAATACATGTGCCAGTATTCGAGCTCACCAGACAACTTTTTCGAGTGATCTGGCACGAAATATGAGGGGAATCGACCTACTGGTAGCACTCACAGAAAGCTTCAACGTTAGAATACAGCCATATTTGACGTGTAGGGGAAACAATGCCATTTGGCTGTTTGCTTTTGCGGCCTCGTGTTCAGACAGCGTGGTTTTACAGCGTGTTTTTCCTAGCTGTGCATGTTATACATCTACGCAGCAGAGTTAGGCAATGCGACAACCATCTAATTTCTGAGCAATACTATGTCTGTCGAAACTACTGCATATATGACTGTGAACAATGACTATCTTTACTGCTATACCAATCACTGCAAAGAAAACGAGCAAAATTGTCGTGTTCTTTTTCCATGTTTTTCTTCTGTAGCGATCGGTGTACTATTATTTAATAGACAATCATATTAAAAAGACACCTTGAGAAAGGAGACTTGTTGGCTTGTTTGTTGCCTATACCAATTTCAACTTGAGCATAAAGGTAGGTTGCCTCAATCGAGAGCCCACGGTTTCCGACGTATCACACATTTCGGGTATAAACGATAAAGACTTACTTGGGGCGACGACATTCAATCTATACAAGTTGCCATGCCTTGTAGCCTTCCAAGCGTCTGTCATTAGCCGTGAATATTTTTTTAAATTCCGCGTTAACGCCGCGAAGCAACTGTGGCTATGAGCTGCGTAAAGACGTGGACAGATGGAAAAGGGGGTTAGTATGCGTCCTGGGCAGACTTTATAGGGAACTGGGACGACATTCGTCTTGGAGAAAACCCAGGGAAAACCTGAGACAGCACAGCCGGTGACAGGATTCGAACCCAATCTCGAAAGCGATCATCCTAACCACTGTGCCACGGGAGCCGGTGCCGTGAATATGAAATAGGAGAAAATTCAAAGGAGACTGATTCTAGAAAATTCTATCGAGCCGTTCTGAATACACAATTTCACGATACTATAACACGATTTTACGAAGATGCGCGCCCGACGCAAAACAGCATAGGAACTATGAGGGACACTGCTCCGTCGTCTGCTAGTTATGATTTAGCCCGGCTGCTACTTCACACACCTCCATCTCTGGTCGTCAAGTTTCCATTAACCCTTGCGTGCCACAGGTGGCGCCGACCTAACGCTGTGTAGGCCGGAGATCGCCCGTACCACATTTCATGAAGGCCACATTGCACATGCTTCTGCAGTTGAAGCGGATTTAGGTTTTTGAAATGCGATGCATCCTACAGTTGAAGAGAGCCTTGAGAGCAGAGCGTTGGTGTGACCATAGCAGTAACTCGTACAACCAAGCGCGAATAGAAAGGTTGCGTTTGTTTTAAATCAGCGTTAGCGCCGCGAAGCCACTGGCTATGAGCTGCGTACAGACATATGGGGAGAGGACAGCAGGAAGGAGTAGAGGGGGTTAGTATGCGTCTAGTGCAAACTTCAGGGGGATAAATGTGGACGGAAAACCTCAGACAGCCGATGCCGGGATTCGAACCCGTGCTCCAGGACCAACTACATGAAACAGTGCAGTTTTATATCTTTATTCACTGACGAGAGAGGTGAGAGTGATGCTTTGCTGCGCACAGATAATGGTATAGAGCCCCTTGACCGCAGATGGCTGATTAGATCGTCTAATCATACAAATCATATCTAGAACCCCAGGAAAAGTTTCATTCTGGGGGTGAGAAATTATTAGCCCTTTCTTTCGTTTTAACGTCCGACGTCAACACTGACCATCATGACGACGTCACTCTTCGGTCGAAAGTAGAGACCCCGGGAAGAAGAACCGTCCTCGTCGGAGTCCACCAATGCAGCACAATATTGCGTGCAAGCACCCACAATAGGGACTCCAGGGAAAGCATCCGTAAAAGAGTTCAAAAAACACGGTTCGTTCGCATTTGTGAACATAAAGGCAAATTCGACTGGTCTTCGAATGGACCTGGACTTAAGACCGCGCAGCATGCGACATACGTGGGCTGTCGAATGAAAGTCGCCCGATGCGACAGCTGTTGCCGTCTCAACATTTGCTCCTCGTATGCCCAGACCAGCGAACCAATGGTTTCTCACTCGGCTGATGGAGTGTACTGCACCCATGACAAAGTCCGTGGAACCGATGTCGATGAATGGAACAGCATGAGCGACTGCGGAGAAAGCTTCTTCGGGCACGAAGGCGATAACGGCAAGGTACGACTGGAAGCATGTCGTGTCTCGGCAAAACATGTCGTCCATGGTAAGCGGAATAATCTCGAGACCCGGGAAGGAAGGGATGAATAGGGTCGATGTACCGGCACCATCCTTGAAGAAGTAACCGGAGAGAGTGGACACTGGAGTACCCACGACGCCTTTGGAGACTGTAGATATTACGTGACAAGATTCGGGAACCTTGTTCGCCAGCCACTGAGCAACTGCGGCACAAAAGAATAGAGAATCTTATTGGGATCAAGCACGTGGGTTCAAATATCCGTCGCTGAATTACGTACAACAACATCAGAAAGCACCCAGTGGGAAATGGTCCTCTATAATACGCCCTTTTCCAGGAATATCTCTCGTTCTGTTATCTTGCTTGTGCGTGTAGGTAATTAGTCATCTTGTAGTTACATGCTTTCTTCGAGAGAATTGGCGCAGGCCAATTGCAAGCAAAGGTTGGCGGCATCCAATGAGACAGCATACTTATCCTGGCCGTGTGAATTTGGAACGGGTCCGATCGTGGTGTTCCGTATATGCGCGGCATGATGCGCACTGCTGCATTTTTCAATACCGATTCACTGAATTGTAGCCCACAACAGTTGTCCACTGACAACATTTATATTCACGTCCTTCGGACAGCAACGCGCACTATGTTTTTCACCGGGACTGTTCGATGGCGTGGCACGCGCAGCATGGACTAAAAACACCGATGCACGAGCTGAAACCAAGTTCACCGCTTAGCGCCGAAGCAAGAAAGAGTCCGGTATAATTTCGATTGTAGCTCCGTAACGCAATCAAGGCTTTGAATTATCATAATTCAAAGCCTACGAAAATAACATAGCGTGTAACGTAATCTGAATTGAACTTGTTTTTGCATTTTAGTGCCCCTTTAATGCTTCAATCTTACGCCATTTAAGAGTATATTCACAATACTACCGTCGCCCTAAGTGCCTGTCACGCGAATAAATCTGCGTTGCACACTTTCAATATATGGGAGGAGAGAACAGCACCAATTCCATACCACTGAGCAATATTCCAATCTGGAAACAACATGAGAAAGAAAAGCCTCGAGTGACTAGAGAAGGGTTGATGATTGGGCTAGGTGGTATTGTGACATCTGAACTGAGAGCGGAAGAAACTGCACACTCGCAGTACTAAGCACAGAAATCCCTTTGTTTCCTGCGATGAAGGAGTGGTGTATAAGTTACCACTCACTTGTGGAAAATGCTATATAGGTCAAACTGGGCGATGCATTAATGATCGCTTGCGTGAACACCGAAACCATGTGAACAACAAGAAAAAAGAGGGGTGGTTGGCTTATCGTTGTAACACTCATGGATGTGAACCTATCTATCTAGGTTGCCATATCATCGCAAGAAACAAGACTAAACTAACCGAAAAGGAATTGATCTTCCTCAGAACGGTGACACGTGTGCTACGAAGGTGTAGTTGGAAGTTAGCGCCCGTCCTGTCTGTTTCTTGCGCTCTCAGTTCAGATGTCGAGTGTGTTAGCGATGCGAAGCAGCTGTCGTACAGACGTGCACAGATGGAGAGCATGAAGGAGTGCTGGGCCGACATTCGTCTGGAAGGTATGAGGGAGAATCCGGGGAACAAGACAGCCGCTGCGTCACCTCCCAATCTCGGTGTGGAAAGCGGTCACCTTATGATTCCACGGAGTAAAGGCAGAGTTAACGATATGACTAACATCGTGTGGGTGAAATTTAGGTGTTTAGGTCTGTGCATGCACTCTGTTGCTAACGTAAATAGAGGCGGAACGAACGGCGATTAGGACAACACAACGTATCAAGTTCTCACCAATGCCAAATTGAAAGACGGCAGTTCGTTAACGGCCGTAACCGCCTTCGCGACGAAGGAAAGCTGCTGGACATGTGCACAAACATACGCAAGCTAGATGGCTGCTCTAACCTTGATTTGTAGCGCAGCACTTGCAGGAGCACTCCGGCGCAGTCTGGCCAAGGCAGGGAAAAAAGTTTTTGCAGGCTATTTCTAGGGTAACGACGTTGATCACCAGCTGAGCTGGTCTACACGCATTTGCTATCGTCCGCTGCAAACGTTCAGGAATTTTCTCCGGGTCAGGGACTATAAAAGGTGCCCTTGGATCGTCATTGCTGGAGTAGCCGTATACCTAAAACGAAAGAACAAGTCTCTCAGAACGCAGAAATGTTATATGCGGGTCCCAGGATAGCACAGCCGAAACGCCATTCCCCGGCCGACGACAATCCTCCTGCTATACAGATTGTGATTCTCGTTCTCCCCACTAACGAAATTACTTGGTATAGCTCAGGACAAAAGCTTACGGAACACCGGGGTGCCGCATTTCTCCGTTGGAGCGACACCCTAGCAGGACACACATACTGAGGAATAGGAAAGAATCTCTTCCTCATAGCTAGCAAGGAGAGGTTCCGATGAAGAAATATACCAGTGCCATGTTCCGTAAACTTTTGTCAAAAGCTGTACCGTTTGCGACATACTTGTCTGGGAGTCGGTGACGCCTCCAATCGGCGGTGTCGCGCGCGAAGGACCTCCCAAGATTATCAGGCGTTTGCTCGATAACGAAGCCTAGAATGGTGTTTTAAAATCCGATCGGAGTCTTAGGAAGTCGGGTCTTTGTCTGGACTGTGATGCTGAGAAGCGACGCTCTCTGAGCACGATCCTATTAGCAGTGTCATTTAGAGTTTTCTGACGGCAATCCCTTCGACTTGGCTCTGCATGGTTATCGCATTGTCACAGCTGCGAACAGTCTTCGCTCAAAATCAGCTAAGTTAAAAATAGAACCGGATATTATTCAGCAGAATGCAATGTCACTATGAGAATAACCGCACGTACGGCGTCCCATACGCAGCAAGTGACACCGCAGAAACACGACTGTCTCACATGGTGTGGGCACCCAGATAACTTTTAAATAACGCAAATAACTGACCTGAAAATCCCACGTCACTCCCATAAAGGTCCTCCGGCGGAAATCTTCGCAGAATTCCTCCCAAAGTTCTTGCACCCTGTGTTCTGTTGAGCGCTTCAACAGAGACATCGGTCTACACCGCCTGCGTCTTCCTCTGCCGAAAGAACTGGAGAACCGGCCTTGGCACCGCTCTTGTCTGGGTTCGGTGCCGCGGAACCCGTCACCTGACGAGGAACACCGTGGGGATATCTGATAAGAACAAGATGCCATCGGGTCCAAGATAGCGCACGGGACGCTCTGGTTGGTTCTTCTAGGATGCTTCTTTTTCTTGTGTGATTCACGTGCCGTGGCGTGTCTTTCTTCTTCTTCTGCCCCATAGAATGACCATTAGCTACAAAAGGGGCTCACCGTTGTCGGCCTCACAATGCTGGGCAACGTCACGACTTAAGCCTCGGGGAAATGTGCGTCCTAGGCCGCTTCTAAAGGAACTGTGCCGACATATGTCTGAAAGTGTCTGAGGAAAACCCAGGAAAGAACCCAGACAGCACAGCCGGAACCAAGATACGAACCCAGTCTCGACGTAACATGGCCAGCACGCTAACCACTGAGACAGGCGAGCTGGTGGCTACAAAGCCAGGGCCAGGGCTATAGAATTTATTACATGACTGACCAGCTCGCGTGGCTGAGCGTTCAGCGTACTGGCCGTGTCATGTCGAGACTAGGAGGTACCCGGGTTCGAATCCCGGTACCGGCTGCGCTGTCTGGGGTTTTTCCTGGGTTTTCCTCAGACGCTTTCAGACATATGATGGCACCGTTCCCTTAGAAGTCGGCCCAGGACGCACATATTCCCGCCAGTCGAGGCATTGCCCACCTCTGCGAGCCCTTTCACCAGAAATCACGAGTGATCACGGTATTATTCTGTGCAACTTGTTGGCCTTCAACGTGTTTAAGGCCTATACCTGGTGGCCACCTATAGTAAAGGCTTACTGCTCATTTACATATCTTTATTCCCCGTAGGCTCCAACTCCCCCATTTAAACTTTTACTCCCCCATGTACTCATACATAGGACGAAAGCTTCCCTCCAAAAAAACACTGAATAAGATGGGTGTGAAGAAAATTTCCAGGAAGCACGTTCAGGAGAGGAGAGGACGATTTTGGGGAAAAAGACTGAGGCGAGGAGGAATCTCTACTGGTAAAAACTGAGGTGAGGGCAAAGATCACGAGGGCATTTGCCCACCTCTGGTCACGAGAAAGAAAAAACGAATAGCTTTGGAAATATTTTGAGTGAAGGGGCCGCAGAAGAATTGGTTTGAGTCAAATTCTCCTGTGAGACATGTTTATTTCAACTATCTCAGAGAGAAAATATTTGACATTTGTGTGCTGAATACATGGCAGCTGCTGAACATGATCTCGCAGGAACTAGGAAGCGACACAGTCATCAGTTTGCGGATTATCTTTTTTTGTTTCGAGCTTTCTAAGGATCTTCATCCTCGTGCCAGTTCGCTTGCTTTGTGTCCCCCTTTATGAGATGCCCTTACAGGCACTTGAGGTATTTTTCATAAATACATAACTCTAGTTCAATGTACGTTGTCGGAACATTTTACCTCCGAAAGCGCAAGCCACTAACAACAAGAAAAAAAAAAAAAAAAAAGGAGAGTCTTATATTGCTACTCAACTCACTCTAATCCATAGCATATTTTATCTCCACGGTGAAATGAAACTCAAAATACTGCGAGGTGCTCTCGCTGCATACCATTCCTAAATTTGACACAACCATCAAAGCTGTCACAGCAGATCACTGGTGTAGACATACCAAATGCGCGTGACTGCTTAAGATTTTTAAGCTACGTGCCGCATCTTGTCAGTTGCAAGACTATACTTTCTTTTTTTTTTAAGAAATGCGTAGTCTGTTGGTGTATTTTACCAGACCATCCCCTAGGAGGACTTTGTTCATTTGTTTGTTGAGCAACACTCACTACAGCCGGGTCTTATGCCTACTTGACAGGAACTCGTTTTTCCCATGCACGCCAATGCGGGCAAATGCATGACTGAAGAAATGCTGACAGCGTTTTGTAATCTTGAACAATAGACGGGGGAATAGTAAATCTATTGATGATGACTAATAAATATATTTGTGACTAAAATGTGTTATAGGAGCAGTCTGGCAATGTACTTTGTACTATGTTTCAAATGAACACACCTTCTTTAGAGAACCTGCGGCACTCATCTCTCAATTTCTTACGTAAAATGCACAACACAAGTGTGGAACAGTTGCATATCAATGGAAACATTGTGTAGCATGCGCAGACACTTTGCGTAGCACCTTGCAAATTTGTCCCGTAGAGGTGTACAAAAGGTGAACGTGTTAATATATTACAAGCAGGTGGTCCATCTCCACTTTTCTTTTTACACATAAATCGTAACAAACACGCAAAAAACTTTGAAAGTGCGTTGAATGTGTGCTCTGTGCCAACATGGTACGTAACAGATTGTAAACCCACCCACGCATGGGAAATTGGGGATACAAATGTTAAAATCTACAGGTACCCAATATGTAGCTATAGATGTATCTTTTATGCGCTTATGATTGTCAGATACAGTAAAACCTCCGAAGTTGGACACCTCCCTACCTAGGACAACATTTCATTGCACCGGCGGGCTCCTGGTGAAAATTCATGGGGACCAACTTCTCTGCCCGGAAGTAGGCAGGGATTTCCCTGTTAAGTTGGACAGAGGCCTGGCAGATTATCTCAACCTCTGCACCGAAAAGGCCAAAAATGAGCCTCTGCCCTCGATTTTTACCTCTTAGTTTTTTTCTTTTTATACTGGTGTCATTTTGTTGTTTTAGTTGTTAGAGTCCAAAAAGGGGTACCGTCAGGCTATATTGTTCTTTAGTGTGAGCACCTGTCTTCGGTTTGTCTTTGTACGTGCACAGCACCAAGGCAATCAAAAGTGGGCTGACACTTGAGAAACAAGTCCTCGAGCTTAATTCCTCTCAAGCAAGCAGCACGCTGCTCGAAAAGCTCCAAAATGAGCAATATTTATAAGTGAAGAGTGGGTAGAGAGAGATATAATGAGCATCAATTGAAGCTTTCCGTCGTATTCTGTCCCTAAGTAGGACACATTTCGGCTGCACCACGGGTGTCCAAGGTACTAGATGTCACTTTTGTGTGCTTATCATTGTCAGATATTGAAATATACGAAGCATATCACATGAGTTTGCTTGCTGGACAATACACAAGCGCCATGCATATTTCACTGAGAAACCACGGACATATCCTATTAAGAAAATTTCAGCATGCTCGCGGTTCAGAGATTTCTCTCGTAGAACTAACTAAATCGGCAACACTGGGCAGAAGACAATTTTTTATCAACTAGGCTACATCTAAGCTACATCTAGGCTACAACTAAATACTGCGTAAAAGCAGACAAATTCTGAATGTTACATCAGAAAAAGACTGCAGACCCACAGTGATGTGTCGGTGTTAAGCATGACGGAAATAACAAGATATGGCAAGAGAATGGGTGTTTTACTTGTTTCTTGTTTTTCACATTGGCAACACTGTGTTTGGCACTGTTTAATGTTGATGTTATGCAGGGTGTCGCACCACAAAAAATACGGGTTTGGTTCGGGTTTGGTTCGGGTTTGGGTTCTCAGTGGTTGGATTTCGTTCCGGTTCAGTTCAGGTTCGGCCATGCCAAAAATCGAACTGGTTCGCAAACTGGTTCACTGCTGGTTCAAGAATAATAAGAGCATCGTATAAAAGCATCGTTAAGCATAACGGAAATAACAAGATACTAGAGGTGTGCGAATACTGAAATTTTCGAATACGAATATCTACAAAATTGTCCTTCGAATATCAAATATCACATCATAGCATAACGACATCTAAGAGTCAATTAAGTTAGTTAAGCCCCCAAAACAAGCATCATCGCAGTTGCGTTCTGCTGGTCTTTAGAAAAATGTCCCAAGTGCTAATGAGGAATATGTATTAATGTATTGGCTTAGCATAGGGCATACATGCTTATATGCACATGTACAGTAAAATTATTTTTACAACGAAACAGTGTGCTCTTCTGAGGCATGAGGCAAGTTGAAAACTGTAAAAAAACTTTGATTTCAAAGATCTTTCACGAACAGTGGTGTTGGCACTGTAAAGTGCTGGTGAAACAGACAGAATGGAAGAAAAGATAGGATAGTTTAGTGATGAGCATCTCAGAAGGAAAATGAAGGTGACAAGTGGTCTCTTCTTGCATTGAGAATGCCTTCCGCATTTGTCGTGAAGGCAAGAAACTGCTCTCACGTGAGACCATCGTTACTGACGGTAATGCATAGTTTGGAACTGCCTCATGCATTATAGTATAGCGCAGTAAAACTGCGATCCTCGACGATGTTGTATGGCTGTATCGCGCGTGATTGTTTCCTCAACGTTCGTGTTCAGCGATCCTGTCATTTTACGGCGAAAATCTGCGCGCGGTCCTCAAACTTTGTCGCGCCGACGACGACGCGCGTGAGTCGCGAGCAAAATCGCTCCATGTAACAAGACTTAGTGCAGTTTCAAATGACTGCAGCGTTATCGTCGTCCTAGTTGGCACTTTCATACGGTCGCAGAGCGCCGGAGTCGGAGAAACTATGTCGAAATATCAACACATCCCACTTCTCAATTATCGCCGTCATCGCACGCGACCATGATTCTATCATATATCACTTACAACCACAAATCGAAACCGAAAAAACGCATTCGAGACGCAGGTTTTGGCTGTGCATGCAATGGGACGGTGAACAGCGGTGTTCAGCTCAACGCCAACAAAACTACGATGTTTAACCGTAATTTCACCGAACTGTAGGCCTCATATGATAGCAATCCACTAAAGCCGCGACTGTGCTGACGATGTATGAAACGTACCGCGGTTTCGCTGGGGCAGACTTCAAAATGGCGGCTGCACACAACTGCGTACTAGTTTCGGTTTCGGTTACCGAACGTATAGCGATGCATTCGGAAGATCTGCGCGTCGCTTTGCAGCTGTTCTACTATGCATGTTCGTCGCCCGCAACAGCTTTGTAATAAGCTGCTTTGATATTCAAAAAATATGGAATATTCAAACTTTTACGAATATTCGAAAACTTCTAATATCAAATTTTCGAATGCGAATACGAATCGAATATCGCAAATATTCGATTCGTATTCGAAATTTCCAATATTCGCACACCTCTACAAGGTACTGAGTGTTACTGTTACTGGTGTGTTAGGCGGCCATTTCTCGTTTCATTCACATCACTGTGTTTGGCACTGTATAATGTGGATGTTACGTGAATGTGATGATAATGATGGCAATACAAAATCTAAAACCTAGCAAAGTTAAAATAAGTTCAGATCAGCGCAACACCACATATTTGTACATTGTAAAAAAAGTAAAAACGCACACCTTCACAGACAGACAACGTTACAAGGAAAAGCCTCATACAGGGGAACACATGTCAACCCCCAACGTGATGAAGCACCGTAATAACAAAATGCAGCAATCCAGCTTCTGATTAAGCTTGTAAATAAACTGCTGCCTGGTACATTTCATGCATTTTCAGCAATTGTCTTCAGTTCTGATGGTGGTGCTACATATTTTCCAGCACGTCCTTCTTCAGCTGAATCAGTGCAGACACTTCCATACTGATTATCACCCCATGGTTGCTTATCAGCTGAGCCAAAAAGAGCAAATAAAAGTCCTCCAGCAATACTGATGCCTGCTGACAGGTAGAACACTCGAGCCCAGAGTAGCTGCAACAATCCTATTGATGACTCTGGATTCTGAAAAGAAAAGTAAGATGTGCTGGACAATATTATGCCTATCTATCGATACGTAAAGATATCTAAATGTAACATGTTATATAAGGCCCCTAGTTTTCAGATGCAGCAAATTCAAAATCTGCGGCACTGACTTTTAGATTCCGCGATTTTCCGCGGCAAGAAGCATACTTTTTTCCCGTGTACTTGGGAACTGAAAGCACGCTATGTTCGCAAACTTGTCACTTTAAGGTATGCGGAAAGAAACGCTGGGTCCAGCGTTTCTTCCGTGTTTTGTAGTTCGAGTGACAGTATCGTTCATCGCGTCAGCGGATCATCACTCGAAAATGCGCGCAAATCAAACAAAATCACCACAATGTAACTTGGGTAGCACTGACGGCTTTGCGAAAGGTAATCGCCACGGTCGCTGAGACGCGCGTGCCAGATATCCGCGCACGAAAATGCGGGTGAGCATATTACGCCATTTTTTGCTTTCTTGTCGTTTTTAGTGCTACTACAAAGATATGTGCTAAACTAAAGAATAATATGTAGGGGTGTTGCGAATATTCGAGTTCTCGAATTCGAATCAAATATCAAACGCTTGAACTATTCGATTCGCGAATCGAATATCCAATATTCGATTTTACGAATATTCGACTATTCCACGAATATGAACGACAAAACCCGAAAATGGGCTTCACCTGATGCTTCCGTGCATGAGGTGAAGCCTGCTTTAGGAAATTGCCCTTGCTGCAGGATCAACACAGGCGGGACGATGTTTAGTTTAAGATAAAGTTATCCAAAGTTAGTTTTGTAGACATCGTCTGTGGAAGGTGTGGCACTCCCCCCACATGCGGTTTAGCGGTGCTGACGAGGAACTTTGATTTGATGTCTGACAGCCCACGAACATGAAGGGTGTCTTAAAGATGCGTCTAAGATTTCAGTAGTGCAACTTCCCAGGGGGAATGCAAAGAAACTAAAGGCAAAGCTGAGGCCAATTTGTTTGTTTCACAAATGGCCCGTGGTTTGTCTGAATCAATTACAGCCTCGTCCGTGTAACATGCTACTGCCTGACATAAAATTTTGAAATGAAGGCAATCACTCCAGCACTCCAGTAAGTGTAAGCACTCTCATGTAAAATTAAAGAGTAGGAGCTTTTAGCGGAAGAATTGCGTTTCTCTCTCGTGACAGTTAATGCCAGAAAAATTACACTAAAGCCATGGGCTACAAAATAGAAACTTTTAGTGCGAAAGTCACATTTTGTAAATTTTGCACGAATATTCCATATTCGATTCAGTATTTGAAAATTTTCCCCCCATTCGATTCGACTTAAAATATTTGGATTCGCACACCCCTAATAATATGCGATGTGCAAATTATCCGATGGCGTAAAATACGTGAGAAAATATGTCGAAACGTCCGTGTACTTTGGAGCAGTTGGCAGCATGCAGAGAATGCGTTCTTATCTGACGTTATTCCGCGTGAGCGTGCGATACTTCTCCTGCGACGCTGCACGTCGTAGCGACTGTCCACATCCCGCCAATCGCGTCCTTCGACCCAATTGGATTTCCGTGCAATTCCACGCAAAACGCCGCAAAATTTCGAGCACATTCCGCGAAATTCTGTGCCATACGAAAGATTGTGCATTCCATGAAATTCCGCGCGGAAACGCGGAAAACCCGGGGGCTTAAACCCGTAATAATAAGCTCCTTTGTGCTGAGATATGCTGTTTGAGATTCTTTTTGGCTGCAGTTGAATCAAGTGCAAATGTCCTTATACTGAGGGAAGTTACTCTCAAACCAGGAAAAATCTGCAGTTGAATACCGTGTGGGATCTTTCCAAAGTCTTTACTAGAATTTCGGGAATAAAATTGCGCTCAATGCGTACCCCCTAACCCAAATAAAACTGGAACCAACAAAGTCTGGGTCCCTAGCATGACACAGGGCTGCGTAAAAGAAGGCTGTGCAGATCCCATTGTAAACAGAAATACAAATACATCCGCAAAACCTTTGCGTCCGATATACGTACTGTCTCATTTGTCATCATCCCTGCCACGAGTGGAGCCAGGACACCTGTTGTTTGACCAAACGTTGTGATCATCCCATTTAGTGTCGCTGAAATTACACACATTCACAGATGAGGCAACAGAACCTATAAATTTCCCAGCATGCCTTCCCAGTTTCTGACATACGAGGGGGGACCCAAAAGAAACCGGAATTATTTTCTAAAAAATTGTGTTTTTATTGTTGCATGCTCTAACTTCAAACACCTTCAAAGTAATCTCCCTTTGATGCAATGCACCTGTCCAGACGTTTTTTCCACTGCTCAAAACAGTTTTGGAACTCGTCGACGTTGATGCTTTATAGTGCTTGTGCCGTTTTCTGTTTCACTTCTTCGACATCGGCAAAACATTTCCCTTTGAAGACTTTCTTCATCCAGAGGAACAGAAAAAAGTCACAGGGGGCGAGATCAGATCAGTAGGCAGGGTGGTGCACAGGGGTCATTCCATTTTTGGTCAAAAACTGCTCAACACTCAGCGCGGTGTGCGCAGGTGTGTTGTCATGGTGAAAGAACCAGTCACCTGAATGCCACAGCTGGGGACGTTTCTTCCCTAGATCTTGGCGCAACGTTCTTAAAACTTCCAAATAAGAGCTTTGGTTGACTGTTTGACCCGGCGGAACAAATTCCGAGTGCAGAAACCCCTCACATCAAAGAAACAGATCACCATTGTCCTGACGTGCGACTTCACTGGTCGTGCTTTCTTGGGTCGTGGTGAACTGGCTGTTTTCCATTGACTAGAATGCTGTTTCGTTTCGGGTTCGTAAGCGTAGCACCAAGATTCGTCTCCTGTTATGATTTTAGAAAGAAAGTCCGGGTCCGTCTCCAACTGGTCCTTCAACGCACGGCACGCAGCCATGTTCAGCTCTCTCTGTTCGGACGTGAGCAGTCGAGGCCAAATTTCGCTGCAGCTCGTTTCACGTGCAAATCGTTCGCTAAAATTCACTGACATGAGCTCTACAACAACCCTGCCAACTCCACAAGCTCATCAATGGTCCGACTGCGATCTTGCAAGAGGGTTTGACGAATTCTGTCGAGATTTACTTCAGTGCGGCTGGTCGAAGTCCGTCTGGACCGAGGTTGATCGTCAATCGACATTTCGCTTCGTTTAAATCGAGAAATCAATTCGCGCACTTGTGTTTTGCTCAAAGCAGCCTCCTTGTAAGCCGTCTGTCGCATAACTGCCGTTTCGGATGCGTTTTTGCCCAACAGGAAACAAAATTTCACTGCCGCACGTTGTTCGTGCAAATCAGCCACCGCGAAATAGGCAAACGCATTGAAGGGGTCTGACAACAGAATTCACTGAAGCCGAATGCAGCGTTGCACAACAACGCCATCTGGTGCACTGATGCAAAACAGTTCGTACAACTCTCACCTAGCGGTGGAAGCTTGTACTACAAGGGATCCGCCCTCACGAGGACAATTCCGGTTTCTTTTGGGTCCCCCCTCGTATGTGCATTCTAAAACACTGTAAAAAAAAATACGAGTCCAACGCGCAACTTTTTTCTTCTGCGGATGTATTGTTTGCAGTGGGCCACGATTGGTCTCTGGCCCGTGCTACAGCTCTGTTAGTTAGCCACATTCAACTTTAATAGCCTGCTATTCTGTAGGGAAATCTAAAAATTCTTTGGGCTGGGTATGTGCGGGAAAATCAAAGGAAGGCCTATGAATGCCTGTGCAGTGTTCTAGTACCCACCGCCCTATCATATTTCCCACCCATATGCCAGAACAGCATATGGCAAGTCCTCACCAGAATACATCGGTGCCAGATCTACCACTGCTGGCACATTCCCGCCCGTGAAGGTGCCCAGGGTTACTTTGGCGATGATGAGAAAGCACAACACGAGCCATTGGTCACAACCAGCATTGGCTATGCCTATAAGGCACGCTGCAGGTCCCAAATTAGCTGCAAGAAAAAGTGGATATAGCAACCACAAACTTGGCCAGTATAAGATAACGGTAGATAAGACAGATGAGGGGAATCTGAAAGCAGTCCACACTGTGCCCCGAAGATGTCGACGTTTCATTTAATTTGTTGGCTTAGCTGCTCGCAAGTGTGTGTGTGTCATAAAAGTAACCTCACTTCCCCATTACCTAAAAATGACCTTCGCAAGATCTTATTGCGAGTTTCTGCCGACCATCGTACCTGTCAGCTGAAATAACTTCCTGACTAAAGTTGTTCGCAGTCCGTGTCGTAGTAGCCAATCCGCACAAAGTCCGGACCCCAGCATGGTAAGAATGGTGAAGGCAAACACGAGGGAACTCAAGTTTCCATTCTGAAAGAAGAAAGAAAGGAAGACGGGCTATTAGAACTGAAAAAGCGTAAGTCACGCAAATCAAAGACCCAAACTGAGAAACAGTGAAAGAAGAAAGTTACTGAAAAGGTTAGCCAGCTGTAGGACTGGAACCCACATCTTCTGGATTACCAGTCCAGGGCTCTACCAATTGAGCTAAGCTAACACACCTCCCCAGCGACTTCCAAGGGACTAACCTTTTCAGTGACTTTCTTCTTTCATCGTTAATTTCTTTGTCCTTTCTATGTTGTTCCAGCCTCAGAACATCAGTTCTCTCTTACCCAAACTGACATGTGTTGGCTCAGTGCCCACGTGTCTACCATTAGCAACGCAACATAATATGGGTACTCAAAATGTGGGGCCTGTTGGTACTGCATAATATGGGTACATGCACAGCAAGTGTATTGTGGTTAGCGGGTATAGAAAAGCGATTGCAAAGCCATGGCCGAAACAGCCTGTATTACCAATTGAGCGATAAACATTGCCTGACCACAGTAAAAGGGCAAGCGAGGAGGCTAGTAATCTCATGCAAATAAACTGTAAGCGTGCACTTTTCTCTGCAAGGGATACTAAGTACCGTAATTACTCGCATATTTATGCCAGTACTCTAGTGACAATACTTTAGTATTTACTACACATTCAGGAATTCTTTAAGTGTGACAGCCTTACGGTGGTATCCTCAAGATTTTCTGTCGACAGAGACTCCTAAATACCACTTAGCGGAATTAGTGAATGCCATGGGTGCAGTATCCAGGGAGAGCGTGGCAACACTGCTCGTGGCACGGTGTTACAAAAATGCTAGACCCACGTAAAATCTTCTGGTAGGCTGTATCTTTGAGACAACTTTGTACATAGGCCATTTATACCTGGCTGTTCAATAATAATGGGGCCGTTACTGTTGCTCCTCCGGGATTTTCAGTGCGGCAACAGATTGGGCCACGAGCACCGCACTGGAACAGCGCCGCGCAACAGGGTATGGAGCATCGGTCACTGGCAGGTCCACAGCTGGTGTGGCACAGCATCAGGCCGCGTCTCATGGACTATAACACTGGTTCAGATTAAGTTTTTTAGTTCCGCACCACCAAGCAGCTGGCACTGTGAGCAGCGTAGAGAGGATGGCAGGAAGGATTGCGGGTTTAGTATGCATCCTGGGGTGACTTCAGGGGTAACTGCGCAGTCTTGAAAGTCGCTGGAAAACCTCAGATAGCACAGCCAGTGCTAGGATTCGAACCCGCATCCTTTCAATCATCCTAACCACCACGGGAGCTGGTAACAACACACACCTGTCACGTGTTCTGCATTTTACTGCAAGAGGTGGTTATGGAATGACCAAGAAAACTGCCTCTTACTGAAGAACAGAAGATTGAATGGAGGAGAAGAGAGACTCCCAAGCAGCAAAATTACCATGCTGGGGAGATGTCACCTAAACCATCACAAACTTGCCTTATAGCCAGATGTGAGTTGGTTGATTGATTGGTAAAAGAAAAAAAATGGAGATGTTGGTTAACCTGACTGCTTTATTATAAAACGGCACGCACAAACCCGTTCCTGGTTAGTAGCCGACACAATACAGCAACTCCAAGCACAACAGGATTGATGGATCAAGTGCCAAAATCCAGACAAGCAGCAACATTACATAGTACTAAACATTATTTGAGGTCACTTTGATATACAGGGTGTTTGCCCTAGTGTGTCCAGAAATTTTATTTAAAGCGAGCGATAAAAGAGAAACGAGCCTACTTTTCAGCTACTTGACCAAGAAACAGGTGCTACTAGTCAAGCAGTACCTGTTTCTTACTCAAGTAGCAGAAAAGTACCACTTGCTTTTCTTTTATCGCTCGCTTTAAATATAATTTCTGGACACGGTAGAGCAAACACCCTGTATACGTACATAATTACTAGCACTAGCTGTCTGCCAAGCAATCACCACTTTTCATCACCAGTCGCTTCCATTAATTTTTATTTATTTACACGATTTCAGAATCTATTTGTCGCTTTCCCAAAAACATAACTTTGCTCTAGCAGTCCGAAATATTACCAAGGAGAACATTTCCTGAAATATTACGCGCACTGTTGTCTGCTGCTATTTATCAATAGACGTTGTCATAGAATTTCACATAAGCAGTACTGTCCATCTGTTCTGGTGCACAGTGCTAGCTGCCATGGAGGCTGCATGGACTTATGGTCCACATGTTAAAAATAAGGAGCAAAGCTGCGAAAAATACAAAATTTTATTTAAACGAGAATACTCTAGCAGCCTGTACAGAATAACGGGAGTGGGGAAATGGAAAATTCTTGTGGCTTATGGGTTTCACGTATGCACACACCACCCTTGTCATCTTGCAATGTTCACAATGCTGACACGAGGCAATTCACAAAGTTTTCAACAATACAAGTAGGCCTATATTTGCTGACATCTTTGGTTGGGCTGGAAATATGCTATGCGAGAGTTTCCCCATACAAAAATGGAATGGGAGTTCCACTGTCCTGTCTCCTGTAGACTGTGTTAGTTACAATTAGTGTAGAACCAAAAAGGGGTGCGAGAGCTTTCTATCGTACAACTACCCAAAATTTGAAAATCATATAAAAGGCACGGATAGTACGAGGAATTTGTTGCATAATGCGGGAGACATACCTGTTTGAGAGACAGCTGAAGAACGGATTCTAAATAAGCAGGCAGTTTGGTAAAAAGGAGCATGGAAACCCACATGTTGGAGAAACGAGCTGCCACTAAGGCCCACACAGGTGGAGATAACAGCACTGCCTTCCAGGGTACTGCTTTTTTCTGCTAAGGAGAAACACAGTGAGTATTTCAAAGTTCCTTTTTATGCCTCATTTCGTGTGGAGTCATCTACAAAACATGTGTCACGTAAATGGGAGTCCAATCAGAATAGAAAACACTACAGATAAATAGAACGCAGAACAAAGGTAGGTAGAGGCCAGAGGGAGCTCGTCAAACTAAATTTTGTAGCACAAGTGCAGAGCCAGGTTTAACGTGTAGTTCGTGGGGTATATAAACCACGTGCCATGTAAGCTAAACAAAATCACCAAGCATTATGTGTATAGTAATAGGTTAGTTAGCCTGCATTCCAACTCACAAAATTTTGTTCCTGCTGCAGAGGAAATCCATCTTCGTAGGGAAAGCTGAAGCTCGAAGGGTTTGTACACCGACAACTTTCTGTATACAGGAAGCTAGTGTAACAAACGACACATGCTAACACAGGGCAGAATGACTAGAATATGCTCAAGAGCTTCCACTCACGGTATGCAATTAAATAGGAAACGGCAGGTGTCAAGTAATAGATTTTTGTCGCTACTTAAAAAATATATGCTACCAGTGGAAAGCAAAATTTGTGCAAGTGAGCATGCCCCTCCTGCAAAAATACCAGTCACACTGACTGATCTCCATGCATGAAAGGGCGCCACTATCTTCTCATGTCTTTGTTCTGACGTGCATTACAGGATCAAGTTCTGACTCATTGCCGATGCATCACAAGAGCCTCGTATTTTAGTTTTAGACCCAGTGTGACCTGCTTTTTGTCTTAAAACCAACAGAGAACCGCTTATTTTAGGTAGAACCAGGAAAATGCCCCGTCACCACCTTGAGTGTTCCTCTTGTCATTTTTCTTTTCCACCTAACAAATACGCTCTTTGACTTGATATCTCGCGGGTTTCAAACATAAGGCCTGATTTTTACCAGATTTGGGAAAAACATAAAACCTGGAAAAGCGAGGGTCTAAGCATCTATGACAGAAACGAGACTAATTATGAGGAGCGATGAAAATAATGTTCCCGAGTACATCACGCAAGGACATGCCACAAGGACAGCACAGCATCAATTAGGCAAGGTCAAATGTTAGGATAGAGAGGTAGGCAAGTGAGCTGGTGGTATACATCCATAACTTAAAACCTGAGACTAGGGGACAACACAGACAAGTCTCAGGTTTTAAGTTATGGAAGGTCAATTGTGGCAAGCAGTTTCATTTTCAGACACATATAACAGAAAAGCGCAGAGATAATAAAGCTGCTTATCTTTCCTAATCTGTCCAGCTAGGACACAATGCTAGCACGTTTTGAAAGATTTTACTGCTCGGGCATTTAAAGTGGTTGTATGCGTGAAATGCTTCGTACCTCCGACTTGAGTGGTCCCACACATGCGCTGCTTTTTATTTTCCTCAGTTCTTCTTCATCAACTTTAGGATCCTCAGCAGGGTCATTATAGCCGAGGAAACACCAAAGCATAGACCAGACAAAGCCAATGACACCTGAGGAACCGAGGCAAGCTTGCATTATACTAGCTTGATGAAGCATAAAGTAAGGTTTCTTTGGACTAGACTAAAGAAGCACTGTACAGTGCTCATAATATGTCAAGTTTCGGGCACTTCCCATGTTCAAGTTGACAACAGCTTGAGTTACTGTGCAGCACAGGAATAATATGTCACGCTACATTGGAATAACATCGTACAAGTATAATACAGTCCCTATCAAGACGCTGAAGGAGGGTTTTGACAATCACAGGTTACTGCTTGCAAATATTCCCATTACAAGTACATATTTTCACTGTTTTGCAATATTTCAACCACCAAGTCATGCTGACTGATTCTGACTTCCAATTAAAGCAAGTTGGGTACTGATTTTGATCTAAAAAGATCTTGTGGGTAAAACTTTTGTTGTTGTCGTGAAATGAACTACCGGAACCCTTTGCACTCATGTTGACCTTGAATGCAAAAAAAAAAAAAAAATGGTTGCTTTCCTTAAGGTTTCCATCTGAACTGTCTGTTGTTTGTTCTAAATTTTGTAAGTCTTGCTAAGTACAAATGACCCACATTATCTCTGACCTGAGATACCATACTCTCAGAGGTAGCCACATTACCAAGGATAATGAATGAGCAGTACTGCATTATCTCTGGAATATCACAACCTTGTGTATCGAGGTTAAACGAGGTCAAAACCAGTGCTGTGCGAATATTTGGGTTCTCGAATTCGAATAGAATATCAGTCACTGCAAGTCTTCGATTCGTGAATCGAGTAGCCAAGTTTCGGTTTTTTGAATATATTCGACTATTCGCCGAATATGAGCGACATCTCCCGAAAGTGGGCTTCACCTGATGCTTCCCTGCATGATGTGAAGCCTGCTTTACAACATCGAAGCCAGCGTTACGAATTTGCCTGTGCTGCAAGATCCACGCAGACGGACTGGAGTTTAGCTTAGCATAATGTTAGCTCAAGTTTACTGCGCATACTTTTCCTGAGGAAGGGGTGGCGTCTCTCCCGTGTGCAGTTTAGCGGTGCCAGCGGATGATTTTGATTTGATGTCTGGGAGGTTGTCTTTAAAAAGTTACTCTTAAATAATCGACAGAAGCAAAATGTCGCTGACAAGCTGGTGATGCATGGCTGTGAAGTAAGACCCGAGACAAGGAGTTGAGACAAATTCTCATACACTCTTAAATAATGCCTACAGCCGAGGAACAAAAAAAGGTGCCTTAAAGATGTCCCTTTCGTTCAAAATTTCAGCAACGTAACTTCCCCACGCGAGACATACACACTCTATCGAAGAAGCTATAAGACGTTCACAACAAAGCCGAGGCAAGACACCAATTTGTCTGTTTCACAAGTGACCTATGGGCTATGGATGTCCAGAAACAATTGTGGCCACAACATGCCACTGCATGACATGGAATTTTGAAATCAATATAATTACCCCAGTATGCACTCACCTAAAAAGCAGGAAACACTATCATGCAACATTAAAGGGTACAGGCTTCCCACAGAACGTGGGTCTCTCGTGTGCTAGAAATTGCAAACTTTTAATGCAGAAAGAATGTATAATATACTTTACACAACTATTTCATATTGAATTCGGAATTCAACATTTTTTCCTCCGTTAGACGCGATATTCGATTTGACTCGAGATATTCGGATTTGCACACTCCTAGTAAGACCCCCCGTCTATACCCGAGGGTTTAACCCAAGCGGTCCAGCAATGCACTTGGGAGGTACATCCGGGTAGAGATAGGGTGAAACCCGAAAACTGATAATCGCTCCAAGCAGACACTGGTAACAGACTTTTTCAGAAAATAAGTCATCCTAATTACGTAGGCTTTTGCTCGGTCCGGAGGGTGCATTTCACATTATTATGACAATTCACTTCATGACCGAAAACAACGGGAACGGTGGTGGTCATCTTAACGAGGGTTCACCGTAGGTATTTATTTAACGCGAGTTCCACTAACCTGAAATATAAAATGCAAATGGCCATCCTCCAGCGACAGATAAGCCACTAAGATGACCAAAAAGAAGCATAGCAGTGACTATTCCCACATAGCGACCACAGTATAATACAGCCATAAAAGTACTGCGTTCCTTCTTTGGTGCCCATTGAGCCACTAATGCCACTCCAGCGGGCATGCTCAGGCCCTAAAAGAATCACACATTACAACATATTAGAATGGTTGTGTTAACACAATACATAATTTGTTCATTATTCCCTACTTTCCGTAAGCACACAACTGCATTGAGCTTTATTCTGCGGTAACATGCACACACGCACATGCACTCAGAGTGCTATCCTTCAAGTGCTAGAAAATATCCAATTTTTCTCGTGAATTTAGTCCGGGTGTTGTCCGAAACTTAAGAGTTCAAAACTTGAGCATTTGGCATGCTTGTCACAATATGTATGTTGGTGCTTTCGAAGGCATCTTAAATGAGCTTGGCTAAATATGACTCACGTTTTCGGTTGTAAAATACCAAGGCGAGAGACTTTGCTGGAGTTGACAGCACAATGCTTGTTGGCGTGAGAACATCGCTTTAGAATACCAAAGATCGTGCATAAAACTTACGATAAATCCAAACTGACAGAGATTCTACCAATATGATTTTTAGGGAGTATTTTTTTTTCTGAGAATACTGGGCACTATGAGATATCAGTTCATAGTCAGCACTGATAGCGCTGCAATTAGTCACCATTCAGCTGATGTGGTACTTCGACGCAGGATTAGTAAAATTTTGTGTGTGTATGTGCCAGCTACAGTGTAAGGCCAGCACACCAAATTACAATGGGAACTATTGTAAAGCTGTTACGAAGCTGTTGACAAGGCACTCGATTGTTACAGAAGTCACTGCTAGGTGTCCATAAAGATTTACGCGGCAAACGCAATGCACGATCGCTATCATAAATGGCTTACGTGAGTCAGTCCTAGAATGATCCTGTGCACAACCAGAGGCGCTGCTCCTAAGGTCGCAATCCAGGGTGTTGCAGAGCAAAGCATTGAAGATACCATTACACCACCTCCAAGCATCCATTTTGCACTAAACCGTTCAGCCAAACGTCCTCCAAACACTTGCGGGATAATCACTCCGTAGAAGTATGACCCTAAAATGATGCCTTGCATGGATGGAGACCATGATAATCTGCGCAAATTATGTTCCTACGAAAAAGAAAAAAGGTACAGTTAGTTGACATTCCTAATGACATCCACATGCAAGCGGAACATACCACCTTGACAGAAACACACACACACAAAAAAAAAAAGACTTAGCCATAAAAAGTTTATAGTAGTGATTACTAGCAACAAGAAATGTACCCTGTGCTGAGGACTAATGGTCATTTCAGGCACCACCAACAGGTTTTGTGACAAATTTGCAGGAAAAACATTGAAACGTTTGCCCTTAAAAATTTTTTTCCAAATGTGATGTGTGACACATTTTTACAGGTTGTCAAGGACTTTGCAAGCATGTTTCAAGATAACAATGTAACCCTTAAAAGTCATTGAAAAGGTTAGCCAGTTGTAGGACTCGAACCCATATCTTCTGGATTACCAGATTGTCCTTTCTATGTGTTCCAGCCTCAGAACTTCAATTGTCTCGTGTTCAATGTAACCCTTGCCACAAGGAAATACCATATGGCTAAGGTTGAATTGTTGTAGAGGCATTCATTTTCTTTTGACTCAACCATTTTTGCACTTTTCTGCGCGACGTTCTAGCCACTAATCAGTGACCAAGCATATGCATCAGCAAGTATGTACGACATAAAACTAATCTCTTTTTGGTCATGCATTAAAGCATCAGTTTTGAAATGTTAAATGAAAGAACACCTAAAAATGAACCATCACTTCGACACAGAATGGTATAGGCTGGAGACAGCTCAAATATAAGGAATATTCTCAAGAATGGGAATAAAAGAACATGCGACATGTACACGGAGCACTCCCCCTCACATCAACGAAAGATTATCATTTGATTATTTGTTACATCCAGGCTGATTTAGTTTTACTTCATTTGAACAATGTTCCAAGAATGACGCATTGTTTGTGTACCAATAGAATGTAGGAAGTGCAGTTAGGAAGAAAATATATTTCTTTGATGATACACACCACACCGTCAGTGGATGCGAGCTGCGTTGAGTTGTCAGTGCTTGAATTGTGAGATGCTGAAGAATGAAGGGTACCATTCACCATTGCGACAATGGCAATTCCGAGGTCAAATTTGTGCGATGAAATGATTGTCATTCCAAAAAATAGAAGGCAAGAAGTGATGTAACGACCAGGTATCCGACCTAGGAACAAGAAAGAATTGTGAAGCATCAGGAAAATACCAAGGTACCAAGGTAACCAAGCATAAGAAAAACCAAGGTAATGTAGCATGTACGCGAAAGCTGTTTTTCAAAGCTAAAGCTTTTTCTCCAGACAGTTTCACCTATAATCAACCAAGTTCTACCTGTGCTGCTTTCATTTCAGCTACAAAAAGTAATTCCTGATGTAGCGTAACAAATTTAAATATGTTTCAATATAAATTCGCTAAACAAAAAGGTTATGTATGCTCCACACGTTGGTCTCCACAAATTTGACCATTCAGTATTCAATATTCATTAAGAGCAGCAACAAAGTACGTGCAACAGAGCAAATATATTATCGTACCATGCAATGCAAACCGTACTTTTCAGAAAAGCAAATAAAACGTCACAAATATGCACTTACATAGTTTCATAGCTCCTATATTTTGCCGGTTATCTCTGAGCTACTTTCAAGGCTCCTTCATCGAAGCAGCTGTTTCATTATCTCTTCCCGCTGCAGTAAGAGAGGAAACAAAACATTGCTCAAGCGAGGAAAGAGCTATAACGTCAGACACCCATTCCAGTTTCTCTCTCTTGGAGTACTGGCTATCTATGAGTCAATAAATGGATGCAAAGCAAGGTACATGGAAGCCAGGGACAGCCTCTAACTTCCCTAAGTATCATCTCCCGAAGGACACTGCAAAAATAATGACCATCAGCACTGTACATGTGAATTAGCTTCTGAGGTGTACAAAGTTCTCAACAGCATAAAGATCATATTACGAGGAAGTGTACGACATGTAAACAGAAGACTTGCTCACAGTAAGGCCATGAGAAGATTTAAGGTACCAAAATTTGTCAATTTACTGCTAGAGCAGTTCTCTCGAAGCACCTTAGTTGTTGCCCGGCATTGTAGTTGTTGTAGTCTGTGTTGCTACGAGTGAATGTCATGACTAACAAGTCAGGTACAAGCACGAGCCAATTCCTGCTGCCACCTCTTCAACCTTTGTTGCAGTTTTAGCCAGCTGCATATAACCGAATAATAATGATAATAAATAAGAATTGTGCACAGATCCACGCACTCCTTCAGCTCTGATCTACAGCAATCAATCTGAAGAGGCATTTTAAAAGTGGTAGCTGTATAGTTTTACTGTTCCATCAGCAATTGCTTCTGGCTGCACGTGATAAGAGGCAATATCGGCTCCAGTATATCTTTACAGCTGTCTCGGAACAAATAGGAAAAAAAAAATAGTATGTGTACAGTGGCAGATAGAAGCATGCTAGGACACTCATACCTCAAACACCAATAGGTTCAATACAAGACTCGAGCAATACAGCATTCTAACCAAGCAATATTTGGGTCATTTACAGATTTGTAATGAATTTGATCACCAAATTATGCCATCCACAACTTATTCTAATTTCCTTCCATAGCTCGCAATTTAATTTACAATTTCAGTACATTCAACTTTATTATTCGATGGTTTGTTTGATTGTGCTGTGCAACTTACTCCAATTTTTTCGAAAGCTGACTATGTGCAAAGCTATAAACCACTTGCACCAGTGCGTTCAATACATTTTAAGAGTGATAAAAGCACCAAGGATTAAAATTTTATTAGTCAGTCAATGCACTTTGTATCCATCTCGTCCGCACTGGGGATTATATCGCACTGTACGACCAAACAGCGTGGTTTTTATCGCTTTGTACATTACATCTCCAATTATAATGATATATGGCATTAAAGTATGTCAATCCATTTTTAAGTTAGTTATATGGCATTCGGCAGTTTATGGCTTGGGCACGTGCATTTCGTGAATTCTAAATAAAAACACATTAGAGCACATCAAGCTCACACAAGCCTGTGTGAGCCTCGACACAACCACACTCTGATAATGCGTTTTCTTGGAAACCTGACTACGGGCAAGAGCTTGTTTCTGGGACGCAAGAAACTTGCTGTACCGACCTCGTCCCCAAAGATGGTGTCCCCTTGCATTAGTATCTCTGCAACAGGAATGCTCAACGAGTATAATATAGGGCCGTGCATGCCAGTGCAGCTTACGGCTACAGCTGCATCCACCACTACTTCTTTTTGGAACACGCAATCATTATCTTCCCTCGAATTTTCAAATACAATCTTCCGGATTGTAGATCAGATAGATGAGAGGAAATACGGACGCACGTTGTGTGTTACTTCATTTTTACCTACCTATACCTACCTCCTTCACATTCTTTTTGTGGCCCTGTACCATGAGGACGTAGAAGAAACGTCGGCTCTATGCCCAAGCATACTCCAAAATAGTGCATACCACCCTCATAAGCAAGCAAGCACGCTCGAAAGATTACACAATTCCAGTCTATTCTGAGCTGCTCACAACTAATAAGTGAAAGTTCAGGCTTGACCGAAAATGCCTTGAATACTAAACCAGAAGTAGAGTGTTATAACAAAGGAGCGATATACGGAGCACAATTCTTTAATGAAAAGAGAACGATCAACTTACCAGTTGCTCAGCTCTGGCGTTCCCTTCCCCAGACCAAGTCAAGTATTTGTATACAAACTGAAGATGTGCTTGCCAGTGAATGACATTTACTAAATGTGCCGCTCGATCCTGTGCGAATCAAAACTGTTGCTACCGCAGACATCCTGTCGGAACGGCAAATATCAGCGGTATGATGATAAGGAGCGGACAAGGACAATCGACATAACGAAACTAACGTAGAGTCGTAGGCGGCGCCATCTTATGATGCAAATGGCGATGCGCGGGACCAAAATGTCGGGAGAATACGAAACTGAAAAGCAGGTCACTGCAGGATTCCTCTCGCCGACGGGAGCTAAATCGGCCAAATACCGGCAGCATTTTTGCCTATATTTTACCAGGGAGGGTATTTCACGGATAAGTTTTGGGCAAATTCTGGTTTTAGCGAAATGGGAAACCCGTGAACAAATGAACGTCATAGGTAGAGATGAGTGCGGGTACGAAAATTCGTACCCGCACCCGCAGCAAAGTCTTTAGTGCAACGCGCACCTGCACCCGCACATCCTAACGGGTACCCGCAGCCCAGTGCGCACGCATGTTTCAGTTATTCCACATGATCGTCACAGCACGAAATGATTTATTGATGCTGGATACATTGTCCGTAAGCGAGCCACTTTTCCAACAGTCAGACGCTGTGGCGACAGTTGACGTGGTTGCCAGGTTACTAACACGAAGTGAACCAGTCGTCGTGTCGCCAAAATTAGCCCTATGTGGCAAACGTGACTGATAATAACAACAACAACTTTATTTTGAGATGATGAATGGGAAGTTTCAGCGATACCCTGCCCCATTTTTTATTGCCCACATTACCAACCTTCCCGGTCTCATAATCAGCTGGACTCTCGCCCTCCCTCCTGCTCTCTCTCGCAAAGGGTAAGCATAGAACATGGTGCAAGTAAATGACAAAGCTGTCATCTCGCACACCACGGAAGCACTGGATATGGAACGACTTGGAAAATACTTTGGGCACAATGTTCGCGGTAAATCGGGTCGTACACAAAAAGGGCTGGTTTTGTGCCTGCGGCTGTTGTGACGCAGTGCGGGTCAACCGGCGCCTTACCCGCGATGACACGTAAATGTGTACCCGCGAAAAGCAAACTTGCGCGGATACCCGTAACGCACTCATCTTTATTCATAGGCTCAGGTGTTGCTCAGATGTAAAGTACGAATTATTCGTGACAGTGCTTTCGTTGTTTCCCATGTGCATCATAACACACGAACGGTCCAGGCACGTTATATACACGCTGCTGAATGAGTGCTTCTCTCCTGTACGCTACTTTCACCCTCTCCTCTCTCTCTGTGCTATTTTCCTCGCCCAGCTATCTGAACGACTAAGGGTCGTAACCCTAAACAGAGAGCTCAACATGGAAGCTCTTTCCTTTGCCCTGCAGAGTAACAAGGACTCACTTGCAATTGACAGTTTTCCTTTCGTTTGACTTTCTGGCGTCACCCACGATCATGGTTGTCTCGCGACGTAAAGCCACGAATAGACCCGAGCAACGTCATCATGACGTTCTTGTCCATAAACAGCGCGATGGCCTTCTAATATGGTACAATGGTTAGTACAAAACAGTGGAACATGAATTAGTGAAACATTGTACGCTGAAACCGAAACAAGTTGGAAGGGGAGGGATGCTGTTCGCTGACTCATATTGAAATAAAAGTAGTACCGAAGGTCACGCACCTTTCAGGGACCATCTAATCCCCTCAAGAGTGTGGCTTTCGGGCGCGACAGTGTTCGCCCCCTAGCTTTGAGCATAGTTCAATTGTACACGTTGGTGGCGCTGTCGAACACTATGACGTCATTTGTTTACAAACAGGGAGAAGTCTATTATCACTTCCTGCTGTGTTTTAGAGCGACGACAGCAGTGATACATAGAGTCTGAAGTGCTTCGAGGTGCTCAAAAGCATTTCAGTTCCTACAAAAGAACGATGAACGTAGGTGACATACTGATACGGTTGCCACCTTTCGTAGTGAAAAATACCGGCTGAGGGAGAGGAGGTGGAATAGAGGGAAAGGAGGAAATGTTTGCGGGAAAGGGAAGCAGGTGAGAGGTGGAAGAGCACACACAAAAAACCAGAGAGGGAGCTCAAGACAATAGGAGGAAACGTGTTCCTGTGTGTAATAATAACAATAATAACAGTAATAATGAGTAACTAAGGAAACAACTGGTGACTGCACGGAGTTGGGTCTGTGGTCCAGGTTTATTCAAGTTGTAGTGGAATGTTGAAGGGAAAAGCCCGCCCTATGAAAGGTTTTGAGCCGCAAACACCGGCAAAAGGCTGCCGGTATCACCCTCCTACCGGCAGAGCGAGCAAATAACCGGCCGTGCCAGTATAATACCGGCCTGGTGGCAACCGGACCTACTGAGCGAGCGCGATGCCTCCGTTCCACACACCTTTAAAAAATTATATATGCTCATGAAAAGCGCGTATCACAGACAGAGATGACGTCGTGACCTACCGTGACCCCCCCCCCCCCCCCCAGCGCGTGATCAGTGACGTACAGTGGCAGGTGAGCGGAGAGAAAAAAAGATAACTGAAATAAGGGCTTTCTTCCTGTCAGGTGAGGATCGTGTCGGTCGTCCGCGGCTGCTTTCTTCCGCTGTGTTTGTAAACTCGATTGCGCAATTATAATACACTGCAGAGCGTAGATATTTTGCATGGTGACTCATGATGAACCGCTTCACAAATGAGGCAGGGTTTCGGGACACGTTAAATGTCACCTCATTGCTCCTTGGACCCTCCTGGACCTTTCTTTTTTGTACTTTTACCTTTTTTACCTTTCCACACATTTTTTTCTTAATGAACATATCCTCCTCCCCTTATCACTTGCCGCCGAAGGCGGCAAAAAAGACGAGGAAAAGGGAGAAGGAAAGATTAAGTTTAATGGCACAAGGGCAGCTTAGGCCATAATGCGAAGAAGGAAAGAGAAAGTAATGAATGAAGGAGACGGAGAGTAGGCTGAATAGGCCTGGACAAGCCGTTCCAACACTTCCAGTCAATGGGGAAACGAGGACCGAAGCAGTGTGTAGCTTCCCAGAACGGCCCCTGTGGGTTCCAACCCAACCTCCAGGTCCGCTCAGTTGCCGGGCATCGTATTTCTCCAGACACGGGAATGCCATGCACAGGTCGACATTGGAGGCACACACCTCTCACGGCGACCCAAACTTACTGTGGGAGCGGGCTACTGCAACATGCGATGCGGGGTGCCACTTTCCCGACGCCGGAAGCTCTGGACGCCGGATTGTGCGTGGTCAGTGCGCCAAAAATAAACTAGACACATATCTGGGCTGAACCATTTTGTCTTACAGCCAAATGAAAAACTACACTTTTACGTGCATCATCAGTTAAAAATAAGCGCACCAGTGTTAGAGGGGGGCAATAACGTGCAACACCTTCTCTCCTCGCATTATAAAAGATGGGAGTTACTTTGACGCAAGAGAAACGGAAGTCCTTCGTCGCGTCGTTCGTCATTTATGAGAGTAAGAGGCTGCAATTTACGCTTTTCCAATCCTTCTCAAGAAGGCAGACAATGCGTATAGCGCAATCTCATTGGTCTTCGTGTGCGATTTGTCCAATCATCGTGGGCGATCGTTGGAGGCGGCTCGTAGCGAAGGGCCGCGAAATTCCGTGGCCCGTCAGAGGTCTTTCTGCATTGGCGGACTTCTTTAGAAGGACATTGTCATTTCTTTCCCTCATAAATGACGCACGATGCAACGTATGAATACTATTCCACGTTAGTTGCTCTTTAATCTGACAGTCATGTACTGTACTAGTTTTCGAAATGGTCATCGATCGTCCTTCACGCAACACATATTTCGTGTCACACTGTAAACACAACTGAAAAAAAAAGAAAGAAAGAGAGAAAAGGGAAACATCATGCACTCTCTGCACGTTCAACAAAATTTCACACTTCCTCCTTCCCCTCGGATTACGTTACGAGGTTCTTCTCAAGTCTGAGGGCAACGTCCCCACACGTGTCATTATATCGACAATGGCCACAACGTCCGACATAGGTGGTGTCAAGTTAAATTATGAGAATGTTACGATGATCGATAATGGATGTTCTTAACGAGGAATACCACCACTGTGCAGCATCCAGTCGTACCACAGTCGAGGACCTAAACGACCTAATAAACGTGGACAGTCCCATCGTCTTGTTCACTGTGTATCGCGTCACCATTCGTTAGAATTTCTGTGTCTTCAGGAGGTTCCAACACCGCCCAAGGCTGTACCTCAGCCGATCCGAACAAGACAAAGATCAAACTCCCAATGATGTTGATACCAGATGCTATGTAGAATACCATGTTCCAACGATCCACAGTTTGCTGCAAAATTAAATACAAATAATGAACAACGCGCACCCAAATAAAGGAAGCAATGCACCACTGATGAGTTTCAACACTAGTTTCAACAACAGTGTCAGTAACACTAAGTATTATCCGAATAAAAAAGAAAAAAGGCGGAAGAAAACAGTCTTGGAGCAGGGTGGCTGCCAGTGCAGGCGCCTGCAGCTCCATGTCAGGTTAATAATGAATGGAAAGGGACATACAGGGTCTCCCGCGTAAGTTGAACCAAACTTGCATATTGTAAAAATGCATATTGCTGAGAGTCCTCTGGTGCAAGTCAGGGTATTTCTTGCGCTCCTTATAGTTATTTAATTGCGATTAGTTATGAGATTTCAAAAATAAATTTTTAGAGCCGAGTGTCAATTGGAAGGTTGAAGACCTTTTTCGGAAACCCTGGAATGAGTCTCTTAAGTGAATAAATGAACTATGGCAGTCGTCCAAAAGGCAAGACATTGGCGAATATCGGTCGAGTGCGTTAACCAATTACGCTAGGCTGGCATCTACTAATCGACGACCGGTTGTGCGTTTCGTCATAAGAACAGCTTATAGCTCTTAGGTGGTTCTTTTCTCCACAAATTTGAAAAATCTCCCAGGATTATACGCTGCCGTTTTAGTTAGGCTACGATAAGATGACATGCGTTTAACGTACAACGTTACAAGCAGCCCAGCATCATCTTTGGTGGTAACCCGCCTGGCGAGCGACGACGCCGGACTGCTGCTCTGGTCGCTTTCCTAAAGGAAACGTGGCTTATATCACGCCTATAGTGTAGTGTAGTGTAGTTTTCAACGTCTTAGTCGTGATGCTTTCCGCGTGGTCAACGACGGCGAGCAGTTTTTCATATTCACCACCATACGTTTTAGCCCCACCGAGCGGATATTGGCGTCTTTAGAGTGACACAGTAGTGTGAAGTTATTCCCATTGCGTTGTTGTGGTGCATGGATGTGGAATATACGTCCAAGACAGTCCATGCAAGTGCTAGTGACCAAGGAAGTGCTCTGCAGTCTGATGGATGCAACAATGGAGTCGTCTGTGTTGTGTTTTCTTTCGTGTCTCCATGCCCAGGCTTCTTCAATATGGATGTACCATTCGCATTGGTAAGCGCCATTGGACGATTCCAATTATGGCGTAGTAATAAAATGTTGCGACCTGCAACGGTTGTCTTTATATTCTGTCTCATCCACGCAAATATATGTACATCAAGTTCTTCTCAAAAGGGCACAAGTCCTTGATGAAAGGCGGAGTAAGTACTTCCCTATAAAAGGTCTACGTGCTCTCTCATTACGGGTAGAAATATGCCACCGGTATAGGCACTGCACCAATGATGGTAGAGGTGCTCACCATCTCAGGTGAAAAATTGTCTACCGATAGAGGAGAACAGTTCTACTCAGGCAGAACTGCCTTCTGGGAATGGTAGAACATTTAGGCCCAAGATGAAGCAATATTTCTCATCCTTGAGGTAGACGTGTCTCCTATGTGGATAGGAAAGATAGACTTCTAGAGAAACAACACTTCACCATTTAGGGGCAGAATTTTGCCACTGACAGGGTGGAATTGTCTGGACACCCTGGGGTGGAACTGTTCTACCAATGTGGTAGAAATGAAGGGGTAGCATTGTTTCTACCCCTCATTTTGTACCCAAAAAGGGTTGAGAATCGGTAACAAAACACTTGTACCTCAAAAGGTAGAAAATTACACCTTTTTTTCTAAGAATGCATGTACATGAATGAAAACTTACGTTCTTCTCAGTCAGGTACCCGACAACCATTGGAGTAAATATGCCAGAAATGTTGCAGATCATGTTTGCAAGTCCCATGACGCTGCCTAGAAATATCGATATCGATATCAAAATGGCACGCAAAATTACAAGGAAAGGTTAGTCGCTGACTACTTTGCGTGGCGGTTAAAAAAAAAACTTCATATGTGGTCGTCTATACAATCGAAAAAGTTTCTCTACTTGAACTTGCCTGCAAACTCAGGTGCAAGGTCAACAGGGAGAACCATATCAGCAGCATACACCGTCCCGCTGACAACACTCGACACGAGCAAGAGAGAGCAGACAGACATGACATCACAGCGTGCCCAAGTTATGCCAAGTAGACAGGCCGCTTGTAACAAGAGAGCTGTAAGAATGGATGCTAAGTCAGATCGTCTTTGCCCGGAACTTTTCATACAGTTTTTTTTTTTTTTTTTTTAAGGTGCCGCTATGGAATAAATGTCATGCCTTCAGAATCCTACTGAGTTTATGTCATTGGGCTCGTCCAAAGTAATGCATTTAACGCGGGGATAACGACAAGTTGATTCGGTTGTGCTTGTTTACTGGACTCGAGCAACTCGAGAGCCGACTCTTGCTGGGCAAAAATGCTCTGGTGTGGCTCTCGTGACGTCATCGCGCTGGCAGTGACTCCCGTTCTAAAATTCGAGGAATCAACACTACAGGTGCTCGAAAGTGCCTCCTAGCGACTCTCTTCTCGATGCGAGTCTCTGGGGTCGATGACGTACGATGACTCGAGCTCATGCGTCACGACTCCGATTAGCCGCTTGCGCGAGTTGAATAAACGAAAACAACCGAAGATGAGCGCAAAGAGTTTTTACTTAACTCTCACCATCCAGCTTGCAGGTCGGAGCACGTGACGTATGGTAGAAGAGGAGGCTGAAAAAACGAATGGTGGTGTTCGTTTAATGCAACCGTCGGGACAGCTGGAGTCGCGACGTGTGAAGGTCATAGACTCCAGCGACCCGCATCGGGAATAGAGGCGCTGGGAGTCGATCCTTAAGCACCTCTACTGTTGAATCCTCGGATTTTAGAACCGGAGTCACTGGCACAGGGATGACGGCACGAGAGTAGGCATTTTCGCTCACTAACAGTCGAATGTCCGGCTGCTCAAGTCCAATAAACGAACACAACCAGTGCGTGCCGTGCTCGTGACTCTGGAAGGCCTCTAGTAGAGGCACCTAAGTACGAGGGACGCTGGGTAGAGACGCTTCTTAACGCGTCCATTACAATCTAATCAGTGGCGTAGCCAGACCTCCAAGGTAGGGGGGGCTCGATACGAAAACTCGCCCTACTCCCCCCCCCCATCCCCCCTTCGCCGCTGATCCTGTTCGCGACAACATACACATACTCGTGCACGCCGCAAAATGCGGTTAAAAAAACAGAACGAAAATAATTGATTTGGACGTGCACAATACGATTACATGTATAGGCTGTCATGTCCAATGAAGTGGTGTCACGAGATTGGAAGGATTTTGAAAAGCTCCCACTTTGAAAACCATTCAAGAGTGCTGCTTAGACGCCATGAACTGTAAGAACTTTCGCGATCGTCACACTGTCACCCCCCCTCCCCCCATGTATATATTATTTTCTCCTCGGATTTGCACGATTTCCGTGGGCCGGTCCGTGCCAGGTAGGGGGGGCTCGAGCCCCCCCTAGCCCCCCCGTGGCTACGCCACTGAATCTAATTGTCTCTCACTGTATTCCCTCAAAATATTGTTTCCCTATATGACGAGGAAGTGTCATAAAAATTACTTTCTAATTTTTGACAAGTATGAAGCCATGGGATACCCAGTCTACTAACCCGTCTGGCAACATTGCTCCTCCGAGGC